>NC_137957.1:11678998-12098410 GCF_963924665.1 Micromys minutus
CCTAGGAGGTAAATGAGTTTGCATTTATAATGAAGCGATGACAAATTATCAGTGATGGAATCCCACTCCGCTCTCCAGTTTCTATTTTTAAAGTTCTTGAATTAGAAGGAAAGGCTGCAGATCATTAAGGATGGAACTCGTCTAGTGGTTCATGAAAAGCTTGCCACTTCACATATGCAGTCTGCTGCCAGCCAGAGAAGAAACTGGCAGTTGGTGCCTCGGGCAACAGAGGCCTTTTGGGTGAGCCGCCAGTAGCACTTACTTGAAAATTACAGACATCTCTATAGGTTCTGCCTACAAAAGCGCACGTGTGTGAAGACACACACACTTCCATTAAGGCAATCAGGGGCGATTCAGAGAGCAGGGATGTTCTGCAAGTGAGACACATTTCTAACCAGAAAATCCTTCCTACTGTGAGGGCCAATTAATGGCTATTTAGGGGCTGTAAGGTACCCAGGATAAGAGAACAGAAAGAGCCTCTCTGCTCCAGGGATGCTTGGGGCCCTGGATGCCATCCACCCTAACGCCGCAGGGGAAAGCATGTGGGATTCTGAGCCACAAGCGAAGGCACGGAGGACAAGTACCAATGATTAATTCTGACCCGGGCTTTAAGATTTGATTATGATAGGGTGGCAAAGCAGAAGCCAATGATGGATGTTTGAAATGTAGCACCGGTTGCTTACCTTAGAGCAATGGCTCTCAAACGTCCTGAGGCTGCAACCCCTTAATACAGTTTCATGTTGTGGTGACATGACATTAGTCATTAAATTATTCTCACTGATACTCCACAACTGTAATTTTGCTACTGTTATAAACTGCAATGTAAACAGTTTTTAAGAAGGGGTTTGTCAAAGGGGTCACCACCCACCAACTGAGGGCCACTGCTTTAGAATGTTCCTCTACAGACAACCCAGAAGGATAATTAACCAGAGTCTGAAACGCTTGAAATAAAAATAACAAAATGGAATTTCAAAGGACATTTACAGAACAGAGTTGCTTTGCCGTCTTTTGTGACCCCCCCAACATTAGATCATTTCCTAGACACAGCTCCCAGCCCCAGGACACATTTACAGTCCTCTTCAATACTGTCTAACAAGCAGCAAAGCCTAATGGCGTGGCCCTCCGCTCTGTGGGAGACCTCATGTTGGCCGGGGCCTTGGACAAGTCACTTAACAAAGACTCAGCTCTTGATCTATGGTGACAATCTGAGAGGGTGGCAGTTTGAAGATTAATGGAAGTACAACCGGTGACTCAGTGCTGGCATGTGAGCATGACGGGTTGGGCACTTGCCTATGATGTTTATTACTACCAAGAGAAGGCGAGATCGACCATGGGAGTGGAAGGGGAGATTGATCTACCGAGAACTGAGTTATGCAGAACAATATGGTGATATAACATCAACCACAGAGCCGGCCACCCCGGCCTATCTCCTATGGCCAGCGATATAAACCAAGTGGGATAGACTACTAGCTTAAGTGTTTCCCTGTGGCTTTTCAAAGGGTGCTTCAGCAGTAACTAAATCGCTGGCCTTTTAAAGGCTGCAATCGAGCTGTCCACGGTGGACAACTTGGGCTGTGTAGCAGCACTATCATCAAATGCACCCAGAGTGACTCCTAAGATCAGATCTGCTCACTGTGGGAACCCAAGTCTATGGACTGTGACTCTCAGAAGTCCCCAGATTCCAAGGTCTCCTCACTGGAAGCGGTCACAGCCATGCCTTTCATTAGATGCCACCATCATCAAGTCTGAAACCCTCCTGCCTGATTTCAGATTAGCATGGTGACATCTGGTGACTGACGGGGTTAAAGCCCATCAATGGCAAAACTCTAAATGGAGAGCTTGGGGCAACAGGAAGTCACACACATGTGTGGGCCAAAAATACCCTGATCTGTAGTGTAAGACTCCCACCCTGTGTCGTCTCTAAAGCTTTTGTAAAGTTTGAAGGAAAGACACTGTGATGCTTTGTATATGCTTCGCCCAGGGAGTGGCACTATTAGGAGGTGTGGCCTTGTTGGAGTAGGTGTGTCACTGTGGGCTAAGACCCTAATCCTAGCTGCCTGGAAGCCAGTCTTCCGCTAGCAGCCTTCAGATGAAGATGTAGAACTCTCAGCTCCTCCTGCACCATGCCTGCCTGGATGCTGCCATGCTCCAGGATGATAATGGACTGAACCCCTGAACCTGTAAGCCAGCCCCAATGAAATGTTGTCTTTATATGACTTGCATTGGTCATGGTGTCTGCTCACTGCAGTAAAACCCTAACCAAAACAAGCAGGAAAATAACAGTGGTTGAATAATGCTGATTTCGGTAAAACAACAAAGATGAGCTAGGCTTGACGGTCTGGTGTCAACTATGGAGGTAAGAACTTTCTCCAGAGTTTTAGATCTAGTCAAATAGGAAATGAAGAACAGCCACTCAGTTCCTCCAACAGCAGAAGAAAATAAAAGGCTGGAGGTGTCACCTAGCGGTACTGTACAGCCTTTTATGAATGAGGATCTGAGTTCAATCCCTAGATCGAGGAAAAACAGTATCAACTTAAGATTTGTAAATTTGGATATACCAGGAATATTAACTCATGGCAGGCTTGGGATGTAGCTCGGTTGGCAGACTACTTGTCTGATGTGCATGAAGCCCAGACTTCAATCTATAGAACTGCATGAGCTGGTGTGGTTGTACATGCCTCCCATTCCAGCACTTGGGTGGTGGAGGCAGGAGAATCAGAAGATTAAGGTCATCTTTATCTACTTAGAGAATTCGAGGTCATACTAGGATACAAAAGCTTCTCACGTCACCCATACACACATTCATCTGTACATACGCATCGATACCATCTATAGACATCCACACATTCACGTGTGTGTGTGTGTGTGTGTGTGTGTGTGTGTGTGTGTGTGTGTGAACTCAGTAACTAGGTCTTAAAGAAAAGTAAGTCCAAACAGACTTGTAAAGAAGTCAGCAGTATCTAGATGTAAATGAAGAAAAGGGTCACTTTCAAATGACGCTAATTGCTGGGCTTCTGGGTAATGTATTTCTGAAAGGGTTCATTTCTTTTCATTTCCTTTCATGGGAATGTAATTCAGCTGCTACCATTCAATGGCATTGCATTATTAATGCTATTAATTATTATTAATATCATTATGTACCAATACACGGTATTAGTATGCATTATTGGTATTCCTTGTGTGGAACCAGTAACAAAAGCTTTCCAAAAGGTATTATGTATCATTGCTGATACAAAAAAGTGACTGTGTACAGGAAGGTCAGAAAACAAAGTCTCGCAGTCCAAAACTGCCTTGTAATAAAGAAAATGTCGTATGGATAAATGACCACAGTGCTGTATCTACTTACAATGTCACCAACTACTTCTAGGACCCTAAGAGAGGTAGCTTGTTAGAACACAGAGGTTTGGGGTTCAGGTGATGGCTCAATAGGTACCCTAGGACTGACACAAAGCCAGCCACAGCTGCATGTCCTTGTAACAAAGATAATGGTTCCTAGAGCTTGCTGGCCAAGTAGCCTAGCTAAGATGGCAAACTTTAGGTTCAGTGAGAGACTTTGCTAAAACAGTAAGGCATAGAGTGATAAAGACACTTTCTCTCTACCTCTGGGCTTTGCACACACACACACACACACACACACACACACACAGCCGCTGCCACCATAAATGTACAAGTTGTAACCTGAGACAAGGGCACACAGGTGGCTGCCAGGACTCCAACAGCTAAAGCAAAGGCAGGAAGACTTGCCTCCCTTGTTAAGGGATGAAAAACAGTTTGGAGTGGCCTACAGTCTGAGAAGCCAGAGTGATCTATAAACACCCAGAAGTATCAGCATGATGTTAGAAATGTCTTTCTTTCCTTTCTTATATATAAGACAGTAATATGTACAAAACTGATACTTTAGTATATGAAATATTGATTTCTTAAGGGGAAAAAAATCAATACAAACCTACTCATTTTACAAGAAATATTTTTCCATCTCGGCAGCCCGACAGCTGTGGCAGGCCATGTTTCTGTAGCAATACTCCCAAGCTCCCCTAAGCAGCCTGGTCAGTGTCAGCCTGCCTCTGCCTCCAAGTGCTGGGATTAAAGGAGTTCATCACCACCCTCGGCTAGTAGCAGATTTTGGCAATAAATTGGTTCCCTCAAAAGAATCTCTCTCTCTCTCTCTCTCTCTCTCTCTCTCTCTCTCTCTCTCTCTCTCTCTCTCTGGTTTAGTTTATCCAGTCAGATTCTCAGTAAGTTCAGGCTTACATTCCCCTTTCAGCACTAACCTCCCAAGTACTGGAATTAGAAACAGGTTCCAACATGTCCAACGGGAACCAGGGTTTTTTAGAAAACAAATAACTACCTCTCATGGAGCAAGAAAAGTGACAGTGGATGAGCTTCAAGCTGTAACCAGCAGAAGGGGAGACCTACAGAGATGTCCAGGACAGTTGTCCCTGACCAAGGTGGGGTAACACGGGAGCATTGAAATAGTGAATTCAATCCAAAGGTATGATTTTTATAATGACATCCAGATAGAACAGTACCAAGCACATGGTGAGGTGGCCAGCGCACAAAGGAACGAGAGAAGTTCGTGTGCAGCTTGTAACCTTAGTAAGGGGAAGGCTGCTCCTTTAGTAAATATTCATCTGTCTATATACAGAAGGTGAATTCAGTGTAGTCAGTAACACTGGCTCTAGCAAAAACAGATAACAGAAGGTCTTAACATACTTAACAATCAGGGGAACAGGAAACTGAACGTCATGTCAGAGTAATGAATTGGCTTGATGTTTTAAGGGGTGCAGTCAGTGGTTTCGTATCCTAGGGGATGATCTGTATAGACGCCTGTAGGAATTGGGGGTAGGTGGTAATGCAGCATATGTTAGCTTCCATGGTGCAAAACACCAGGCAAACATGAGAGTAATAACCAATCATCTATGAAATACCAGGCCAGAAAAAAATGTGCAGACTAAGGTGTTCTAAGGGTAAGTACCGTGCAAACCACAAAGACCCGTATGCAAACTGTGGCTCTGAAATCTGTCTGAACTAACAAACATGCACACTAATATAAAAGCAAAGCTAGGCAGGTGATCAGCGGCTTAGATTTGGTGACCTTCAGTTTGAATAAAAACCAATCAGCTGGTAATTACATCTTGTTATCTCAGCTGGTCAGAAAATTTTCCCTGATCGCCAAGGCTTCTGTAACTGTGGCCACATCCTTTTATTATATTACTCTTGCCCCCCAGAAAGATCTCCAAATGCTTCTTGCTCTAACACTAGAAATTATGAAAATAATATGTGGCCCCAACCCTAGGAGAGTAAACCTAGAGGCACAGCAAATAAACTGCCGGAGTGCAGTTATTTGAGAACAGGCTTCCACACACACACGGGCCTCGACAGCATTTCCAACACTGGGATGTTCAAGAGAAACAGCTCTGTAATTTGAACGGCTCAATGACTTGTAATCATGTTCACACAGATTCACAAAATCAACATCCAAATTTCTGGCCGGACGTTTGAGCAGTACAGTACAAATGACAACAGAAGGTGCCTCCCCCATGAACAAAATGGCCCAGACATTAACAAATCCCTAAAGTGGGTCACTGACAGACAGAAGGCCCAGAGGATGGAAACCATGTTTCTCCACACGAAAGACTACTCAGAGCTAATCTAGTTTGCCCCTTACAACAACCCCAAGGGAACAAAACCAAAATGTGACAATAGAAAGGGACAATGTTGTGATCAGAGTCCCTTCTCTGTAGCTTGTTTATTAAAAGTAGGGCACTGGGACAATCGGAAATTAGGTGCAGCAGACCCCAGCTCCAGTCTGTTGCACAAATGCAACCAGACACACACAGCCAACGAATCCACGCTTCTGCTTCAGCTTTGAATAGTCTCAATATGGAGTGCTGAGGAATGCTAATGTGTCTAGAGCAATTAACCAACATGGTGACATTTCGGGTGTGAAGGGGGGGGGAGTGTTGCTGAGAAAAACCATGAGTCCCCAGACCCATTTCTTTTGACAGGGTTAAGCCACACACATTACTTCAACTTCTCAGGTCCACCCGCTCTTGCCAACTAATCCCCTAATAATCAACATTTTCCAGTTTGAAAGGCTGGACCTTATTCCTTTCAGAGCTCCCTCCCTCAGCCTCTCCACACCTAGAGTCTGGATGCTTGCTGACAGAAGAAGGTAGGAGAGAAGAGTATCCATGCACTGTGTGTCACCAGCACAGGCCAAGTCCTGACAGGAGTGGGGGTGGGGCGCTCTATCATCCCATTTCATCCTCAGGAATCTTGAGAGATGGGAATCGCCACCTGGCTTTATGGATGTGGAAACTGAGGTTCTAGTAAAAAGGTCAAACTGTCTAAAGCCCACCAGAGAATGGAGTGTGCAGACTTGTGCGTAAGTTGGCCAACCAAATCCGCACACTCTTCCACTGACCTGGGTTGGTTCTGTGTTCTCTGTCCCAGTTTATACACCTGGCCTGCCATCAGATTTCTGCTCCCCACGGCCCACCAGACCGTGACCCCTTAGGTCAGTGATCAAGTCAAACACCTTGATCTGACACACTCAGCACCTAAGACATCAGTGCAAATATATCCTGCTTATCCAGACAAGGGTCTTCTGCTTATCCAGAATCAGCTCTCTGTGGCACTTAGAGAATATGGCTGCGTGCCAGTAATCATCTCAAATGTTCTAGCAAGGAGACAGACACATGTGACCTGGGAGGCATACCAGCATGCCCTTCCGTTTCAGGGCTGCGAGAGGAAGTGTGGCTTGCAAGAGCCATCATCTCCGTTGGCTGATGCCTCTCCCCTTCGTTTCTATTTTTACTTCCTTTGTGTTCGATCAGGACGGAGGGGAAAGACGTTGAAATTAACCACTGGGGTTATGAGAGCGACATCAATTAAGATCATATTTTAAAAGCTCAGGGCGGAAAAGAAATTAATGTGCCATTTGTTTTAAAGTGCAAAACACGAGAGGAATATGAATCCGAAGGCCAAGCAGAGGGCGATGTGCTATTGGATTGCTCCATCCACAATCATCCAGATCTAAGAGGGAACAAGATTTTTTTCTTTTGTTATTTCATTAAAAAAAAAAAAAACTGTCTAAAGAGGCAAGGAAGACATATTTTTACCCACTACCTGGACTCTGATTATATATGCAAGTGGAGAAAAACATCTATGAAGGCAATAAAAGGCTGGGTGGGGAGTGTGTGCCGGCTGAGAAGCCAGAAGTTGTGTCTCATAACTGTAGTGGGTAGGCCTTACACTGACTGTAATGCTAAACATAGGCCCAGAATGAGAGTTTGCATGTACAATGTGACCTTGCTCCTTAATTTAAAATTATTCGTTAAGTAAAGATGCTGTCAGCCAATAACTGGTCAGAAGAGACATAGGCAGGGATTGGGGTTCACCAGGCTTGGTGTGTGAGGAGACCAGGAGGGAGGACAGGAAGGTGGAGAGAGGAGAAAGCCTCCGCTGGCCAGTTGGAGTTGAGAGCAGCCCAGGTGGAATATAGTAAGTAAAACTCGGGGTTATTGATAGGAAAGTGCTTTAGTGCTGAGAGATTTATTATCAATTGTGGGTCACGTGTGTCTTTTATCTGGGAATTGAATAATCAACGGCTGAGTAGAATGTCCCTGAGTGAGGTGAAGTATATTCAACAACACATAACAACGGGAACAACCAGCTAGAACAATGGATTTCTAATCAAATCTATGCTAGAAAAAGGCAATAAACTACTGTAGGCTTGCTCTGAATCAACTTCCAGTCACAAATAACTGCTTCCCAAAAGCCTCGGTTTGTTTCATGTTGCTATAGCAAAATATGTGGGGTCAATAAATTAATTTTTAAAAAGAGGCTTATTTGGCTCCATGTTCCGGAGAGGGAGAATCCAGGAACATGTCACCAGCATATTCTTGGCATCTGGTGCTGGTACTATTGCTCCATCACAGCCAAAGGGGGAGGGCAAAAGGGAAGACATGTAGGTGGACCAGAGTGGGTCTCTCAGGAGGCCAGTAAATGTTCCCACGAGAGTCTCATCCACACAGATTTACGTAGTCTGAATGGCTGCCCTAATCCCCTCACCGAGAAACGCTATTAATCCCTGAACTATCATGTAAAATACCATATCTGTTTAATCATCTCAAGGACCTTATGTGTGATAGCTACTCCTTGGACAACAGATAAGAGAAACACTAACCACCACATGGAAACTGGAGGGAAAGGAAGCCAGGCAGGGTGTAGGGCGTGCACTCGGAGTGCTGAGACCATCACTAAATACAATGCAGTAAAAACAAGCGACATCAGCTACTTATGCGAATTTATACTAATCAACGTAGGATTCTTATACTTTTTAAGTGCAGGTGCAATTGGGATACAGCTGAAGATTTTCAGTCCATCAAAGGGACTCTCAGAACGCAGCCAAGAGGGGGCGTGTCAGAGGGACCCATTCAAGGAGACATCCATTCTTTGGAAATTTTCTTCACTTCCACTTTTACCAGAAACAGGCTGGGCGTCTATATGAAAGTGATTAAGTGCATTGGGTTCACAAAGTGGATGCCTGTGATGACAAGTCTTAAAAGATATTTCAGCCATGTCTATGTCTTTTTTGACACGCAGCATTTTATGCAGGCTAACCCATAACAGGAAGAATTATCCAGGCAAGGGAGGGATGGTAATGAAAATGGCCGTCATCTGTAACCCTGTGCCACCACGGGGCCACCACTCTCTCCCTAGCAACTTCAGTTTGTCTGAGAAATCAACTACATCCCTGGGCAGTCACAGCATCCTAGGAGCTTGCACCGAAAATGGAGGATAACGTATCCCCCAGGTGGGATACTAAATGACATTAGAAGGTCTGCAGAGCAACCAATATGGTTGTTAGAATCATAATTTATGGCCGTCACCAGTCGCAAATGCTAGTCTTTTCTCTTTTTTCCCCTTTCCCAATAAAAAGTCTATTAGTTTAAAAGAATAGAAGGCTTTTCAGTAAGGACTTGAGGATATTTGAATAGCTCTGTGACGGGACAGGCTCCCCAAACTGAGGACACGAAGGGAACTAGAGAGCACAACACAAGAGGCCAATGATTGCTCTCTCACCACTCCAACCCATGACAAGCAGGTGGGGAAGGACAACTCCAAACCCTCAGAAGAGAAGGTTCCGGTGGTAAAAGCCACTGGTATTCTCTTGAAAGCCATTGTCTAGTTGTAGAAGCAGGCCGTCACTCTGTGTTTGGAATTCCTCATGAGACTCCTGCTGGGAAACCCTGCTAATTAAGGTCACAGTCTACCATGTCTGAATAACTCCTCTGAGCCCAGCACAAAAAAATGGAAGGGTTCCCCTTCTTCGATCTTACCCGTGGAGCCCAATCCCCACAACTTCTAACTAAGAAAGGTTCTGGATAGGAACCTGCCCTCCCAGTGCCCAGGGAGCACAACCAAGGATTCCTGGAACCTCTCCATGTAGATGAGGTATTCCCAGTACTTTAAACCCCAGCCAGTGATTTACATTCACCCTAAGACCTCCTTTGTACTCTCCAGGGTTCATATATAGCCCCTTGTTCACCCCAAATAAAGTGTATGTGCACAAGCTGTTTCACTGAATATCAGCTAAGAGAGCTGTAACACGAAAATTCTCAGAGGAGCACCCCATCCCCCAAACTCACTCACAGATGGAATGGGATCCCTCAGACCCCAGTTCCTGGCTCTGCTCCATCCTTCCAACCCCCTATGGTAGCATCAAGAAACACTGATGGAGGAAAGGCATCTGGCACTACAGAATCCTTCTCCCGTGACGTTTTCCTTATCATCTCTCTTGTTCATTTTCATGCAACAAGCTTCTTAGGATCAACCCTCATGCATTTGCTAGCTTGTACAAGTCAATGGGTGGCCTTAATGACCTCTGCTGGCTAGCCAGAACTACTTAACATGTGTGGTGGATGAAAATGTCCCCATAGGCTCATAGGGAGTGCAGCACTCTTAATAGGTGTGGCCTTTTTGGAGAAAGTGTATCTCTGTGGGTAGAGGATGGGGGTTGGGTGGAATGGGGGTTGGGGGAGGGCTTTGAGGTCCCAGAAGCTCAAGCCAGGCCCAGTGTCATCCTCTCTTCATGCTGCTCTAAGACCCAGAGGTAAAACTCAGCTCCTCCTACAGCACCATGTCTCCCTACATGCCACCATACTTCTTGCCGTGATGACAATGGACTAAACCTATGAACTATAAACCAGCCACAGTTCAGCGTTTTCCTTTATAAGAGTTGTTGTGGTCATGATGTTACTTCGCAGCAACAGAAATCCTAATGAAGACAAGTACGGGGGAAGTTCTTACTGCATGTCAGGCTGTTTATCCACAGAATCCTGGCTCCCCCCATCTTCATTTTCCTACATAAGCATTTACTCCCAAGCCTTTGCACACTGGTTTTCATTTTCAGAGACCACAGTGGCCCATTCATCACCTCTCCTCCGTGTCTCAGCCCTGACTGTAAAATCTGGAAGGAAGGGGACACGTTTCTCTGTTTCACTTCCAGCGTCCAGTACCTGGCATGGAGTCAGGTCTGACAACTTTTGGCTCGGTGGTTCAGAACAAGTACTTTACAGAGGACCGGAGTTTGGCTCCCGGCTCCCAGGTCAGGCAGTTCACACCACTGTAACTACAGTCCCAGTATCTGCATTTCCCTCTTCTTGTGCACGTATCTACAACCAGACATGCACATGTAATACAACAACTCACAAAGTAAATACTGGCTGAACAAATGGGACGTTTTACCAGGAGAGAGCCTCACTGAATCCCAAACTCGGAATCAGGCCGACTTCCCACCACGCATGAAGGGATTGTCCCTGTGAGTACACAGGATGCCCCTCCCCCATTCTTTCACAGCTGGGCTGCCCCTTTCTGGATGAAACTTTCATAGACCATGTCCAGATGTGGTCACGGTTAAGCCCCAAATCTTCAGCTCTTGAGACTGTACCCACAGAAATTTGGAGGGATGGGCTTCCCTTTTCCAATTTAATTCTGTTTCAAAACACTAGGCTCCGGAGCCTGCATGCAATGAAATGGTGGCCACAGGAAAGGACTGTAATTAGAGCTCATACGGTAAAGATCTACTTCTGAGACTAGACCGTCTACTGATTCATAAGAGAGTTATACTTCACAGTCTTAACTCCATATCTGGCATGGTAACACGATCTAAATCACTTCATTTCCCAGGTAACCATTGGTTTTGCAAGCACTAACAAGCCTGTGAAAATACACCAGGAATGGCAGGTTACATGCAGCTATGGTGCAGCAACACGGGCAGCTACATACCCTGCCTGTCGTCTACTCCAGAGCGTCTACAATCCAGAGGGTCCCTGGAGCTGAAGCTGGAGGGGTGGGAAGGGTTTATTAGCAATGTGGGCATGGGGGCGGGGATGAAGTAACTGGTGAGCAAAAGCACTTTGCTTGAGGTATGGCAGAAACTGCAGAGCTGAGTAAGAGTAGGTAAATGTCTACCCATGGCACCCTGAAAGGTAACTCAGTTCGTTTTCTCTCTTAGCAATGCAAATACAACAAAGGCCACCTATTAACTATGGGTATGGCAGATTCCCATAAAAAACATCCACCAAACATAATTGGACAAGAAGGAAACACATCTTTGCTCCCAGAATGCCTGCAGAACAGAATTTTATTAATAGACCAATGTGGCTCTAGACACTCAGAGCAGATTTGTTCCCAGCTGTTCCTAGGTATGGATGCAGGGAGACCCCGGTGCTTCCCAACTGTTCCCACCTGGCACTGTCAAAAAACATTAGCTCATAAATGACACACGGGCAGGGAGATGCACCACATCCATTATGACTCTTGTAATTTACACTCACGTTTCTAACTAATGTAAATTCAGTCTGGAATAGACATAACCGTGAGGAAATACTCACAGCAGAATGGACCATACGGAAGAGAGTTCAGAGTCTGAGGAGAACGGTATATAATACTGTTAATAGAGAAGAGCAGAAAGAAGGACAAACTAGACAGCTCAAGGGGAAAGTCATATTCAAGGGCAGTTTGAGACAAAAGCGGAGCATGACAAGAAGATCAGAAGGTAAAGAAAGGAGTCATCACAAATCCCAGAGAGGGGGAGGCTGAGGACAGCCAAAGGGATCATTTGAACATGAAAGTTTATCATAACATCTAGAGAGCGTCTCTCTGCACGAGACTGAAGGTTAACCAGTAAGTAGTCTTGAATATACACAATGCTCCTGCAACTCATTCCCCTCCACCCTTCCAGGCACCCTGTGGTCCTCTCCAGCACTTGCTGACCTCATTAAGGCTCACTTCCAGCCTCAGATCCACAGGGGAATCCTTCTCTGATGCTCCTAGCCAAGGTTTAGGATACAGGGAAGTTTACACAGCCATAGTAGCATTGAGACTCTAATCCACTACAGTGACTTGCTCAGGTGTGTGTAGCTCTCCCAGAGAACTTGAAGGAAGAAATACATCTCATTGGTTTTTGTGTCTTTCATATCCAGATGCAATTTTTTTTTGATTCAAAGTACATCTTTGTACTTTGGATAGACATTTGACAAATGTATCATAAAGAAGTACAGAAGGTAGACCCAACAAAATGAGCAACAGTGTAACTAGTTACTCAAGTACCATCCTAGCAGCCTAGGAAGGTGATGTTGATTTACTTTTTTCTTTACAGGAAAGATTGAGCACTGTTAAGCTAAGAAAAGCAAGAGAGAGAAAGAGAATCCAGCTGCTGGGATGACAAATACAGATGTGGAAGATGAAAGCAAGCCTGATTATGTTCATGAATGCATGTGTGTGCATGAGGATTTATGTGTGTCAGCATTTCTGTAACATGTCTCCATTTGACACAGAAAGCAAGACAGCAACAAAGAGGTCCCAGTGTGGGCAGGAAGAGAATCGACACTGGTTCAGGAGAGTGGGCAAGTAAGGCAGGTTGAGGTTGAGAAGAATTGTGTAGGAAGTGTTTAAGGCCAAGCAGAGAGAAGTACCCTGCTCTTCAGTGTTGCCTATTTAGTCTTCGCTACTGTTCTTGTTGCTGCAACAAAGTGCAATACAAGAGGCACTTTGAAGAAGGAAAGGTTTATTTTGGCTTACAGTTCCAGGACATATATTCCACCATGGTGTGCAAGGCATCATAGCATGAGCCAAAGGAAGGAAAGAGTGGCCAGGCCATAAAACCTCAAGGCCATCAGTGACCCACTTCCTCAGGAAGGTTCCACCTCCAAAACATTCCTGGCTTTCTAAAACCAGGGAACCAAGTGTTCCTACACATGTATCTGTGGAGACATTTCACATTCACGTCACACCCATTTTTCCTTAAATACAGACTCAGTCTTTTCTTGTGGACTATTCTTTGAAGCAAGCCCATGACTCTATTTGGTTTAGGCAGATTCTCTTTGTTTCTAGACCCTTGTGACTAGGTAAGCCAGTATTTTCCTAAGTTGTTAAAAAAACAAACAAACAAACAAACAAAAACGGTAAAGAGTACACTTGCCCCCCCCCCCCCCCAGAAAAAGAAAGCAAGGGATGGGGTTAGAATTTTATAGTTAGAAAAGTTTAGGAACAATGTATACTTTCACTGAGCTTGGCATTGTTTCAAATTTCCCCATTTTTTTAAAAAGATCTAAGAAATCCCACAAACCTATTAAACTCTAGCCTGTCCGGGCTCTGCATTTTTGTCAGGAGGAGCATATACATGCAATGAGACACAAGGAGACATTCCCCTGCAGCATCTATAAGGCTTATGCTGGGAATTACCACCATTGCATTCATCAGCAAAGGCTAGGGTATGCTGAGTAACAAACATCCCCCACATTGTGGTGGCTTTAGCACAAGAGCCAACCTCTAGGGCACGCTCGGCTCTTCAGGGTCAGTTTCTCTCCTACAGTGAGTGGCTCAGCTGTCGAGGATCCACAGAACCCCTAGTCTTCTGTTGTTCACCTAGAGGACGAGGACTAGAAGGTCATCGGTGGTAATGGCATACTCCACTCTAGGGGTTCTGCTCATAGTGTATTGTCTAGCACTAGTCCAGGACCCATCCTTCTGAGAAGAGAGAAAATGGAGAATCTCATGTGTCCAGGGGAAGTGAACTCGCAAAGGCTGATGCCTCCAACCTATGCATGCTTATTCCCTGAACGGTTCCGACCTTGTCAGCTTTGCAACTGAGCACCCTTCGATGGTCCCTTCTACCTCTCATCATTCCTCATCTTCACCCACTTCCCACAGCACCCGGTACTTCTCACATACAGACCCCATGCCTCAGGTGCTGCCCTGCCCTCCAGAGCCAGCGCAGCAGGCTGGTGATTCAACTAGAGGGTCTGTGGTACAGCTGAGGCAGAGCGCTGTTTGCTTGTTTATGAAACACCTAAACCACTAAACCAGTCAGCCCCTATTATGGCTTCCTGTAGGTTGTTTGTTTTAAATGTGGCCAATAATGACTTTACCTCAGGCCTCCTCATGTGACAAATCCAAGAAGGTTTTGTGTGAGGAGCAGCCTCTGCAATTCCTCTTTAATCCTCAATAAATAATGTAGAGACATTCACCCCAAGAGCAAGGTGGCACGGTTCTTAAACATAGGGGCATCACTTAGATGTGGCTCCTTCTCCTACCAAATAGAGAAGTCCACACCGGAACTCACAACTGCATTAGGATGCTGTGTGTTCAGTTCCAAGTGGTTCAGGTTCTCTGTGTGGAACTATACTGATGGTCCCGGGCAAACACACACGGACAGTTAATCACGAGGGATTATTCTACTTCTCAGAAATAGCCATTAGTTCACAGTTAAGCTTGAGCTCATTGTCCTGTTCCTCACAGACCTTCTCCACACCTTATCTGCTCCTCAGAGTTACACCAGGGTCAACTTTGCTCATGATCTTCCCGTTTCTCCCAAACCTGGTTGAATTCAGCGCCTCTACTGCCCCTGTTACACTTGTCCAAATCCTTTGTCACTGTGGCTCACTGTGCTAGCGTCATGGGTGTAACACCTCCCTTCCTCATCTGTGGTCCCCTGAAGGCAAGGACTGTGTTATATGTTAACCTTCACAACCTTACACTCGGCGGAGGGTTAATAATATTAATGCACTGAAAACTGGATTAACACCGAGACAGCCCAAGTGTTACATGTGCATAGAATCCCAGCATCACTGACGAAAGCTGCCCAGGGCTAACCACTCTGTTCTCTATAAAAACGTACAACTTACTAACAGAACTCAGCCTTAGTTCCTTTTGTCTTGGTTCTCATGTTTGTTTGAATGTCGTAGAATGGATTAGAGACACCGTTCCTTCTCTAAGTGCCTAAGCAATTATGTGCTCATTAAACAAAGAGTGACTGAGCTGCTAACTCTCCTAATATAAATAAACGAGTGATTAAGGTAAGTCATTGCTTGAGAGGAAATAAAAATCAATATAGCACAGGAAAGGATATTCATTTAAGCTCAAACCCCAAGAGCGCACGTTCTCTGCGAGCACACTGTTTCCAGTCAGAATAACCCTCGTGTAAAAATAGATGATGACAAGGGCGTGGGACAAGCAAAGGCACCGAGATCGAAGATAATCAATCAGATAATGGGATCCGAAAGCACATTAGAGAGGAGGCTGGTGTGGGCAGGGTCCAGACCACGCATCAGTAGCCACTTGCTCCCCATGACCTTCAAGGACGGATGGGTGCTTACTGCTCACCGCCTGACAGCCCAACAGTTATCTTCCACTTCAGAAAAAGTCCCTAACAGTCCAAATCCAAAGAGACAATACAGACTGCACTGGCTGGTGTTGTGTCAACTTGACACAAGCTGGAGTTACCACAGAGAAAGGAGCCTCAGCTGAGGAAATGTCTCCATGAGATCCAGCTGTAAGACATTTTCTCAACTAGTGATCAAGGGGAGGGCCCAGCCCATTGTGGGTGGAGCCATCCCTGGCCCAGCCCATTGTGGGTGGAGCCATCCCTGGGCTGGTAGACCTGGGTTCTATAAGAAAGCAGGCTGAGCAAGCCAGGGGAAGCAAGCCAGTAAGTGACATCCCTCCGTGGCCTCTTCATCAGCTTCTGCTTCCTGACCTGCTTGGGTTCCAGTCCTGACTTCCTCTGGTGATGAACAGCAATGTGGAAGTGTAAGCGGAATAAACCCTTTCCTCCCCCAACTTGCTTCTTGGTCGTGATGCTTGTGCAGGAATAGAAACCCCGACTAGGACACAAGACGAAGAGAACTATTTTGAACACTGTAAAGTCAGTCACACACTGACATATTAAGTTGCACATTTTCCTGGTGCATTAAAAGCACAATTTGACTTCTGTGAATTTCCAAATCAAATCACAAGCAAGCCACCGAGGTTAGAGATGCCGCGGTGAGAACAGAGGTACTCTGGCTCTGGGGCCACATGAAAGTGCAACATATCAATTAAAATCACATTACTTGGAGCCACTTTTCCCAGCAATTAACTGCCAGAAAGGAAGACATTAGCCCTACACCAAGTGACAGCACAGTTCTGAGAGCTGTGAGGACATCCTAGGGTCACCCACCCACGTGTAGCTTGGGTGTAACAAGAGGGACTAAATTTATATTTGTGAGCTCCATTTTTATTTTATTTTAACTTTTCTTAGGAAAGGTCAGTAAGATGTTTCAACCACTTGATTCCCAACCTTCAGTAGGCCCTATCCACATATGGGCAAATTACTATCTGGCTAGAAGTGGTTCTTGTCACAAAGGTGGCAGCCATGGAATGGAGCTCACAACCGGTCATTACCAACATGATGTCATCACCGGTAAGAATTTGAAGCATCCCCTTTCGGTTGACACGGCCAGCCATCCGGTCAGCGCTCTTGAACAAAGCACTAACGACGCATTCCTGCCAAGTTGGGCTTAGGGGTTCACACAGCATTAGTCCCTTCTAAAGCTCGATGAGTTCCTATTGAAATGTTGTTGTTCTCTGACTCAGTGTTCAGATACTAAGTACTCCAATTTAATCCAGAATTTTCTTGTTTTAGTTCCTCTATATCTCCAGGTGCGCGGTTTTAAATGGTGGATGCAGAGGAGGCCACAGCGGGCAGCATTGAGCGTCTGCATCACTTGCAAACAGCATGCATCAGCACGAATGGTCCACCCTGTACCTAATTCAATACAGCTTCAGTGTGCACAAAAAGGATTAATGAGCAGACAATCTGTGACAAAGACATCCTCCCTCCTCTTCCCAGACTACATCCCAGGGACTCGGAGGATGCCTGCGAGTCCAGAGAGAACCCAACTCTTTAAAGTCTACACTTCCCTGTCTGTGCAAATCTATGATAAAGCTCACATAGTTAACCTGGGCACAGTAAAGAAGAGGAAAAAATCAGTAGTGAAATAAACACAATCTATGTAATAAAAGTTAGGCGCAGCAAGACTTTCCAGGATGGGTTACTGGGCTGTATTCACGAATCAGTGGACATAAGAGGATAGGAGCCTATTCATGAGATGAAGAGAGGTGAATGATGCAGGCATCGTGACACAGCCTTACTGAAGAGGGGTGAATGATGCAGGCATCATGACACAGCCTTAGTGAAGAGGGGTGAATGATGCAGGCATCGTGACACAGCCTTAGTGAAGAGGGGTGAATGATGCAGGCATCGTGACACAGCCCTAGGCTGATTTCAGAAGTGCCTGAACGCAAACACTTTAATGCTGTGCATTTGGCAACCAACAGCTAAGTGGGCAGGAGAGTAGCACACAGTGTGGCCACGCCTGACCAAGGAACAGTTTGTGCATGTTGAGAAGGTAGCCCTAGGTTATATCACACTAGTCTTCAAGGCACACAATTTAAAACGTATGCCTTGCCTATTTCTGAATTTTCCCATTTAATGTTTTCAGAGGGTAACTGAAGCCACAGAGTGTGGCTTATTTTGCACTCTTATTACATACCCTGCCAAATATGTTTGTTAAACTATACAACAAGAATAATGCATAGGAGGGGGGGGCACCGGGTAGGTGAAAGGACTGTCAGTGTGTGGAAACATCGACAGTTTCTGAATTCAGTAACAAGACACACCTCTCTGTCAGCTACTCACTCGAATAAACCAACAGACCTACTTTCTCCGGAAGGATTTGTTCTTAGTTCTTACTGGCTTTTTAAGGGCTTCCCACCAGTCAGAGGATAGGAAAGCTGGGTGTGTTTCATTTCCCAACAGGGTGTTGCACAGCAGTTTCCTGTAGACTAAAGCATTCCTACAGGCCACTCCTTAAATGTGAAGGTAAGCAACTCGAAAGAGCTTCAGGAAGTCCCTGAAACTGACCAAATTCACTAGGTCACACACTCCCACAGGAAGCTATGAGCTACAATGGAGGAATCTGAGCTGCAAAGAAGACTGACATCTGACCAGATACTTTCAAGAAGCAGAAACCACAAAGAGATTTGGACCAGCTGAACCACCAGGAAAGGACACTCTCTAAATGGTTGAGTTTTTCTGCCCCGTGCTGGAGTGGACCTTGGTGATGCAGCTGTCTTTGAGTTATTTCTGCTTCTGTAAGTAACCCTTCACCCACACTCCTATAAGTAACCCCAATAAAACTCATTAGTTCACTAAGTTAGACTTTTGGTCTGTCAAGGACTCTCTTATCTGGGGTGAGTAGAAATCTGTGTTGTATCTTCCCAGGAAGAGTTTAGTCACACAATATAGGGCCGTGCAGGAACACAATACATGGAGCTATTCTGCCAACAAACAACAGTTGCTAAGTGACTCTGAAACCTCCAGGTGTTGTGGCAATTCGCATTTGTGAGCTGAACGCTGAGGTTTCCTCAGCCTGTGGAACAAAGTTGGCTTTCCCTTCACGTGCAATGAAGAGAACTGTAGTATGTTCCCAGTAGGATCATCAGTGTGCTGACTTTATGGTAAGTATGGGAGGGCTGTATGTATGTATGTATGTATGTATGTATGTATGTATGTATGTATATATGTATGACTGCTTATATGTATATATACAGATATGAATATATCATATACATATGAACAATAACTATGACATTTCAAGACTACTCTATAATTAATAACATCACTGTTCGTCGCTTAGCTCCAATGTCCAGAACTAAGATGCTTCCTTCATGTGGAACAATCATTCAGGTGGGCCTTAAAGAACATTTATCTAAAACACAAAATTTAAACCTAAATGCCCAAAAGAGAAGTAATGTTTGTTCATCAGCAGGTGCAACTCAGCAAACATATTACTAAAGGAATTTCAGAAAAGAAAACACATTGTCTGACACTTTTCAAAATTCCTATTTGTATATTTTTCATTAAAAACAAACAAAAACCAAAAAAAGTCAACAAAACACCGCCCCTCAAACCTGTCACTTTTCATGTTATGACTTAATATGGATTTACACACAAGAATTCCATGGATGCATGTTTGCCTGTATGTGTGTGTGTGTTTGTGCACACACAGTCACATGTGCTGAAATGCCTGTTGCTAGAAATCCACTGAGAGCTGCTTATGTGCTCCTGAAACGCTCTGCCATTGAGATACACCTCCACTGCACCCTCCCAAAGACAAAACTATTTTCAATATGAAAACTCTGGCTATACCAAGAGAAAAACATCTAATAACAAGAGCCAACATGGAGTTACTAAAATGATAGGTTAGGCCAGGTGTGGCAGCTCATATCTGTGTCCAGCACTCAGCACACAGAAAAATCACACCATACTGGTCTGGGCCATAGAGCCAGTTCAAGCCAGCCTACTCTGCACACTAAAAGCAATCTCAAAAAGAAAGAAAATAAAAGAATATATTTGTATTTACATAGAAAGATATTTGTTTTAAGGTTAAGAAAAGTACCACGGGGCTGGAGGATGGTTCAGAGCACTGGCTGCTCTTTATGAGGCCCTGAGTTCAATTCCCAGCATCTGCACAGTGGCTTACTACCTACTATAACTGTAGTCCCATGGGATCTCATGCCCTCTTCTGGTGTGCAAATGTACATGCAGACAAAACACTCATTTACACAAAATACATACATAAAATTAAAAAAAATACTGAGTATGGAGAATTTTCTCATTCATTTCATAAATACATACACACTGAGAGATTACATAGTTTATCAATTTATTGATGAATAACATATATATGTATTCTTGAAGTACCAACAATAAACCTATCGTTTCCATAATAAAGAATATACAAACATTAAAAATTGATTCTAAGTTCCTGACTAATTAATTCATGTTTCCCCCTGTTGAGAGGTTAGTGACCATCTAAAGATATTTGTAAGCTCTTCTCATTCGTAGTTAGCAAATGACAGAAAATTTTACAAGAAAGACTTTTTGCCCTAGGGTTGAACTCTGCTAGGAAAATATTATTCTCAGCACGAGCTTAATTAAATCTGCAGCGACGAGCGTCAGGGCTCTCAGGATACTTGGCAGCACTGTGGAAGCCAAGAAAATAAAACCATTATGAAGCAGTTTTTCAACAAGGAGCAGAACACTGGAGACTTATTGGAGCAATGTGCTTGAGGAAGGTGTTGAGAATTTTTTAGATTCTAATCACAATGGTCTTGAACCCAACCTGCACAATGGGGAGTTCCCTCAGGTGTCTGTGCAAAGTCCAGCCCTGTGGCAGAATTCGCAATAACAGGGGTCTGGGAAGGCAGCACTAGAAAGCTGAAGTGTGTTTGCTGGGGCCTGGGGGACGCCACACAGTGGGCAGTAAGTCTTAACTGCAGTAGCAAATGACACTTTGCTTTGGTCATTACAATGCTTTCCACGAAGCCTAAGAGCTTTGATGTGTATGGGTAAATTGATATCTCTCTGTCAGTCAGTCAGTCTGTCTGTCTGTCTCTCCCTTTCTCTCTCTCCCTCTCTCAGATGGAGGAAACACATGCTTATGTGGCACAGCTTGCAAAGGAAATCTTCCCCCAAGGATTCTTAAAACCAAGATGCTGATGACAATGACGAGAGGGTCAAAGGTTAGGAAACAAGGTTTTTAGAAGTCCAGAGCACATGCTAACATCCTGAGGTCCTCTGTCTTCCACAGACCATGCACTCAAGGACTGGTCCCCAGACGGTAGCACTTCTGTGAGGGGCTGGAGCCTCTGAGAGGCAAGGACGGTTGAAGGCAGTTCAGTTGCTGGGGCACCTGTTGAAGGAACCATCAGGAGAGCTTGCCCTTTGCCCCTCCCCCGCTTCTCCTCCGGCCATCATGAGGTGAACCATGACACAAGTACTATACCACCTAGGCCAAAAGCCAGGCTGGCTCAGACGTAGATTTCTACGCCGGTGAGCTGCATCTGCCTTGCTTACTTACACGAGCATCTATCTTGAGCATTTTGTCTCACAGATGGGAAGGTAGCATACAGGTCCTAGGGGCACCCAGGATGAGAGAGAAGTCATAAGTGGGATGGTAAGGTGAAAGGCGGGTTTCAGGAGGGCACGAGGCACAAGAGAACCGTAAAAGCCAGGCGGCTTCCGTCAGGACTCACCTGATGCCTCGAGGCAGCGGAGACAGAGACAGGGCTTCAAGCATGTCCCAAGAGATCCCCATGTGAGCAGTATTTAAAAAAAATAAGCAAACAGCAGCTGGCATAGTCCAGCTCGCCAAATCGACTCGTCCTGTTTGTGGCTGCTCTGAATTACCAGCCACACTTGCTCTGGACACCTGGTTCTAGCAACAGAGCAGCCTGGCCTCCGGCAGCTTCCACCATTACTAAGAACAGGAGAGGTGCCAGGAGGCTCATCTGCCTCTGGCTCTGCTCCACCTTCTGCATTATGGAGGAACGCTATCCTAAGGATGGATAAAGCCACTGTGTCTCCCCAAACATACATCCCAGAGGCCATCCTCCTCACAGGCTAGTCACTTTCCACCAAGCACTGTTCTACTTCACCTTTCTTTCTTTTTATATTGACGGAAAGGCTAGAGTTCCTTCTGTATTGTTAGCAGCCTGCTTTCCCAGCTGGACCGTCCCTCACATCCTCTTACAGGCCTCCCACATCTACTCAGCCTTCACACCATCTCCCCCTCAGCATCCCGGCGTTGACTCCTGCCAGCTCTGGATTCTAAGCACAATCTGTCAATACTCACCTTCTCGACGTGGAATGGCTAGCGGTCTACCAGAACAGCTCTCTTAAATAATTCAATGACCTGCAACATTTTTATTTTTAAAATCAATCAACTTACTACTTGAGATTGTCCTCCTTGCTATCCATAATATGGGAATGGCCACATGGTAGAAAGACATCATTTTTTTTTTTATGCCTAAATATCTATTTATCATCTTCCTAAAAGGACAGTATACAAGCCACTTTGGTTCCCTCGGCTCTCCAAGTAATCGATCTGTCTGTCTGCCCACAGACCTGCTATGATTAATTACACTGGTGGCCCAGCTAGGTTCCACAAGGCCTAACAAGCCATTGATGAAGACATATACAATCTATATGGCTTCTTGAGAGTGAATATTGCTGGGGACACCATACTGAGTCTTGGGAGCCTTGTTGCTCTCTCTCCAAATCACTAACCTGAAACACAAACTCTTTAAAACGTGGCTGTTTAGTTTAAAACTCAGGTAACGCCTCTAAAAGTTGAAAAGATTCTCATAAAATATGACTTATAATTTGAGTCCTGGTCTTAAGGATCTCAAAGCCCATTTCCAGGTGGCGTGTTAGACTTCACGCCCTGCGCAGAGTGGACAGATTGGTTTCCTGCATTTGCAAAGACATTCTATTATGAGAAAGGCGCTTTCTAGTGAAAAACATGCTAACCTGATAGGCCCCGGTTACTGTTATACTTAGGAATGCACATATACCAGGAAAGTTAAGTGTAGCTAAGAAAGATTGGTATCTTCAATGAAATTACTTCAAAGTGTCTGAAAAACATAATCTTATTCAAAATGTGATGTGTTCATTTTCCCCCATCCAATTTAAAGACACCTGAAAATCCATCCTTGCTAGCGTCTCTTAAGTAGCAGAAACATTAAATTGCTCTTCGTGGTTAACTGTTTACGAGAGTAAGACACCTTTTGCTGTTGCTGCCTAACTTTATTGTATTCATCTTATGTGCCTCTTATGTGCTTGTGCGGGCCACCGAGCCTGTGAGGGGCTCAGGGGACAGTGTGTAGGAGTAAGTTGTCTCCTCCCACTATGGCTCTTAGGGATGGGACTCAGGTCATCAGACCTAAGAGTCTTCCTCCACTGAGTCCTCTGGCTGGCCCGGGATGCTCTTTCTCAATTCTTCATCCCAGAGTGCCCGTCAGTTTCAATGACTTGGCAGCACGGAAAGGCAGCATGGGGTCCTGAGATAATGAGCTCTCCACAGCTCTCTGTTTATTCTTCTGCTTTGTTTTGTTTCGGTGAGAGAGGCAGAGACACAGAGGACGACACAGTAGTTGCTGGGATGCTCTCCACTGAAGATGTTTATATCAAGGACTCATGCTGGTGCTTAGCAACCCATCTACAGCCACAGTTATAAATGAGCACTATTAGTTATTATATCTCTAATATATCAAGAAAGCAGAAAATCTGTCCTCAGGAAACACTTATAACTGTTTAAATTGTACAGTCACGTAGAGCAGTGGTTCTTAAACTGTGGGTCACGACCCCTTCGGCAATCTTCTGTCTCCAAAAATATTTATATTACAATTAATAAGAGTAGAAAATTACAGTTATGAAGTCACTATCAAAATGATTTTGTGGTTAGGATTCACCACAGCACGAGGAATTGTATTAAAGGGTCACGGCATTAGGAAGGTTAAGAACCACTACATAGAGAAAGTTAGGTCAGGGATAATGGAAAAAAAAAAGTATGAATTTACATGCCAGAAAGAGTTGGCCTGTGCACTCCAGGAAAAGAGACACTGAACACATAGGCACCTTGATTTTTCTACCCCTAGCTGACCATCTCTGCGTCTGAGCTAAGAGGTCACATGGCAAGATGGCTTGTTTCGTCCTGAGCACTATTCAGGCTCCGTCCTGGAGTCTTCATTAAAGGATGCTCTTGGAAAACAGTCACTTGATCGACCCCTGGCTGGAAGAGTGACTCAAGTTTCAAATAACCCATTTATGATGAAATTAAACAGGGACGCAGCAAGAGAACTTTTCCAGGTTAACCCCACGCAAAGCTCTCAGTGACATGAATGCTGAGACATGGACCGGTGTTTCTTAACCTTCTTGATGCTGCAGTTGCTCATGTTTGGGGTGACCCAATTATTTTCCTTGCTGACTTATAACTGTATTTGCTATTGTTAAGAACCCAAATGTAAGTATCTATGTCTTCTGATTGCCAGTAAAGGGTCATTCAACCCCCAAAGGGTCATGTCCCACAGGTTGAGAAACACTGATGCAAAAAGTCTAAGGACCGAGGAGGCACTTGCAGGGTACCAATGATGCAGAGGTTCAATGTGGGGCGCCCCCCACCCCAACATCAGAGGAGAGCCAACTGATTTTCTCTCATTCGAGAAGATCCAAACTACTCAGTCCAAAATCTTTCATTATAACAGGAAGAATAGTATAGTTCAATGGAAAGGGACTAAAGGAAATACATACGTGATAAATTTCAAGGGTGACAGCACAGCTGACTATATCATAAAGCAAAAGTGGCAGATGAGAATTACAGAATCGAGAGTGGGGACATGGTCTCTGGTACGTTTCAAACCTGTGCTTCTAGTACTTGAGCAGCAGATGCAGGAAGATCTCCCTGAGGTCCAGACTACCTGGATTTCTATCACGGGTTCTCTACCAGCATAATACAATGACATCCTGTCTTTAAAAGTGGGGGGTCATAAGAGAGTACTGGGGGGTATTACAATGAAGGAGGTGGCAGGTCTCTTTGGGGCGGTGCTCAGTCTGGAAGGCAATACACTTTGTTCTGAGTTTGAAGCCAGGGACTTGGAGTTCAGACGTGACCAGGGCCTGGGCAGTCTCTAAGGCAGTTAATCCATGGTTTTATGGGTCCACAAAAAAAGTCAGAAAAACACGGGCAGTTTCATAGTGTTTTCATAAAAGTGTAAGCACTTGATTTAAAAACTGTTCTGCCTGCGATCAAGTGTCTCTAGCTCTGGTTGTCAAATATAATAACACGTTAATGATAGCAGATGCCATGATTGGCCATCTCTCGGCAAAATGGAGATAATCCTATGTTTTTGTTTTGTTTTTTCAGTATTTTGGAAATAAGGTTACAAAAGGAAAACAACAGAAACTACCAATCCCTCTGTTTTATACGAACACAAAAACGGAAAACGGAGGCCAGAGCTCTGAACTGACTGTACTAGGTATCTCTATGACCCTGTGTAAGGGCTTCAGCGAGGTGGCTGGAACCACAGCTAAGAACAAAGCCCAGGCTACACACAGAGGAATGCGAGCTTCCTGGCAAGTCTCCGGACTGGCCGGCTTTTCAGGGGTGAAACATTAAGTGTCTCCCGTTCTCAGCACTGCATTCAACCACACGTGCAGAATTCTAGCACAAGAGCATAGGGCAATGCACGTTTACCACAGCCACAAGGACCGTCTGTGGTCCTACGTTCTCACATCCAAACGGACGGCAGGAAGTTTTATACGGGAGACTGACACAAGCCATTTTCCCATTGTGCGCTTTTCCTGTGTGGAGATTCAAGATCCGAGACAAACAAAAGCGGCCACCACCAAACCTCAGACTTCAAATGCACTGAGAAAACCTGCGTGCGTACCACAAAACAAATGTAAGCAGCTCATCGAACTGGACCCATCTCTAATGGGGGGACGTGGTACAGACCTTGGGAGATCCAAAAAAAAAAAAAAAAAGAGAGGTTACAGAAGATAAACTGAATTTCAGTTTTATAAAACAGATCAGACACTCGCTGACAGATTATGTCTCTCATCAGCCTAGAACTGCCTAGGAAACAGAGGAGGGAAAGAATATGTGGGGTGTCCAGTCATACTGAGATGGGGTGTCCAGTCCCACTGAGGTTGCCCTCTGTCCTAAGGGTTGCAATACCATTTGAAATGCATTAGAGAATCATTAGGACAAGCACTCAAATGACATGAGTCCATGGGTAGCCCAACTGTATCCATTCTAGGGTGGAGATTAATGATAAAGAGAAAGGTCTAGGGGTGACCCATATAGGCCATGAGCCCCAGCAGAGGTGTGCGTGCCACCCAATAACACTGCATTCTGAGAATTCCCAAGTGTTATTATTTTACTATTCTTTTTGTAACTCGATGGCATGATTCCAGAGAATGAAGTTTTATGTAGATGACAACATTCTGTTGCAATATCAAAAAAGTTGGACCTGAAGTTCCCGTGGCCAATATAAGAGTGGACTGAAATATATAATAATGTGGACGCTGCCCTGAGTTTCAGGGCAGGGTAGCAGTTACATTCAGACACACACACACACACACACACACACACACACACACAATATTCCAGGTACTATTTGTATTGGACAAAGAGCAAATCCCATCCTTTGATACTATAACCCTTTCACTTTTAAAGGCTCAACGTTCAGTGTTGATTTGAAAATGTCTAAGAATGAGGTCAATTTACTCTCTGGTCTGTTCATATACATCTCAAGTGAAGAAGGAGCTCTAGCGTCGGTTACTAAATTCTACCTGTAGCAGAATTTTCTGGACTGTCTGCCCAGCCCACCCTGCCACCCTTCCTCCTTTGCAGGGAGCTCATTTACTGAGACAGACTAGGGCAGCTGTGCTGTGCTGTGATCTTGGCGCCCTGGTCACAGGCACGGAAGCTAAACATGGGTGGCCGACAGAAGCTGAACTAAATCTAGCCTCCTTCCCAAACTCCAGGATGGAATGGAGCCTTCGGTCTGTCCTGGTTGCTTGCTGGCAGACATGTGATTATGAGACGGGTGAAGGACACGTGGTCTGCTCCTGGGTGACTTCTGGGTGCAGAGGTGCAGCTCCCATGGAGATCCCCTGACCCTCGAGACCTGGGACAACCTCGTCTTCTCTGTAGCTCTTCTCTCCTTCCTTGCCCCACAGAGCTGTGCTTCTGTGCCTTATTATCCCGGACATCCAACAGCCGAAAAGCTAAGGCGTTTTTATTCTAACACTTTCAAAGTTTGAACGGATACTCAAGAAGCTATAATAGAGATTAAATACGGCCACACAGAAATTAAGCTTTGCAGTGTAAATGAAAAAAAAACAAACAAACATGGAATTAGACATGGGACATGCTATTTGATCTTGTTGATTTGATAGGATTTAGAATTGTCACAGAGAGAAATAGAAATCACTGTGCATGTCTACCAGGGATTACACAGATTAGGTTAATAGAGGTGGGAAGACCCCTCCCCCCCCCCCCCCCGACTGGATTTCCAGACTAAATAGAAAGAAGGCAACAAGCTGAGTTCCAGCTCTGCTTCCTGACTGCAGGCACAATGTGGCAGCCACCTCAAACTCCTGCTTCTGTGACTTCCGTGCTGTGAGGGGTTCTGGGCCCTGGATCTGTAAGCCAAAACTAACCATGTTTCCTAGCCTTTTTTTCTGTCAGAAGTTTGTGTCTCACCAATTAGAAGAGTAACAAATCCACTCACTATAAAAGAAAAATGATGCAAGGTTACTGTCCTTAATATATAAAAAGCTCTTACAAATAAACAATAGTTATCTCCAAAGTGGCCAAGCTATATAAATCAGAAAGAATAATCACCCAAATGGCCAATATATGATAGATGATGCAAACATATACATGAGTAGTTCGTTTCATCAAGCTTGAGTTTCATGGCGTGCTTCTCGTCTTTTTGACGGTTGGCAAACATCAAAGGCTTACTGCTAAATCAGTTTCCAGCCACACACTGCTGACTCCAGCTTGAAGTGGTACGTCCAGTCTGATAACATGAATCATAATTAGGAATGTGTACGGCTTCTACCCAAGCTTTCTACATCCTGAAATTGTCCTTCAGGAAATAATTAGAGAAGCAGAATAAATCTTTAAAGCCTAAATGTAAATCCCAGAGAGTTCAACCAGCAGTAATTCATTGACACACAGCCCTCCACTGAAATAGCAGGTGCCACCCTGGATACTGACTTGTAGGGGAGTCCAGGACACACTCACAGAGAAGACACCTTCGAAGGCATGTGCAAGCATCCACTTTGACTCTTTAAGACATAGTGAGTCTGGATACATCTCATGTATTAACAACCGTTATGGGCTTGACGATTCCACTTTGTTCTTTACAGCTTCCAGTGACTTATATAGTATTTGAACTTTTTAATAGTGTATTTTTACAGCTCTATAACTTGGTTTTTGTTGGAGGTGGATAGGAGTTTTAAAATGTGTGTAATTTACAAATAGGAAAGAAATGTTTGCAACACAGGCCCAAACCAGCCGAGGTGGCAGTGAGAACCGGGTGTGGGTCTGACGTCTGCCGCTTAGAAAGTGTGTGTGCACGTGTCCTGCACGTGTTTGATTAAATCCACACGGAAGGTACACAGTGCAGAGCACGCACAGGGGGACACCTCAAGCCGTGACTGCCGCACCGAGCAAACGCTAATGCATCTGATGAAGTAGAGAGGTAGTGGAGACGTGGAAATGGGCCAAGTACATCAAAAGCTATCCTCGGGTTACTTTCAGAGTGGCTGTGATAGAATAAATTAAAAAGCTGGTAAAGCCACTGACAGGACCACTGAGGAAAGGCTCCTCCACTACTGCCCTTAACATCAGCTGATGCGATCAGGTTTGACCGGCACCTCGTACACACTTCCCACGTCACCCCCAGTCACGGTAACAACCTAAGGTCACGGAGGCAACACAAGGAATCAGAATCAAAGCATGGGTATGAAACTGTAAGCCTTCCCCTCCTCCTCTCCCCATTCTCAGGGGTGGCAAACAGTCTGCCCTTGACAAAGCTTTATTGGGTAACTCTAAGTCAGCAGTTCCCAACCTTCCCGATGCTGTGACCCTTTAATACAGTTCCTCACGATGTGGTGACCCCCAACCATACCATTTTTGCTACTTCATGGTTGTAATTTTGCTACTGTTAAGGATTGTGATGCAAATATCTGTGTTTTCTGATGGTCTTAGGCGACCCCTATGAAAGGGTAGTTCAACCCCCAAAGGTTTGAATGGCACACAAGTGCCACCTACTGCTCTGAGTTCTCCTTTGAGATAAGAACCCCCGCCTGGGGGTCTAGGCAAGAATCCTGCTGAGGAAGCTTAGGAGGGTCTCCTCAGCCTTGCTAACTGAACGAGCTTGCACCCCAATCTGTGCCTAGCAATCATCCTGCTAGGTAAGTTCAGTTCAGTGACTTTTGACCCACTGACCCCTCACTCCGCTCCCTAGCCATTGGGCCCAGCTACCCAGAGCTGAACCAAAATGCTATGCGTCAACAGAATGAGTCAGGACCCTTTCCCTTACCGTGGGTGTGTGAGAAGTCCTTGGGACATTTGAGAACAGAGCTAATCGCAAAAACTATTTGGGGGAAAAATAGTTTGCTTTCCTCATGTGACCTAAGCACTGAGATTCAAAATTGTCCAGAGACATTAAAGACAGAAACTACAGCAAACACAAGCTTACTTCTGACATCTGAAAAATGTGACAGTTCTTGATGCCACTTCAGAGATGGTCGCAACAGGCAGGGGGTGGGCACTGGGCAATGCTGTAGATGCAGATGATGATTATGTCTTATTACATGATGGGTTCAGCATGGGACCAGTGCCTGCTGTAGAAAGGCAATGATGTTATTGGAGGGAAATGAACAGAAAGAGACAGACAGTGTTTATTTCTCAGAAGAAGGCATGACTTCAAGAGTGAAAAAGCTGTTAAATTAGGCAAATAGAAAACTCAAGACACTTAACGTATTTTTTTCTACCAAACACTAAGAAAACTGTCTTGAGCGGTCAGTATGTGTTTGAAGAAAACAACCCTGGTCTGTAGGGTTAAGTTACCAAAGAGAGTTGCTATTCGCAAACCCAGAAAGCCTGGTGTGGTAGAGCAATATTATACATAATATCGTCTCCCCAGACAGAGCTTTATCACAGATAAAAAATACACCTGTCAGAGTGGCTAAATCCAGTTCCAAAGAGCACTAGGAGTCTTGGAAGGGAGGTGACTGGTCTGTATACAGAAATGGTCCCCCACTGGAGCACCACCTTGGAATGAACTTAGCCTGTAGAAATTCAGATGTGGAAACTTAAAGCCTTCCGAATGTCATCAGTGAAGCAGAAGAAATAGCTGCAGCCACTCTGGACGTCTGGTTACCGGCAGGAATTTGTTACGGACAGGGCAGTTCAATGAGAGCCCCCACCACCTGCTTCTTTCTGGCCTTTACCAACCAGAGGGAAGAAAGCCTTCAGGTTCCTCAGTTGCATAGTCTGAGCAGGAGTTCCAAGGCAGGGCTCCACAAAAAGGGGGGTCTAAAAGAAAGAGTAGGTGCAGGAGAGACCAGAGCAGGAAAGGAAAAAAAAAAAATAAATAAAAAAGTCCGGGGGATTTCAGAGCTTCAAGATAGAACGTTTCTTTATCATCACTGGGCCACATGATGATATTTGATATTAGTAGGAAATGGACACCTAATGACATTTATCAGCAGCTGGCAGTGGGTGGCGTTGACTGAGAATGCCCAACAAATTCTAAGACAAATTCAAATACCTGAGTTGCTAGCTGGATTTTAATGATGTTCTTTTCATTCACAAGTTTACAATTCAGAACTCCATGAGACTCAAAGAACTTAGGTAATGTTCATTTAATGAAGGTTCTCAAGGTAATGTTTAAGACAGTTACAAATATGGAGAAAATGATAGAGTCGTTATTATTGAAAAGTACATCATGCACAAAACCTAAATAATGCTTAATATGCAAAACGATGTTTCTCAGAAACTCTGGCTCAGTCTTTGAAGTTTAAGGCATGGGACAGACTCCATGCTTGCCTACGTGTCTGTCTGGGGCAGTCACTTGTGCTCTGTAGAAAAGTTAGGCACATCTTTAAAAATAGTTTAAAGAGAGAGGAGAACCATGAAGAAAAGAAGATGAAAGAGGAAGGAGAAACCACCATAGATTAGGGGAGTCATACAAATATGGCCCCAAGGCTTAGCCAAAGGAGCTAAGAGCAGCCCAGATGAAACATAATAGGAGTCCAGCATGGCTGTCCTCTGAGATGATCCACCCAGAGGCTGACTCAGACAGATGCTGACACCCACAGCTAAACAGTGGGCAGAGCTTAGGGACTCTTGTGGAAGGACAGGAGGAAGGATTGCAGCCTAGAAGGGAATGGGAACTCCACAGGAAGACAAACAGAGTCAATTAACCCAGACCCTGGGGCTCTGAGAGTCACCAAACGAAGAATATGCATGGGCTGGACTTAGGCCTCTCCACACATGTAGATGTGCAGCTTGGTCTGCATGTGGGTCCTGAACAACTGGAACAGGAGCTATCCCGAAAGCTGTTGCCTGTCCATGAGATATATTATTCTAGCTGGGCTGCCTTGACTGGCCTCAGGGGGAGAGGAAGCGCCTCAAAGAGACCTGATGTGCCACGGTGGACAGATACCCAGGGGTCCCCTACCCACTCACAGGAAAAGGGGAGGGGGAGAGGAGGAGGACTAGAATAGGGGTGACGGGGAGGTGAGCAGTGAGAGGGAAACTAAATAAATAAAAGTTTATGAAGAAAGATTCTAACCCATTGAAATGATGAGCCGACCTCAGGTCTCTGTGCCACAGGGACAACCTATGTGGCATTTAAACTTGTGGAAGCAGAGGGAAGTGGCTGTCTCATCGTCTCGGGGTCAGACAGTGACTTCCCCTAGGCACTCTCTGGGTAGACCTCACAGGCTCGGTGAGTGATTTCGTAGCCAAGTTTCAAAATGAAACTTGCTAGTGCATGCTTTTAAAATACTGCATTAGATTTAAAGAGCTCCATGACCTATCAAATACCCCTTAGTCTAGTGCAGTGGTTCTCAACCTTCCTAATGCTGTGACCCTTTGATACAATTCCTCAGGTGGTGGTCACCCCCAACCGTAAAACTATTTCGTTGTTACTTTATAACTATTAATTTTGCAACTGTTATGAATAATGACATAAATATCTGATATTCAGGGCATCTGATATGGACCCACAGGTGAGAACTAATGATCCAGGGGTTACATTGTCCCCCACAGTAACTCTTCAAGGAGCCAGAAAACCCCATTAGTGAGTTACAGAACAGCGGAGCATCTTCAGTCTTGGTACCCCCAAGACTTACAAGGGTTGCTTATTGCTGAGTCTTTAAGTCAGCCACACAGAGATTATCTCTTCTTAAAAGGGATTACCAACAAATGATAAAAGCATACCATTTTCTACCATCCAAGATGGTTGTCAACATCACAGTTTAAAATCCTGTCTTCAACACCCTTGTCTTCAGGTGATCCAGGATTTCTTTCCTGGCAAGCTTGAAACCAGATGCTGTCTTGTTCCACCAGCATGTATGTGTGTTTGCACATGTATGTGTCTATGTCTATGTTGTATGCCTATTTTATATATGTATATACACATGTCTCTAGCCTTTCTACCTTTTATTATGAGACGTGTTTCTTTTTTTTAATTGCCTAGCATGGCCCTGAACTCACTCTACCCCAGGTAGAACCATATACCTTGTTATTCTTTTACCTTAGCCTCCTGGGTAGCTAAGATCCTCCTGCCTCAGCTTCCCAAGGAGCTTGAAGAACAGCCATATGTACTATAAGCCCTAAGTTCAAATTTTTGTTAGAGACATAAATAAAAGACTAGGTTCGAAAGTATTCCTCTGTTTCCACTAGTTAAATAACCTTCACATCTATCTATCACTCTCAGGAACCTTCTAGAACAAAGTAGATCTCTACCCCCGCAGCTCCTCCTCTACAAACAGGAAGTGACTTCTGCTCACCCCCCATCCCAGTCCTTCTTTGTTTAAGCCATTTTTATCATTTAGGGCGCATCTTTGAAAAATTGTAAATTTTTAAATAATAATTTAATCATATCTCTATATAAACTTTATAATAAAAAACTAAAAAGAATAACGACAGTTTGAGGTTTGAAGATGTGGTACATTACAGTATCTCATGAAAGTAGTCTAGAGGGGAGAGAGAGATGTTAGTGACATTGTATTGTTAATGACACATCCTGAGGCAGATGGATACATCATAATTTGAAACTGTTGGGAGGGAGTTTGGTGTCCTGAGTCCTGGAGTTGGACCCTCTGGGTTCAGATATAGACTGTACTAACATGGGCAAGTTGCTTAAGTATTTCCCACCCGTGTTTGAATCCACACAGTAGATATAAGACTGTAGTGATATTTACATGGTCTAATATAAACTTGAAAATACTGAAGACTGCCTAGCATTAATTATATTAGCATTATTATTACTACTACACAGTTTTGAAGAATGACATGTGTCAGGAGTCTGAGGAAGGGCGGACAGGAATTCTCTGTAGTCTGGGATACCCAGTGAGAACATGTTCACAGTATGAGAACATGTCTACAGTCGAGGGCTGTGAGGAAAGGCACTTCTACCCACACTGACTTGGAAAGATGCCCCTGACACGAAAATGCTACATAGTAACGCTGACTGGGAGCCTATTTGGGGAAGAATAAAGCACTGTTCACAGGTACATCCAAACATTTGAAAAAGCACACATCTCAAACATTGAGTTCCTGGGGCCAGGGCCAGGTGAGAGGATGTCAGCATGGATAAACATGTGTGCAGTGTGTCTGTGACCAGTAGTAAGAACGGAAGAAGCCTTTATAATGGCTCTTCTATGCTTAGAGCTGGACGTCTCTCGCATTCTAGCTGAGGATAAGCCAGAGCTCTCAGAGACAAGGAAATAGGCTCTGTGGAAGAAAAAAAAGTAGGGCGACTCAGTTTCCTGTGCCTACTTACCACTGAAGAGTTCTTTTTCTTTTCTTACACTTTTGTGAGGTTTCCCCCTTACTGTGCCCAGCTAGCTCCTACTGTCAGTGAAGCTGTGCTCCCCCCCCCCCTCCCTCCCTGCTTTAATCTCACCATTTCCCAGTGCATGACCCAGACTCTCAGGTGCCCATGCTGCACCAAACTTCCACTGCTCAGGAGCGTGGCAGGCATAAGGCCTCCAACTATACAATTATAGGGTCGTACACCTCCAGTTGCTTTTGACCTTGCAAAGGGCCCAGTGGCTTTTAAACTTATTTTTCAGGCAAGGAACTGCTGGCACGAATTAGCAGGCACTTCTCCCCGCCATTAGGTTTCGGCTTCCTCTTGGAGGTTACAGGCTGTTTCGTTCCTCCTGCTCTTTCTCTTTCCCGCTGGTCCGCCTATGCTATGTACACACCTACCCGCCCACCCCGCACACCCAACCCTCAGACTCCTTTCTTCACACGCCAGTCATCAATCCCCATTTATACACAAGCCCGTGGAGTTACGATCACAGGATGGCGCGGGAGGAAAAAGAATTCAAGATTTTAGGCAGACCGATTGGCAAGTCACCTACTTCCTGCACCGGAACTCGGCTCCTAGGGAACCACGCCTGCTGGGGGGGATCTGGGCCACCAGAACCGGGTCAGCACGAAAGCGCCGAGGCTCAGGGGAAATTTATTGGTTCCTGGATGAACCAATCAGAGAAAGGGAGAGAAGCCATGCATCGGTTGGGGATGGCCAAGATTACAGAGAGGGTGTAAAAGGAAAGGGACAGGTGTGCTCTGAGTGATTTTGGACCTACAGTCACTATAACCTCTTCTTTCCTAGTCTTCCAGTTCCACAAAGCCTAGTGGGAGAAAACATTATCCACCATTCACACGATGCTTATTAATAGTCAATGGAGAAGTGGCCTTGGAGTAGCAGAGGACAACGAAACCTCTCCCCGTTCCAAGCCCGGCCGTTAACCTAACTCAGTCTTTTTTTTTTTTTTTTTTTTAAATAACAAATCTCCCCGGAGCTCGTGCAATCGCAAAAGCAGATTACTAAAATGCTGTATTTGACAGCCGGAGTAAGTTTCTACCTCCCCAAGGACCGTGGGAAATGGTAGTGGCATTTACTGGCCGAGCTGCATTCACTACCTGCTACAGAGCCCAGTGAGCTACAGAAAGACCTTTCCGAACGAGCAGTCACGCGCGTCAAGCCGGCCGCCTCGGGGAACACATCCCGCAAGCATCGACCTCTCGCGGGGGCATAAAGATTTTGGCGTAGGGGGTGGGGGTTGAACACCGATACAGGTTTTCCTAACGTGTTGCAACTTCAGCAGAGCTGTTTTGCCCACTTTCCCCCAAAAGTGTTACAGACCCTTTATTATCAGAGCGGTCCAACCTCTGCGTTCCCACGGTCCTGCGCCGTTGCCACCCGCCTCTGTCACCCACTGCTTGGTCCGAAAGCCCATACCCCGGCTTTGGGGAGGTGGAGGGAAAGGGGGAAAGGGAACTGGCCAGCGTAAGCGAAGAGGCTCTCGCCGAGGCCTGGAGGCCAGAGCCGGTGGAGAACCCTAGTGCCCAGAAGCCGGGAGAGGAAGGAGCTGGAACGGTGCGGGAGGGGCCGCGAGGAGAGGGGGGGACACCGGTGCACTCACTCTGCGTAGCCGGTGGCCCAGGGCAGCCGCCGGGTCTCCTTGAGGATGAGGATGGGGCGGGCGATGTGGTCTGCGCTGCACTCCACCTCATCCTGAGACAGCCCGAGGAACTCGGGCCGCCCGTACGGGAAGCGCAGGGGCAGGTCCGAGCCTCCGCAGCCGCTGCCGCCGTGCTCGGAGCCGGAGCTGCCAGCCATGATGCCGCCCATGAAATTGGCCACGGCAGATTTCACCCGAGTGAGCATATTACTCCGGCGCCGGGCAGCCGCTGAGCGAGCAGGAGGCGGCGGCCGGCCGAGGCGCAGCGCGGGGCATGCAGGCTGCGGCGGGCGCGGGGCGCACGGGCGGTGGGGACGTTGGGACGCGCGGCTCCGGGAGCTCAGTGCTGCAGGGGGCCGAGCCCGGGCCTCCGGTGCTCCCTGACGCCGCCGCTGCCGCCACCTCTCCCGGCGACACTTCCGCAACCGGGCGACATGGAGCGGGCGGGCGGCTGGGGAGGGACGGCGAGAGCCCCGGGAGCGGCTGGCGGGCGGCGGCTGCTGCGGGTCCCTTCCCCGCCCCCCTGCGCCCCGCTCCTGCGTGCGCGGAGCTGAGCCCACCCGGCGAGCCCGCGGACCCGCCGCTCCTGCTGCCACGGCTACCGCCGTCGAGTCATGTGATGAGCAGGCTGCACGGGCTCCGGCTGCGGCTCTGGCCCAGCCTCAGCCCCTCCCCTGCCGGCCGAGCGCGGCTGGCTCCGAGATCGTGACCTCAGGAGGGAGACGCAGGCGAGCCTGCTCGGTACCTGGCGACAAGGATGGGGGCGCTGTGAGTTGGTGGCTGGACAGGTGTTAGGGGCTGTCACATGACCTCTGGCAGCTGGGAGAAGCCAGAAGTGGGGTAGGCGCCAGGAGAAAAGTGCCTTTGACCTCCGGAAAAGAAACTTCGCCGAGACAGGTGCAATCGGTGTGGTGGGCGGTCTCCCCAGTCCGGCGATGGAAAGGTGCTGGAATCTTCACTACGCCCTGGGGGGGGGGGGGGGGTGGGAACACGCAAGGATCATTTGCCGTTTTCCCGGGCAGTTGGGAAAACACGTGTTACTGTCCGTGGCACACACTTTGTTTCTCAGGTAGACTGCTTTTACTCCTACGGAAAACAAAAGATCTCCAAGGAGCCAGGAACATGCCCATTGTTCGACAAATGTCCACAAACTCTATCCTCTAATACAGCGACAGATGTAAGTTTACTGCTGCAGTATTTTAACCGCACAAAATTCAGGGCGCCTGGGGGAATTAAAGAAAAACAGAAAACAGCCACTGAATTGAACGTAAACCTAAAAACAAGCAGATGCTTATAATAAAATATATTTTTGGTGATCTTATGTTAATTTAAATGTCTTGAGAGTAATAAACGTGCTTCTCCAAGAGTAACGCTTGTTTTGCTTAAATATTAGACAGACAACTTTTGCCATAGCACAGGTTCATGCTAAACTGTTTTAAATCGTGTTCTGCAACCTACCATTTAAGACCCTGTACAGTTTGCACAGCTCAGTTCTTAAGTAGCTCCCTTAGAACTGCAGGAAGAACACGGGGATGCAGGCCCATATCGTTAGAGAGCGGTTTCGGTGGTCCAGCTGCTGGAGGAGAAGTGGTCCAAGTGCTGGGAAGGGAGGTGGCCCAGGTGCTGGAGGAGACCAGCTCTCCAGGGAGAGAAATCCTGCTCTTAAGCCTGGGTAGACTCCAGTGGTTCCTTTCTTCAGTATCTAGAGTCTTTTTTTTTTTAAGGCATTTCGTCCCCCTGACCATTTCACTTTGGATAATCATGGCAGTATTTTAAATGTTTACTGAAACACCACTGTCTCTCCATGCCTCGGTTTCTAAAGTTAAATTTATTTACTGCTATTTTATATACATTGGTGTTTTGCCTGTCTGCATGTCTGTGTGAAGGGGTCAGATTTCCTGGAAACGAGGTGTGTTCCCAGCTAGGTGGGTGTTGGGAATTGAACCCAGGTCCCCTGGAGGAGCAGGCGGTGAGTGTGTTAACCACTGAGCCACCTTTCCAGCCCTCTCAGTGCATCATTTTAATATGATATTAATGCTTTTTTTTTTTTGCATCGAAAATGCGGTAGTATTATTCGGTCCTCTCCATCTCTTTAGTTATAAAATGTGGGTCAGCGGGCTGGACCAATGGCTCAGCCACTTAAAGCACTGCTTGCTTTTCCAGAGGACTAGGGTTCAATTCCCTGCACCCACGTGATGCAGATAACAATCTTCTGCAACTCCAGTTCCAGGGGATCCAATCCCAAGTCTGGCTTCCTCAGGCAATGCCCTGATGTAGTGCCCAAACATACATGCAGCCAAATTATCCATCCACATAAGATAAAAATAAAAGTAAAAACAAAAAACGTTTTAGTGGGTCAGGTTTTTAAATGATGCTAATTCAGTTCCTTCTTAATTTTTGCCTGGCTACACTGTGAACTTCTGAATGGTGAATTTTTGCCTGGCTACACTGTGAACTTCTGAATGGTGAATTTCTGCCTGGCTACACTGTGAACTTCTGAATGGTGAACCCCTCACTGCGAATGCTTTGCTAAATATACAAACTCATCACCGGCTCCGGAACCCTCCGGTTCCAAGATAAGCTTAGAATTCCCCCTTTCAAACATTTCTTATAATACAGCTTTTAATGTTATGGTTTAGGTGTTTCAATAATCACGTTTTGTTGAGCTGAGTTTAATACGAGTTTTCTTGTCACTTGACGGTACTGCTTTAGCACGCATATGAAACTGGATTTTAATAAAACTTTACCTCCTGATTTATTTTCAGTTTCAGAGTAGTACCTTGCCATGGTAATACAACAAATAAATTAAATCCAGTGATCCAAAACGGTAATGAGAGAATACAGGATTCTTTAATCTCCCAGGGTGTAACCACCTTTGATACTTCCTTGAGCTTCCAGTCTCTTTCTGGAATAGGAGGCAGCATTGTTAAAATTGGGGACATTAGCAAGATTAGTGAAGTAATCCTTTAAGAGGTTATTCTGTTTGCTTTCTAACTGAATAGTCCCTGTCACAGCACACTGTCATCCATAGCCTGTGTAATACTCTTCTCTTTGCACTGAAAGTCAGTGAAACTTCCTGACTGACCCACCAGCTTGCATTCCATTAGACTGACAGAAATATATTAATATTTAAGGTGGGAATAACTTTAAGAAATTCCTAGGCAAATAGATGGATCTAGAGAATATCATCCTGAGTGAGGTAACCAATCACAAAAGAACAGACATAATATGCAGTCACTGAAATTGGATACTAGCCCCAGAAAGCTCTGAATACCCAAGAAACAACTCACAGACCATATGAAACTAAAAAAAAAAAAAAAAAAAAAAAAGGCCAAAAAGTGGAAGCCTTGGTCCTTCTTAGAAAAAAAAAAAAGTGTATAGCACCCTCTCAGAGTGGTGTACACCTAGACCTTAAATCATTAATAATTCAAGAGCTAAGAATGTAGCCCTGAGGCAATTCTTGGTATTTAAAATTCATTAATGTTTAATCTTTGCACACGAAGAAAACTTTGACTATTTCAATGTTATGTTTTGTTTTACATGTACTTTATGCTCATTGTAACTGGTAAGATTTCAACACATACTATCAAACCTCTAAAAAAATCAAGTACCGACAAAAATATATTCATATAGTTTTATGCAAAAAAAAAAAAAGATTTAAAGTGTGGGGTTGTTATTACTGTTAGAGGCGCCCCTAAAAAATATGCACTACATATGTCACTCATGGAACAAACCAAGTAGCCATTATCAAGTTATTCAGGGGTCAGGAACTGAAAGACACCCTGATTTGTTTCTTACACACTGTGTGTAGGGTGTAGGTGCCTGCCTCTTGAGTTTACAGACTATCTGGGAGAGACCATGTTGGGAAGTTTTTCATGTAATCTCATTGCTCTGCCCATGATACTATAACTCTGTGACTGTTGTTAAGAATTGTTGTTTATAAAGAAGGAAAAAAGAGTTCAGAGAGTAGTTTTCTTCTTGTTGTTGTTGTTTCTCTTAAACGATCAGGGATTCTATTAAAATGTTTAGCAACAACAAAATGAAACAACAACTTGCGTTGTAAAAACCTGGCAGCCATCAAGGTTAGCGCTACACTGAGGATTGCAGCCGTCACTGTAAACGGATGTTCAAGATTAATGCCATCAGTGTAGGATATTGATGACGTACCCTGCAGGGTGAGCTGCAAAAGGCACCCTCCTCCACCCCCTGCAGCATCCCTAGTCTCCTTAGCCTAGTATACTCATGAAAAAACCCCTGGGTCAAACACAAACAGAGCATGCTCTACAAATACATAACTAGATAGTTCCAGACCCCAAGGTCCTGAAAGAGAAGGAGAGACACCTGAAGTGCCGGGTCGGTGTGGACACTTTACTCTTGCCATTGACTTGAGAGGACGTGGTCTGAAGGAGAAATATATAACATATTATTATAAAGAGACAAAGCAGAAACTAGAACAATGGAATAGGGAGGGGTGGAAGAGATGTGTGAAGGAGAGAATGCACAGAGACGCAAATACCACTAAAGGCTGTTTGCCACCCGCATGGAAGAAGCTTCCTAATGGATACATGTATGAAAGGAATGTAAATGAACTCACCAATAGGACAGACAAGACCTGAGCTAAACATTTTATACCACTAAGTAAAAGCCCCAGAACCGGGTTACATCTTCATGTGCTGTTGACCCAAGGGACCCCATGGGAACCCCCAAATACCTTGGGCATTGCCAAGGTTATTGGTTACTCTTCCTAACCTGATGGTAACATCCTGTTGCTGAAGATAACACTTAACATATATCAGTGAACATGGAGGTATTGAGCTGGAGCCTAACTAGAAGCTTCATTCACCCTTCATGATTTGAGTTCCTGGTACTGAAAGTTATTCTGCTCACGACAGGAGGAGAAAGGCCATCATCATGTCTCTCAGCTGCAAACACGTGACCTAAAACAGTGACCTGCCTCTGAGAGATACCGGTGTGAATGTGCCGTCAATGTTGGGCAACCAGTTAATCACTTTCTGATTGGATCTAAGGCCCAGTCCATGAGGTGAAACCCATACCTGATACTGCTAAAATGACTAAGAACCCGAGACTGGGTAAGTCATAGGGCTAGGGGACAATCTAATCCTTTCATTCTGCGGAAGGAACAAAGTAATAAAATGACCCAGTAGCATATTGCTATACCCACAAAGCTGAACCTCACTCCACTCACATTGGAGAACTGTCCTCTTGGAGTAGATAGGAACTAAAACACAAGACTAGAGAATGTGCAGAAAGGGAGAGACTTCGGTGCACTCAGTCCTAGATGGCTTGCCTCCATCAAATTCTTCCCCCCCGGTGCTCAGGAGCTATGGAAGAGGAGTGAGATGGATGGCTGACACCAAGGAGACAGTGTCTTCCAGAAGCACGTACAGAAACTGCGGCAGGACACACAGACACTCGAGGTTTCAAGCCAGCTGTGAGAAGGGGAACTGGGAAGGGACTCCCAGCCCTAAGCAAGAGGTTATCTGCAGCTGACACAAAGGAATCAATCAGCTGTCTCACTGGGTTCTCACTGGGTATATTAACCACATTTCAGGGAATGCCTGCCTAATGCCCAGGCAGAGATGGCCAACACAAGAATGGCTCAAAGGTATTTTGTAGAGGGTTTTTTTTTTTTTTTTTTTTTTTTTTGTCTCATTTTGCTTCATTTGAGTGTTCTTGTTTGTCTGCTTAATTCATTCGTCTTTGGCTTGTTTATTTTTATTTTGCCTATGTTTCTTTTTGTTGTTTGTTGCTTGTTTTCTTTAAGAGAGATAGGAAGGGAGGGTGGAAGAGAGGAGGAGTGGAGGGAGAAAGAGAACATAAAGTTGGACAGGTAGAGAGATAGGGAGAGGTGGGGAGGATCTGGGAGGAATTGGGGGGATGAGAAAACATGATCAAAATATACTGAATAAAAATGTTTTTCAGTAAAAATAGGAATGAAACAAAATTCACTTAAAAACATCTTTGGGGATGCCCCATTATTAGTCTTCTCCGGGTCATGTTGGATGAAAGACGGTTGTGTGGAGGGGCTGAGAGATGTGTCAGCAATCAAGAGCTGGTTTTGCAGAGGACCTGGGTTTGGTTTCCAGCACCCAGACATCAGCTCACAGATTTTTGTAGCTCCAGTCCCAGGGGATCTGCTGCCCTCTTTTGAATTCAAATGGCATAAGGCACACACATGGTGAATATACACACACACAGTCAAAACATCTTTGTACATAAAACAAAAATGAACAAAATCCTTAAGAGTTTAATGAAAAGAACAGTCTTGGGATACATATTAAATATATAGATATTCATACATATATATTAAAATATCTATACAAAATAAGTTCATTTGTAATATTCAAATAGATAAATATTCAATTATAAAATGAAGCTTGATGAGAAAAAATTCCTTATATGATATTACGGCATCTACCATCACAGATGATCAAAAATATCCTCATATAATAATCAGTGTAGAGTCATACTGAATCTTTAAAAATAGGCAAGGAGGTCTCAAGTTTTCTCTCTCTCTTTCTTCTTTTCTTTAAAATATTTTTTCATCCAATGTTTTCATCACATTTTTCTTCCCCCAATCTCTCCCAGTACCTCTTTACCTCCTTACCATCCCCCAGCTTTATAGTCTCCTGTATTTCTTTCTCTCTTTCTTAAAAAAATAATTGCACAAAATATAACAAACAAACACAAAAACCAGTAAGGAAAAAAATATCGCCCCCCAAAAGAAACAAAAAGTTCACAACAAAAGAAAAACCTAAAGTTTGTTTTGTGTTGACCAGCTACTCCTGGGCATGAGGTGACAACGACAACTATTCTTTTCTTTTTTTTAAACATTTATTTACTTAATGTATGTGAGTACATTGTCTGTTGTCTTAAGACACTGTCTTTTGTCCTCAGATCTCATTACAGATGGTGTGAGTCACCCTGTGGTTGCTCGGATTTGAACTCAGGACCTTTGGAAGAGCAGTCAGTGCTCTTAACCACTGAGCCACCTCTCCAGCCCTAGGTGACAACTTTTCAATCAGCAATCTCAAGAAAACTAGCATGTCTAAATAATAAAAATTCGTGCTTTCCTTTGATTGTTTTTAAAAGTTATAAAAGTAAGAGAGGGCAATATAAAGCTACCGGGCACCTGACTGGTCGTGCAACACAATGGTTAGCTCTAGAAGCATACCTTGGCCACTGCACAGATTCAGCAGGTTGTATTGGTATCTTTGTTTATGTAACACAAATAGTTTAAAAAGAGGAGAAGGCAGTGAATTTGGGAGACTATGGGAAGGGAGGACATGGGAAAGAGAGGAGGGAGGAGTAGATAATGATCTAATTATGTTAATTAAATAAAGAGAACCATTGTGTACTTGGCACTGTATTTGAGTGGCTAAAGCATCGGTATGGATCTGGTGGAAGAAGTTGAAGTGCACAGTAGGTCCTCATGTTGCTCCTCAGATACTTTTCTTCCACTTTTACTCTTAAGTTGCTTCCTCCTCCTCCTCCTTCTAGGTGCATTGGTGTTTGTCTGCATGTATGTCTGTGCAGGGGCTCTGGGTCCTCTGGATGAAGCCTCACAACAGTTGTAAGAAGCCACGTGATTGCTGAGAATTGAACCTAGGTCGTCTGGAAGAGCAGTCAATGCTCTTAAACCCTGAGCCATCTCTCCAGCCAGCTTCATGCTTGAAAACAGTTTCTCACAAATGTAAGTGCTACCAAAACCATAACGACATGGTTAAGAAGCAATTGAGAATTGAAGGCTATTTGTCTCTGGCAGGATAGGGCCTGTGAAAGCCAAGAACAGAGACATGGCCAAGCGTTTTAAGCTCAATGTTAGCTCTTAGCTATAAGTATTAAAAAACTGGTCAATAATATGTTTATGTAGAAAGTGGAGTCACAGTTATATAAAAAACTATGTTTTAAACTCTTGTATCAAATTGAAAAGGGTTATATATTCTTTACTCTTCATAGGGCTTTGTTTAGCCACCCTGTTAAAATGTACAAAATAGTTTATCTTAATCTAAGCCCGCCACAATTTCAGTTTCATTTGGAATCCAAGTTAGGATTTGAAACACTGTTTGGATGGGTTACATTATTTTAACCTTGAAGACCAGTGCTTAACACAAATGAGTGGTTAAATCCACGAAAAATGTTGAATCTGTAAGCCACTTTTCATACTCAGGATCTGGGACTTTTTTTTTTTTTTTTTTTTTTTTTTTTTTTTTTTTTTTTTTTTTGATGCCATAAGCCAGCTGGCAGCACATCACAAGGCACAAAATCTTCTTGGTGACATTGCTGTCTTCCGAAAAGTGATGTCACCACAGGCAGCGTCAGTGATTTAAGGGAACTCCTGGAGCTGACCTCAGGACCCTGGACCTGGTGATTTGCACAATACCCACTTGTAATGCTTGGCTGCATACATTGCTGTGCTATGCAGTGCTGCCTTGTTAAGTATGAGTCTTAGACAGTTACATCACCCTCTGGTAATTTTATAATATTCACACATATAATACATCTACTCGTTGTTAACTCTACCAGATACAGATATGTGGATGTGACTACAGAAATACATCTTCACAATGTTCACACCACGTTTTTACTGCTCTGTGTGAGATTTTCAACTTAGTTGGGTGTTTTCCTCATACTAATGAAGTCACGTCTTCAGCTGAGTTACATTCATCATCAATGCCTCCAATAAAAATTCAGGTTGAGGCATTTCTTCAGCACGAGTGCAGACATTGCGGCTGGAGCACAGGTTTAAGATCATCCCTCCAAGCTTCTTTCAGTAGACTTCCCTCTTCCTCATCGCATGTGGCCATTGTCTGGTGAGACAAACTGAGTTTTGAAATAGCTGCCTCCATTTTCCAGGGTATATTACATCTGCCACACTATGTGTTATTTAATAAGCTCACTATCACTACATGCACTTGACTTTCTAACTATTAGGTAGCCTAACATTTAACTTGTTTAATTTAACATTTAATAGAGTATGAATTGCAACTTAAAAACATTGTAGAGATGTTTCTTTATGCACTTATGTTCTTTTGTCTTTATGACAGTCCTTAATAGACACAAATTTGACACCATGCCTTTGCATATGTTGCGATCCGAAGTCATAGTCTTTGAAACATGCATACAGCCATGAAAACATGCACAGTTCTTTTAAAATTTAAGCAGGGCATCATAGTCTTTGAAACATGCATACAGCCATGAAAACATGCACAGTTCTTTTAAAATTTAAGCAGGGAATGTAGTATTCGTCTGAATCTGTCCACTTTCATTGAGAAAGCCCCATCCAGAAGTTTCTTTGCTACGGCTTCTGTTTTCTGTTGAGACATTGTCAAAACAATTCAGGGATTGGAAATTAGATAAACAATACGTGTACTGACTGGTTTTGTGTGCCAACTTGACACAAGCGAGGAGTCATTAGAGAGAAAGGAGCCTCCGTTGAGGTAATGGTGACATGAGATCCAGCTGTAAGGCATTTTCTGAACAAGGAGGGAGGGCCCAGCCATTGTGGGTGGCGCCATCCCTGGCCCAGCCCATTGTGGGTGGTGCCATCCCTGGCCCAGCCCGTTGTGGGTGGTGCCATCCCTGGCCCAGCCCATTGTGGGTGGAGCCATCCCTGGACATGTGGTTCTGAGTTCTATAAGAAAGCAGGCTGAGCTGAGATATAATGAGCAAGCCAGGAAGCAGCACACTCAATGGCCTCTGCATCAGCTCCTGTCTCTAGTTCCAGCCCTTCTTGAGTTCCTGTCCTGACTTCCTCCGGTGGTGAGCTACATCCTGAAAGTAACTCCTCTACAACTTGCTTACTGGCCAAGGTGTTTTGTCTGGGCAGCTGAAATGCTAAGACACTCAGTGTTTACCTTTGTTATGAGAATTAATTGAGAGGAAATAGAAAATCAGGTGTGAGCCCTTCTGCCTCTCAGCTGTGTTTGTGTTGGACGTAGAGGGCTGTTTGTAAAGCACGGTGGGCGGGCCGTGTGTGAGTTGTCACCTGGGTGTGGAAGCATCCCTCATAATTAAGGAAGAATGCTTGCAGGCTGGAGAGATGGCTCAGTGGTTAAGAGAGCTGACTGCTCTTCCAGAGGTCCTGAGTTCAATTCCCAGCAACTGCATGGTGGCTCACAACCATCTGTAATGGGATTCGATGCCCTCTTCTGGTGTGTCTGAAGACAGTGACAGTGTACTCATATAAATATAATAATAAATAAATCTGTTTTAAAAAAGAATGCTTCCCTCTCCTTCTTCCTTTCCCACATTCCCCCTCCCCCACCTCTTTCTCCTTCTCCTCTTTCACTGAGTGGAGTTCCCATTCTCTCTTTTCTCCTTCCCCCCACCTCCTCATGGCCAAAAACAAACAAACAAACAAACAAACAAAAAAAAACCCCATAAAACCAAAATGCTTGCATGGTTCTCAAGTAAATGAGATCATTTTGATAGGTCAAGGCATCACTGCTGTCCACTCAGCTAGCCAGCATGAGTGCCAGGATATATTTTGAGTGACACTGCCACATGTTGTCAACTACAAACTGTAGGATTAAGAATTGTTTAAATCAGCGAATAACTTTAATTTACGTACTAATTATTTTTCTTTGTAATTCTGAGTTGGTTCAAAATCTTGAAAAAAATGTTAAAATATTGTTGCCACATTTTCATGATGTGAGGCTTTTTGTTTTTAAAAGTAATTTTAAGAAATGAAAATTTTCTAGGTAATCTAATATAAATTTTATATGTACATACATATGTACATGTGTAAATTATAATTTATTATGCATATACACATGACATTTTCAGATATAAGAAGGTTTTGTGCTGTCAGGTAAGGGAGGTTAGAATATTTGGATTTCTGGATAATAAACAAATTATTTATTAGAAAAAAGGGAATTGTTTAAGTCACAAAACTTGCAAAAACAAAATGTAAATTGATGAATTTGTTTTGAGTCTCATTTATAGCTATCCTGGGTCACAGTGGCTCACAAGGTAGCTGATTGGACATCCCCATGTGGGAGAATACATTGTTACATTGTTAAGTGTAATTCTTCATCTGGAAACTTTCCAAGTAAGAACAAGGACTTGGCAGTGAAGTTTTTAGGTAGGACATCATGTTTGGAAGTTGGGAGCAGCCTGGGTCATGCTGTAAGTTATGAGGAAATTCTCAATTCTGTAGAACTAAAAACACCTTTCTAAGAAAGGCTGTACTGTTACCAGTCTCCTTCTAAACCTTTATACAGTGACTCCCTTTTTTAATAATACCTGTGCCCCACCCGCTGCCATTTAAAAATCACTGCATGGTGGAGTATCGGTTCAAGGTAACATTGTTACTAAAGTAGCAAGGAAGGCTGTTTTCTCAGTGGCAGATCTGTCTTTGTTCGGAAAAATGCTCTTAACTTTGCAAGAATTAGCAATCAAGCACCTAAAGACAGCTTCTGCCCTGGGGACCTGGGGACCCGCTCTTCCCGGCTCCGTGTATACGGATGACAGCTGTCTCAGTGGAAATGCAAGATTACTTGCTTTGTCCTTTTCTGTCACTTGCTGTATTTTGAACAAAGCGAGAACAATTTCTATGCTTGTCTGTAAATATATTAGGACAATTGCTCCAAAACCAAAATACAGTCTCACACGTTATTTAAAAGCAGGATGGCATGATTCCCCAGTTTGGCTCTTGTTATGAACACATCCTGATGTTAGTGAGCTAGCTCTGTAAGTGATTTTAAAACAGGAATCTGTAATACACCTGGGTAATCTCGGTTCTCTTCTAATTGGCTTGGCTTTGAAAAGCTGGCCCAGGGGCACCCTCCTCTACCTATGCAGTGACAGCTGCCACTGTGGGCAACTCAGATAAGCTACAGACTTGTTAGAAAAGTGACTGGTCCCATTGCAGACCTGCTGAATAAGGTCCCTCGGGTGGAACATGGTACCTAGTATGATAAGTCTTATGAGTAACTTTACCACAGGCAACTTGACAATACACAAATAATGAGCAGGGATTTTGGATAGGCACGGCCTTAGTTTGGGTTTTATTACTGTGTAGAGACACCATGGCTAAGGCAACTCTTATAAGGCCAACATTTAATTGGGGCTGGCTTACAGTTTCAGAGGTTCAGTCCATTACCAATATGGTGGGAAGCATGGCAGCATCCAGTCAGACATGTGCTGGAAGAGGAGCTAAGAGTTCTACACCTTGATCCAACAGCAGTAGCAGGAGTCTCTCCAGGAAGCTGGGAAGAGGGTCTCTTCTGCACTGGGCAAAGCTTGAGCGTAGGACCTCAAAGCCCACCCCTACAGTGACACACCTCCTCCAACAAGGCCACATCTCCTAATACTGCCACTTCCAATGGGCCAAGCATAATCAAACCACCCCAGGTAGAAATAGACATGCTCTTTCCACTGCTCCAAATGTAGAATGTATTTTTATTGAACGAGATTCACTGGATGCATGTATTTGGAAACATATGACCCATCCCCCTATCTCATAATTGTGAGTTTCTATTAGTGGAGAATCTGGTATATACTTGCTGTGGGCAGATATTGAATTCTTCAGCCTATTGTGAGCTGTAGATATGGGTAACTCTCTGATGCCTCCTGACCACCCTTTTGGACTGAACTGTACAGTAGGTCATTTGTCTAGAATATCTGTCTGTCGCTTACTAGAAAAGAGAAGGAAAATACTTGAGCATGTTCACATATGTTTACATGTATAATTTAAATATAGAGTCACATACAAATGTAAAGAACTGAACTATTGTTAATGTGGTCAGAAATTTTTAAAAATCCTGTTACACTGCATTCAAAATTGAGGGAAAATTAAGTTAAAATTAAGCAGATTAGCAAGAGGAAATCTTTGTATATGAAATAGGATATGTTCAGATGTTCAAGAGAAGCTTAGAAAGGCAGTTGAGTTCAGAGTTTTTATCTCAATTGAATAGTGGAGAGAGAGAGAGAGGAGATAAAACTCTTTGTTGAGGGGTTTCCTTATGAATGAAAGATGGAACTTTTTTTTTTTTTTGGACAAACAGGAGATAAGAAAAATTCTCAGATTTTCCTGCTTCTGCAAGCTTGAGCAATCTTCACAGCTGGCATTGGTCCCTGTACTGGTTGGTTTTGTGTCAATTTGACACAAGTTGCAGTTATCACAGAGAAAGGAGCCTCAGCTGAAGAAATGCCTCCATGAGATCCAGCTGTAAGGCATTTTCTCAACTAGTGATCAAGGGAGGAGGGCCCAGCCCATTGTGGGTGGAGCCATCCCTGGCCCAGCCCATTGTGGGTGGTGCCATCCCTGGGCTGGTAGACCTGGGTTCTATAAGAAAGCAGGCTGAGCAAGCCAGGGAAAGCAAGCCAGTAAGTAACATCCCTTCATGGCCTCTGCATCAGCTCCTGCTTCCTGACCTGCGTGAGTTCTAGTCCTGACTTCCTTGCTTCTTGGTCTTGATGTTTGTGCAGGAATAGAAGCCCTGATTAAGACAACTGCTGAGAGAGGCAGGGGTGTTCAGGAAATGCTTCCTCAAAATACTGCCCCTTGGTATTGTGGAACACAGATGCAGAAAGGCCAGACTCCTCTACGAGCCGGCCTTTCCCTCTTGTATCATCAAAGGGGGATGTGTGGAAGAAGAGGATATGTTTGTCTCTGAAGACCTAAGGGTGAGAGACTTTACACAGATAGGACTTTGCCATTCTTATCCAGCTAAAGACCACAGGAGCATGGATTTCTAATCCCAAGACTACACCTACTATTTCTTTTCCCATCACATTTAACATAAATGTTACACAGGCTTATCCACTTATTTAGGTCTTTGTTTCCTTGTGAATCCTTCCCCTCCATGAAAGACTAAGGTAATTTGGTACTTTTCTCTTGTTTTCTCCCCTTTAGCAGACTGCATGAACTTGGGGGTGTGCAAAGACATCATTCTTCCCCCACAGGATAAATGAGAGGGTAGGAAAGAGGCTCTTTCTCTGCCCACTCTGAGTCCATAGACATGGTTTCTATTTTGATAGACAGATGGAGAAGATAAAAGGAGGATGCAAGAGATAGCCCAGCAGCAGCAGTTAAGAGATGGCCCAGCAGTTAAGAGATGGCCCAGCAGTTAAGTGATGGCCCAGCAGTTAAGAGATAGCCCAGCAGTTAAGAGCACTGGCTATTTTTGTAGAGGACCCAGTTTCAGTTCCCAGTACCCACGTAATGGCTTGTAAACATCTAATTCTAGTTAGAGGGGATATGGCACCCTCTTTTTGGCCACCACAGGTACCATCTCTCTCTCTCTCTCTCTCTCTCTCTCTCTCTCTCTCTCTCATACACACACACATGCACACATACATATATATTCATGTAGGTGTACATATATTTAAATAAGCATACTATTTTATCATATATCATTTTATAATATGAGTTTTACTTGATAAGAGTCTATATAAATGAAGAAGCACAGAACCAGAGAATCCGCACAGCTTTGTACTGATTCTGAGGGCGGAATAGAATTGAACAAGGGCATGCTATGACTATTGCAAAATGGGAGGGGCTTAAGTCATGTTTCTCTTTTTCTCTATGTTGTTGTGTTCTTCAGACATTTCTTTCATTTTGTCTTAGCAAAGGCACCTGTGGTTTGTGGGCCTTAGGAACGGCTTCAAGGAGGTCAGAGAAAGACCTGCTCTGGGGAGAAGGGTGGAAGGAGATCAGAGTGGCTTTTTTGTTTCTGATATTTCTGCAAGCACGAGGTGTATTGAGGAGGTAGCAGCTTTCACTGAAGGCTAAACTGTTGCTTGCAAATTGAACTTCCCTGTGTTGCTCACGAGTCACGCAGCGGAACTCGGAAGGCTTCTCTCTGCATCTGGTGAGTCTCAAAATTCTTTGGCTTAAAATACTTGCTGTGCCAACTCTCAAAGTGGGTTACCATAGCTCCCTTTATCCTATGCCATTGTATTGTTTTCAGTTCGCTGAGACCAGGGTGCTGGGTCTAAACGCTCAGTGTCTAGGATCTCGTGTTATTGATTGATTGATTGCTATCTTTTAGATATCACTTTTTCCTTCCCTTTCCTCACTTTAGATCATCCCACATACCCCTCCTTTCTCTTTCAAATCCATGGTCTCTTTTTCAATTAATTTTTGTTTATATATATATATATATATATATATATATATATATATATATATAATTATATGCATACACACACACACACACACACACACACACACACACACACACACACACACACACCCTGACTGCTCAGTCTGTATGGTGTTATTCCTTTGTTTGCTTTCAGGAATGATCATTTGATACTGACAGTCAGTCGGTGTGCTCTTCCTTGGAGAAGACTATTTCTCCTGCTCTCAGTATTCTTTAATGGCCTGCAGTTCTTCATGTACGGTTGAGGACTAAGTGGCCCTCACCTGTGCTCTCGGCATGTCTATTGTTGTCCCTTTCAGATCATTGTTCAGTAGTCCTGTTGGTGAGACTTTATGGGTGTAGCTTCTCACATTGCTAGAAAACATAGTCCCAGAACAGACTTTGGCCCCCTTTTCTGCAAGGAGACTCCCTGGGGCTTAGGTAAGGAGTGTTTTGTAGATGGATCTGTTGGGACTGATGTCCACAACTCTGCATTATGATTGGTTGTGGTTTTCTGGATTGGTCTCTGTTGCACTGAGAAGGTTCCTTGATGAGGAGGGAGGACAACATCCTCCTGGAGGTTTTCATTGGTGTTTAAGCCTTGCCTTGAGTACTCCACAGGCACCTCAAGTTCACTGTGTCATAAACCCAATGGCTCTTCTTCACGCTGTCATCTTAGGTGACGGCAGCACCATCCGCTTCCTAATCTGGCAATCTAAGCAGTGACCTTCCTTCCTGCCCTCTTCTAAAACTCCCCCTCCTGTCCTTACCCCAGGTCCATTGGCTCAGCCTTCTAAGTCTCTCTCCTTAAGTCTGCCCCACAGTGATAATTTGACTCAGCTCCTCTTGATGCCAGACTTCCAAGTCAGACTCTTGCTGGTGTTTCCGTGGGATCTGGCTTTATAGACAGAGCCCCTGGTGATGTTACTTCTGTTCCTGTTTATAACTCTTCAGCTGGCCAGTTGGTTGAAATCCACAGCAACCTTGGTTGTCTAGTCCTTGGTTCCCTTTGCAGACACAGGTTAACCTCTCCTGCATCCCAACAATTCTACCCCCAACCTTTCCAATTACTTGCTAATTAATATCTGAACCCCATGCCTTCATCCCCCTGGTTTGACAAGCTGTTTTCCTCTTCCAAAAATGTTGCAAGCCTCCTTCTCCTGTGCCCTTCACACACTTAGGATAAGCTGTTGATGATTACAGTTTAATCCAAAGCTTTTGTGTAGAGTTGGTAGGGATGGCATGGGGTTCTCACAGGGAGATACAAGGAGAGATGGTCATTCTGCTGCTGTGGAAAACACTATCAATTACTAAAAAATGAAACACATAACTGCCATTTATTTTTAAAGATATATTTATTTATTATGTATAAGTACATGGTAACTGTCTTCAGACACACCAGGAGAGGGCATCAGATCTCATCACAGATGGTTGTGAGCCACCATGTGGTTGCTGGGAATTGAACTCAGGACCTCTGGAAGAGCAGTCAGTGCTCTTAACCACTGAGCCACCTCTCCAGCCACCATAATCGCCATTTAATCTAGCATTTTTACTTCTGAATATGTACTAAGAAGGATTCAAGGTAGATAGGTAATGGTTGGTGTTTTGAGTGATCCTATGGTAAAGGCCTCTGGTCTTACTACAGACACTCTTTCTTCAACATTCAATTTTGAAACTCAAAGTCAATTTTCATAAATATTGTGGTTCTCATGAACATTACCTGTGGTACTTGGTTTTAACTGTCAACCTGACACAGCTTAGTGGAGTCATGTGGGAAGAGAGACTGAGGTTGGCCTGTGAGCTTCCTATGGGAACTCGATGCTTAGCTGATGTAGGAAGACCCAGGCTGCCGGTAGAAGGAAGGAAGGAGCTTTGGGTGGGAGAGCGAATGGGGAGCCAGAGAAGGGAGGGAGGAATGGAGGGAGGAATGGAGGGAGAGAGATTAAGAGGACTCTGCTTTTAAAGCACTGGATCCTGACATGATAGTTTCTTCTTTATGACAGAGCAAAGACTATTCTTCCTGTTGGAGTGGGAGGTTAAGATTCCAACATGTGAACACATATGAACAATCAAAGATCCAGAGAACTGAGAGAGAAAGAGGGAGGGGGAGAGAGAGTGCAAGCTAACAGTTCACAGTTGTGTTGGTTCACATTTTTCTTCCAAGATGAACTAGGTTTGTAAAGCCGTTGGTCACCACCCGTTCGCAGTGGGGACAATTGCACCATTTACTTATGCAAAAGATGGACAGGTAAAGGTCAGTTCAGACTGAGTTAGGTAGACATGGCCCATCAAATGAGACAGCTGAGGGACAGTGTCTTGCAGAGTTTCTCCTTCAACTGTACAGCTATTGGTTGCTGTAGTCTGCTGCTGGGGTTCGGCATCTCTGGAGAATATTTTATAAAGGAATTAAATAGCCTAGGGCAAACCTCAGCCTTCGAAAGTTAAAGTGTAGTCTCTACCGAATGAGTATAGTTTTCACCAGTGTAAGTTGGGGCCTGCCTGTATTGGAAGTTTGGGGTGTTATGGATCTGTGAAGTTCAGATATTATCTTGTAGCGGTGAATTAGTTAAACTGCTTTGGTTCCCAGGGGGCTGAAGACACACTGTACCCACCTGAGAACTTCATGAATAAAAGACACATATATGTCAGCTAATTTTAATATGCCTTCACTAGCTCAATGGTTGGGCGCTTCTGAAGCTCCCTGCAGCTAGCACACACTTCCCTATGGGATTCTTGGCTTAACACCTTCTAAATCTATATTTCAGCTATTGTTGTTACCTTATAGGCAGTACTCATCCCTCCCCAATCCCCGGGTTGCATTCCCTTCCACCTACATTGTAGGATGCTTTCTCTCCTGCAGCTGATCTTTCTCCTTCTGACCCCACCCTCACCCAGACACACGATCTAAAGTTCCTCCCTGTCTCTTTGCCCAACCATTGACTGCATGGCAGTTCTTTACTATCTATCAGTCAAAGGCAGCTGAGGGCAGGGACCCTTAGGTCTGGAAGTATGGTTTCTGGGAGCAGAAATGAGGCAAAGCATTATATTCCCAACATCACCTATTGATATATAGAATTAAGAATCATAGCATTTGTTTTAAACTTTTTTCTTTGATGTTCATGTAGTGCAAGGTCAGTACCTGGTAAATGACCTGAGATGATATTTACAAAGTTTCCTAGCAAAGAAAAATGAGAGCAAATATTAACTCAAAGAACAGGTAGAATAATCCTCGTTGTGCATGGAAGAATTAAGAAACATTTTATGGGGGAGGTAGCTCAGTGGATAAGCATTTAGTGGATAAGGTACCTCAGAGCATTTGCTCTGCAAGCATGAGGACCCGTGTTCAAATCCAGGGACTCACATTAAAGGCTGGGCATAACTGCTTGTAGTTGTGACCTTGCTTTCGGTGGAAAGCTCCTTGAGTGGCCCCACCCACGCCTAAACAGCAAGCTTCCATTTCTGGGACAGACCCTGTCCCAAGACAGTCAGTAGGAGATTGATGAAGTAACTTGGCATCCTGTTCTGGTGCCCACATGTGCATTCATGGTACATACATACATCTACATGGAACACACACACACACACACACACACACACACAAAATAACACACAAAAAAGCACACCATTTTTTAAATGTTAACATCTGCTGATTTTCAAAGGCCAAGTAAACGGACACAAACAAGTAGATTTTCTTTCTTTTCTTCTTTTTTTGTTTAAAGAGAAGGTCTCTCCATCTCAGGCTGGCCTCAAACTTATCCAGCTGCCTCGGCCTCCTGTGTATTGAGAATCCCCCACACAGCTGATTTTCAAAGGCCCATTTACCTGCAATTTTGAAGAATTTCCATTTTAACCGTAGACTGGGTCATACCTATTGTTTCTCTTTTAGCAGTTTTAAAAAATATCCCTATTTACGAAGCAAATCTGATTCCTTTCCATGATCAGGGTTAAGGGAGGATGATAATTTTCATTTAAAATTTTTTTCTTACCTCATTCTCAGTATATCCGTGCTAGCAAAGACCACAGTTGTAAGAGGACTTCTGCCCCCCTTCTCTTCCTGGATCCATCCATCTTGTCTTCTCATCTTGTGGGATAGCTTGCTTGTTCTCTGGCCGCTGTCCCACAGTCTTCTTAGGAGAAATGGTTTTCTTTGGAAGTACATACTTGCTTCTGTTTATTTTAGCTCAGGGGATGGGGTATCAGTGAGCAATACTGCTTAGTCAGCTGCCCAGTTCCAGGGTTAGATTAGGAGGATGCCAGACCATAATAGCAACCAACAGTTAACTTTTTTGAGGCCTTGTTCAAGGATCTCTGACAGCTAGCAAAAACTCTGGGTCATGAGTTTTACTAGGCAAAGACACAGAAACCCCTTTGGCTATGGTACACCATTTTGCTTTAGAGAGAGAGAGAGAAAAAAAAATCTTATGTTTGACCAAGGAAAACAGTACCAACCTCTTGAATAACCATCGTGTCCCTTTGAATTCAACGACACCAAAATGTTAATAATATTAGAACACCTAGCAGAGGAAGATCTCAACGTCTAGTCTGTGGGTGCTGAGAAACCAGAGTTATGTCAAAGCATTTGCTTGTCTCGAATCACAGAGAATGCTTCAATACACTAGTTTGTTTTGTTAGATTCCTGTCAATTACCTTATTAAACTGAGAAGGTCTCCAAGGTTTGGCCAAGTAGAGAGTGTGCTGATTTTTCTAAATGAAAAGTTCTCAGGTTACTTGGGGAAAGTACAGAATAAATTCAGGCTTCAGAGGAAAACAATGTCTATCTCTTCTTAAGAGAATTTTGAGCAAAAGGTGTAGAGCATGTGGGTCCTTTGCATCCCTTCTTAGCCACCTCTGTTCCGGGATTGGATACTAGCCAGCCCTGGAGTCTTGTCTTCCCTGTTTCCTTCCCCAGTCTTTCCCCAAGGTGAAATCAGATTTTCCTCACGAATTCACACCAGCCTGTGTCCCACACTTGGTCACCACATCTCTACAGTGCTACTTCATCACAGACAGCCCTATGCGGACTTCTGGTGCCTGAAACACATCATGATAAAGATGCAGTCTTGCTTTTATTCCCAGTTTATGGGCATAGGACACTTTATTTCTCCTTTCCTTAGTAAATATCAAGGCTGATGAGGTGGCTCATATGGTTACCGTTTGTGACCGTGCTAACACATGGGATATTTGCTTCTATATTTGTGTCTAACCGGGACGCAGATGGTTTCCTCACAATAGAAAATAGAACATCGAAACATAAACTAGAGAGTTGTTGTGCCGCAGGGTTGTCATCAGTTGGTGGCTAATCTCTAAGTCCTCCGGATCCCACACTTGACTGTGTCTGTAAGTACTTGGTTTCTTTAGTGCTTCCCAAAAGGGGCTCAAATTCATTTTGACACAGGTTTATTCTGCTCTTATGTGAGACTTGAGGAGCTTGTTGTTTCTTTGTTTCCTTTGCACCTTGAATGGAGCTCAAGACACACACATGATTTTCTGGTCACTCTCAGATAACTAAAAGACCCTCAGCGCCTCTTGATGAGCGCTGCTTCAATTCATTAACTAGAATCTCAGTCAAGTTGAGCTGTCATAGCTCCTCCAGCCACGTCCTGCCTTTGGAGCGGAGTCTGCTGGGTCAGAGGAAAGTGAGAATTGGTTGGATTCCTTCAGATCCCCGGGAGGCCAGTGGCTTCATGGTGCCTATTTCTGCAGTTCAGTGTCTACTCAGATGGACGTGTGCAACAAAGCTCAACTCAGTCTGAGTGCTGTAGGAAGAAGAGGTGGTCGTCACACTAGCTTTTCTGTCTTACCCAGTGCACATTTCCTCAGAAGGGCTCAGAGCCCCCTTAAGCTTCCTTTCCTTTTTTCTTTCTCTCTTTGACTGTCTTTTCTTCCTTCCCTCTTCTTTCTTTCCCTCTCTTTCTCCCTCTCCTTCTTTTCTTTCTATTTTTTACTTATTCATTTACATCCCACTCACTGCTCCTTCCTAGTCACCCCCTCTCACAATCTACCCCCTGTCCCCTCCCCCTTTTCTCTGGACAGATGCCCCCACATATTCCTCAACCCTGACACATCAAGTCTTGCTGAGACTAGTCACTTTCTCTCTCACGGAGGCCAGACAAGGCAGCCCAGCTAGAATAACATATCTCATGTACAGGCAAGAGTTTTTGAGACAGCCCTGCTCCAGCTGTTTGGGACCCACATGAAGACCAAGCTGCGCACCTGCTACATATGTAGGAGGCGTAGGTCCAGCCCATGTATGTTGTTTGATTGGTGCTTCAGACTCTAAGAGTTCCAAGGGTCCAGGTTATTTGACTCTGTTGGTCTTCCTGTGGAGTTGTTATCCCTTTGGGGCCCTCAATACTTCCTCCTATTCTTCCATAAGACTCCTGAAGATCCATCCGCTGATATATGATATATAAATACATCTTGCTCAGTCTATATAATAATATTTGTATATTTTCAGGGCTTATCATTTTGATATTATATAACCAATTCATGTGCTCTTCCCTGGGTAAGAATTTCTTTTACTTTTAGCATTTCTTACTTGCCCATAGTTCTTCATGTAGGAATGAGGCCTCATGGGTTTTTCCTATATCCACTGTCAGCTCATCTTTGGCCAGTCATTTGGTGAGACTTTATAAGCATAGTTCTTGCCATTCCTAAGAGATATGATGTCACAGCACCCTCCATGGTCCTCTGGCTCCTGCACATTTTCTACACGATCTTCCACAATGTTTTCTGAACCTTAGGTGAGGTCGTTGTGTTGTTGAAGTATCCATTGGTCCTAGGTTCTGCATCTACATATGTTGATGGGTTGAGGTTTTCTGTAATGGTTTCTGTCTGTCACAAAGAGAATTTTCCTTGATCATGTATAAGGACCATAATGATCTGGGGGTTTAAGGATAGTTATTTAGAATGTAGGTAGGATTGTGACGATTTAACAAAGTGGTGGCTGTAGGTTCTCCTCCAGGATCCATGACTTCACTTGTCCTTGGGTGTTGTCTAGGTTTCCAGTGCTGGACATGATTTCCCTCTTGGTGATTGGGTATGGAGTCCAATTAGAGAGCTGCTGGTTACCACCATGTTACCAGCACCCTTAGGGTTATCATGGCATACTTGCCACTGTTGTGGCTCATTAGTACCACAGCAGATGGGGCTGTTGGATGCTTTGTATAGCTTAATATGGATTAGTTGTGGACTTTCAAAGGTCTGTTAGAATTTTGCTATGAATTCAGCCGATCTTAGACTTTTTCTTTATAACTGTAAGGTTCTTTATTACCACCTCAACCTCCTCATGTCTTACAGCTCTGTCAAAGTTGCTGGATTCTTCTTGGTTTAAGTTTAGAGGGTTGCCTAAATCTAGAAATTTACCCACTTCTTTTAGGTTTTTCAACTTAATGCAGTGCAGGTTTTAAAAGTAATACTTTATTTTTTATAACATCCTTTATAATACCATACATTTCTTCAGGTGCAATGTTTGTCTCTTCATTTCTGATTCTGTTAATTTGAATGCTCTTATTTGTCTTGTCAAAGAACCGGCTTTTTGTTTCTTTTATTCTTTTGTTTCATTTTTATTTCATTGATTTCTGTTCTGACTTTCATTATTTCTTGCTGATGACCGGGTTGAGATTTGGTTTGTTTTTGCTTTTCCACATTTTTTAAAAGTTGCATTAATGAGTCATTTATTTGTGCTCTTTGGTTTCTTTTAAATGTAGGTACTTAGGGCTATAAATATTCCTCTGAGGATGGCTTTCAATGTGTTCCAGAGGTTCTATTGTGTTTTCATTTTTCTTTTAGTTCCAGGAGAATTTTTTATGTTTTGAAATTTTTCTTTGACCCATTTATCTTTTATTAAGGAGTCGTTTAATCTCCATGTGCTTATGCACTTGTTGGAGATTTGTTTTAAGCTTTAATTCATTGTGGTCAAATTGGATGCATGGAATTATTTCAATCTCTTGAATGTATAGAGATTTATCTTGTGTCCCAGAGTGTGGACTATTTTAGAACAGCTTCCAGATGCTAATGAGCAGAATGTGTATTCTTTAGGGTTTGGGCAGAATAATCTGTAGATGTCTGTTAAGCCCATTTGCTGAATTATGTCAATTAATTCTGATGGTTCGGTGCTTATTTTTTGTTCAGATGACCTGCCTGTGGGAGAAAGTGGGGCGTTGAAATAAACTTTCATTAATATAATAATGTTTATCCATTTTTTATAACCCCATGGTGGATTTTTGTTTTTGAAAAAAGAAACTGGGATACAGCCTTGTGTTTATATTTTCAGGCATTTATCCTCCTTAAATTCTTTCAATATAATTTCACTGAGCTTAATTTCTTTGTGTCTTTTTTAACCTTCTGGAAGTCTAAGATAATTTTTTTTTTTTGTTTTTGTTCAAGTTACATGTCCTGGGGTTCATCAGGGTAGTTTTCATTCACAAACATTTCTACAGAACCGATGGGTTTTAGAGAGAAGTCACTGGCTTGATCTTTCCTATTGCTTTCATGTTTGTAGTTAAATCTGGGCACAGGGACTTCTTTTGTTAGTTCTAAGTCTGCACAGAGCAGGTTGGGGCAGAAAAGGGATGTTCAGGCAGACTGGTCAGAGGTTGGAAATAGGTTAGGTGGATTATAGTCAGGTAGACAGAGGGCACTGAACCGGTATAAAGGGTGTATTTCCTGGATCAAGTCTACAGGGTGGGGGTAGGTATGGCTTGGTGGAGAGGTTGGATGTGGTATGGGAAGGGTTGAAGCAGGTCCTTCCAGAATCCTATAGTTTTATCGAGGGGCAGATCAAATTAGCCAAACTAGGCTAGGGCACTAAGATACTGATCTTGATGGGAGAGTCAGGAAGACTCACCAGACTGGACACTGGAGACAGATGTGCAGAATTTGCTCGGGTGAAAAGGTTAGATGCTTGATTCCATTTCTTTTTAAATCTATGTGTGGCAGTGGAGGTCATCAGGTTCTGGCTTGGGCACTCTGGTCAGAGGCTCAATAAAAACAGAGTTTGGAATCTTATACTGACTTCCCATGGCATTATTATCTAAATTGACTACAAATAAACATTTTGTGTGCTAGATTTGTGTGTGCGAGTGTGTGTGTGTGTGTGTGTGTGTGTGTATAGCAGTAAACTAATAAACCATTCTTCTCCCCATCTGCCAGAGTTCTCTGGATTCTTGAAAGAAATACACAAATGTACAGTATGTCTTAATGAGCCCAATGGCTGGGTCACTCCTAAACTTCCACATAGCTAACATACTCACCCCTCCAATATCTCTGAACTTGCTAAATTTATATTTCATCTCTGCTACCCACACCCAAATGGGGGAGTGGCCCCTGGGACAGCTTCCCTGACTCTTACATGGCTGGATGCTTTCTCTCCTGCAGCTTAGGTATGATCTCTCTGCTTCCCCATCATGGTGCCTTTTCTCCCCATTCTTCCCTTCATTCCTTGTCTGGGAAATCGAGAACTCCTGCATCCATCTCCCTGCTCAGCCATTGGCTGTTAGTAACTTTACTGGCCAATAAAATCCAATTGAGGATAGGGACCCTCAGCCTCTGGACATGTAGATTCCCATGTGATTTTTGGGAGCTGAATTAAGACAAAGCATTAGAACCAATTACCAACAAGTGTGGGCATGCTCATGCCTGTGTGTTCGTAAGTGCATGTCCGCATGCACGTGTGTGTGTGTGTGCGTGTCCATGTGCATGTGTAAGGGTAATCTTTATTATGCCGGGTGAGGCTCTGGGATTGAAGTGGCCCCAACAGGAAATTGCTTGCTGGGTTCATACGTGAAGCTGGCTTTGGGATGAAAGCTAAAGTTTTATTAATATGACTGTTATCCAGCAGGGGTATCCAGTTCCGTATCATATATGATGGATATATGTATCCACAAAAAGTGCGTATTTGTAACACTCTTGGGTCAGTAAATGCAACATCTTCATCTTCTCTACTTTCAAGTCTTATGTGTTCACTCAGCATTGTGCTAAGTGCTGTGGAACTCAGTGTAGAATTTTGTTTTCTTGTGAATTATGACTCTCATAACTGGATTAGCCCTGAGGACAGGTATTTGTTTTTATTACTATTTCCATCTGTTCAAATTGCTTTCTGTTGTTGTGATAAGACACTAACACAAACCGACCTGGAATGGGAATGGATTATTCCATCTGATACTTTTATATCACGATCCATCATTAAGGGAAGTTTGGGCAGGAGCTCAAGCAGGGTCGTGGAGTGGGTGCTGCTTACTGACTCAGTCTTCATGGCTTGCTCAAAATGCTTTTTTATATAACCCACGGTCCACTTCTTCAGAGGGCACTGCCCACAGTGTGCCAGGCCCTCCCACATCAATCACAGAAATACCCCCAGAGACTTGTCTATCGACCAGGATGATGAAGACATTTTCTTAATTATGTTTCCCTCTTCCCAGATGACCCTAACAAAACAAACAAGCAAGCAAACACCTAACCAGCACATCATCACATTCTCAAATATACTGAAAAGCAAAACAAAACAAAAAAAAACCTTATTAACTTTATTTATAATTGTATCCAAATTTGAAGAACAGCTCTACCATAAGCCTTATTTCTTTTAAAAATAATTATTTTCATCCCAAATGCTGCCCCCTCCTTGTCTCCCTTTCAGACTCGGTCCCCATCCCTGTCTCCTTCATAAAGTTATTTACTTATATGTTTTATGTTTATGGGTACTTTTGTTTGCATCAGACGGGTGTGAGCTACCATCCGGGTGCTGGGAATTGAACTCAGGACCTTTCTTTGGAAGAGCACAGGGTGATCGATCCCAGCTGCCTTAAGTCTCTTTTCTTTAACCAAATCTCAGAGATTCATTGCCCTCTTCAAGTATGTGGAATACTGAGCAGCTTCTTTATATAATCATCTTAGATGACATACTTACCGTCCTGACATGAAGTGGATACTCCTTAAGTGAGTTCCTTTAGGAGCGTCTCAGTCCTCTGAGACCCCTCTATCACTGTTGGTACTTGGCTAACATTCATTATCAAGGCAGCATTGTCTCCTGTGCTCTTAAAACTAAAGGTCATTCTATGTAGTTACCATCTGGAGCCTGGCGCTGTCTTCTCTTGTGCTCATTGGGGTTAGCTATAGCTACGTTTCTAAACTCAGATGGCAAACAATCACTTAAGTCACATTGCATTGTGACAGGAGCCAGACTTCTTTTTCCTCACTGCATCTCTTTTGATTATTTATTTCAGGAAGTTTGCCAAGTGTCTTAGTTGGGGTTTTACTGCTGTGAACAGACACCATGACCAAGGCAGCTCTTATAAGGACAACATTTCATTGGGGCTGGCTTACAGGTTCAGAGGTTCAGTCAGTCCATTATCATCAAGGTGGGAGCATCAAGGTGGGAGCATGGAAGTGTCCAGGCAGGCATGGTGCAGGAGGAGCTGAGAGTTCTACATCTTCATATGAAGGCTGATAGCAGAATTCTAGCTTCCAGGCAGCTCAGATGAGGGTCTTAAAGCCCACACCCACAGTAACACAGATAATCCAACAAGGCCACACCTACTCCAACAGGGCCACACCTTCTAATAGTGCCACTCCCTGGGTTGAGCATACACAAACCACTACAGTGGGTTTGTTGAACACGTCTGAACAAGGAAGAGGGCTATTACATACATACAGCAACATACATACAGCCTAAACATGAGCTTAACAGGGACAATGGCAACAGACATGTCAAAGTAGACAGGGAGAAACCCATGAGGCCTCAACCCTGCACAAAGACTCACAAGGAACTAAGGAATGCTGAGAGCAAGAGAAAGTAGTCTTCCCCAGGGAGAAGCACAGCAATTACTTATCCAATACCAAATCAAGTCGGCCCTGAAAACACACATACAAATAACAAATATTTACACCACACACATCAGTATAAATATATGTGTAAATAAACAAGAAAAGAGGCTGTGAATTTGAAAGAGAGCAAGGAAGACTACATGGGAGGAATAGGAAGGAGGAAATCACAGATTTCTATTGTGTCTTAAAGGTAAAAGAAAGAAATTTAAAAATGCATTTTATGTCCTTCGCTCCAAAGTGACCCCAGCCCTCTTACTCTCACATAAGCACATGAACTCCTCTGGCTATTTCCTGCTCTTGTTGCCCAGATGCTCTTGGAAGTCAGGAATCATGCCTTCATTAAGTTGCTAGAGTACCACACAGTTCCTGGAAAAGAATGGACAGTCACAAATGTCCACTGAAGGAACGGCTGGATGGTTAGATGGGTGGGTCTAAAGTCTACCATCTTCCAAGGCTCTGGGACTGCTTAAATCTGCTCTAATTTCTGTCCTTTTTTACCCAGAACACAGAATAACACGACTCCTGGTCAGTCGCACAATCATGCACGCAGAAGCAGCTTTTGTGTTTATGTAGCTCTTGTTTAGTAATTTAATTTCCTAATGTTTTGTCCTTATGCCCAATTAGATTTTTAGTTAATTAAGAGCAAAATTAAATTTTTACCTTTTTTTTTTGGGTTTCCTCGGAGGCTGGCAGAATATTTTGCGCATTGGAGGCGCACAGTAAATGGACTTTTAGATTATGAATTAGAAAACAAAGGAACAAATGAAATTTGTTGGGTTTAAAACAGTCTACTGGATATGGCAGTGATTTTCAAGTCTGGCTTGCCTCCTAGCTATCTGAGAAGGGAATGATTGTGAAGGTGCCGACAGGCTTCTTATCCTGCAACCCTGTGAACGGAGAAACCTTTTCTATCATGAATCCGGTCATCACTGACTGTTGGCTGCCTGGAGGTAGTTGATGGGAGTCTAACTCTAGGCCTGGTAGCGGATGTTCAAGTTCCCAGCTCAGGGAGGAATGAGGCAGGAGGGAGTTCGGGGCTCATGAGGCTACACTGGTGAGTCACAAACTCTCAACTTTTAGGAATTCAGGATCCTGCAGTTATGATTTAATTTGTGTTCCTCACACAAATTTATCTTGTTGTGCTCGAGCGACTGTTTCGTGGACTAGCCTAGAAATGAGACCCTCAGCATACAGAATAAATTGCATTTCAAGTTTGCTATGCATTTTCCTCTTTAGCATTTTTTTCAGTTGGAAAGTGTGTTCATATTTTTAACTAAGATATTTCAGGATGCAGCTCTCCTGGTTGCTGGGAGGGAGAACGGGAGGGAGGGGTGGAATGTTCTGGTTTTAACCGTAAGACTTGAAAAGAATCAACGACACATAACCTTCAAAAGTTCCTCTCGATTCTGAAAGTCAGTAGCTGTCTTAGTTATGGTTTTATTGCGGTGAGCAGACACCATGACTAAGGCAAGTCTTATAAATAAAAACACTTAACTGAGGCTGGCTTACAGGTTCAGAGGTTCAGTCCAGTATCAAGGCAGAAGCATGGCAGCATCCAGGCAGTCATGGTACAGGAGGAACTGAGAGTTCTACATCTTCATCCAAAGGAAGCCAGGAACAGACTGAGCATCCTCAGGCAGCTAGGAGGAGTGTCTCCAAGCCCATCCCCAGAGTGACACACTTCCTCCAACAAGGCCACACCTTCTACTGGTGCTATTCCCTGGGCCAAGTATATGCAAACCATCACAGCAGCACACAGCAAGATCAAAGTATTTGATTTCAAGAGTGTAGCATAAACCTTTTAAAGTAATCAACTATTATATTTTCAATTCATTATTTTCAGTACTTATTTTTCTCAATGTAAAATATTATAAAGCTGAGAGTAGCTTATTAATTTCTTCTTTTTCTTTCCTTTACTTTCTCTTTTTTAGTGAAATCTGAATAGTCTTCCAAGAAACTTTTAGAAAAAAAAATGTACCTTTTTTCTTCAGTTCTTTACGAGACATATCCAAGCCAATGAGTTTTTGTTGTTGTTTTGTTTTGCTTCTTGGCTTTTGTTAAATCAACCTGTGTAAGTAATGTCCATGAGAACTAAATTGACAACGTGCTATTTACTTATGGAACAGTGTAGTTTTATGAGGAACCACATGAATCATGGAGTAGGCCTCATGTCATCCTGAGCTGCGTAAGAGACATTTACAGTTCATGACAACGAAAGTTTAACTATTTTAATTTTTAATCAAATTTAATCTTCCTTTAAATTACATTTGTTTGTTGGTGTGCACCTGGGAACTATGTACATTGCTTTTGTGAGTGCAGATGTGTGTGTACCATGGCTTGTGTGGGGTGGTCATTTCCCTCCTTTTACCACATGGGTCCTAGACCTTACTCAGGTCATTAAGTGTGGTGACACACACGTTTATTTTCCCTTTTGTTTTTGTGAGAAAGACTCATGTAGCTCAGGCTGGCTTTAAGCTTCTTAAGTGTTAGTAGCTGAGGGTGGTTTTGAACTCCCAGTCATCCTGCCTATACCTCCAAGACCCTGGGATTATAGGAATGCAGCATCACATCCACTTGACTAGGCAGCCTCCAGCCAGACCTGTAACTTCTGCATAACTACTGAGGTATTGGATCAGTGTGTCAGGCCGATGGTGTCAGCTCAACAGTTACAGTTTCATTACTTTACATGGTCGTCACTGATTTCCACTGGACTCAACTTCATTCTTTGTGGTTCCTATTGATCATCCTATTGACATCCTATGGAATCTACTTCATTCTCCCTAGTTCCTATTGATCAATATTGACAAGACAATCTCTCTTGAAAATAATTGCTACTTTCTTTCTTCTTTGGTTTTTATTGGATACCTTTTTATCCCATCTGAACACTGTAACTCACTGTCCCTTTACTTTATCATGTGGCTTTTCCCTGTCTGTACACTATTTTATCTCACCTTGTTGTTCTTTGGCCTCAATCTACGGTAAGTAGCTGGTCTAAGGAGGTGTTTTAATTGTCTTCCATCTTTATTTGCAATGGAACTTTGTGAGTCAGGTGAGGTAATGGAGTCTGACCTCCCCCCCCCCATGCCCTGCTGCACCAGAAATGTCTCCCAAGATTGAGACCCTACTGTGTAAGAAAATGAATTGTTTATTATGTCTTATCTTTGCTATAACAGTAACATGGTGCACTGGCTAGTTTTGTGTCAACTTGACACAAGCTGGAGTTATCACAGAGAAAGAAGCCTCAGCTGAGGAAATGCCTCCATGAGATCCAGCTGTCAGGCATTTTTTCAACTAGTGATCAAGGGGGGAGGGCCCAGCCCATTGTGGGTGGTGCCATCCCTGGGCTGGTAGACCTGGGTTCTATAAGAAAGCAGGCTGAGCAAGCCAGGGGAAGCAAGCCAGTAAGTAACATCCCTCTGTGGCTTCTGCATCAGCTCCTGGTTCCTGACCTGCTTGGGTTCCAGTCCTGATTTCCTCTGGTGATGAATAGCAATGTGGAAGTGTAAGCTGAATAAACCCTTTTCCTCTCCAACTTGTTTCTTGGTCATGACGTTTTATGAAGGAATAGAAACCCTGACTAAGACACATGGTATAATGCATAATTTTTTTCATACACAAGAAAGTCAAGGCTCATGATACTCAACAGAAGGGGTAATCAATGCTAGAATTCAACCAATTTGTGTGAAGTTGTTGTTGTTGTTGATGTTGTTTGTTTTAATTTTTTTTTAACTCTTAACCATTATCAGTTGTGAACTCCAAAATGATGGCGAGGAATCCAAATATGTGAAGACCCTCAGGCCAAATTCTGTTTGTGGTTTCAGGACCAGACTGAGACATGCTTTTCTACAAGACTGCATTCCTGTACAGAAGACAAAGTAGATGGTTTAATTCAATTAATGTTTCACATAAATCACCTTCCTATAAGGTACTGTGAGCTACAACTTTGGAAAGGCTGGCTAGAGGTAGCTATTAGGAATTGGGAAAAGATTTCCCAGAAGCAATGAAACTCTGTAGGTCTTGAGATGATTGCATTTTAATGGGAAAATTGAGTCATCCAAATTTACTCATAATTTTATTGTAGCTTATGTTGTTTAGTTCCTTTTCTTTCTATTGATCTTTAGCTCAATAAGAGAAGTTTTAAAAGCAAGGCTCATATTTTATGCATCTGTAGTTTTCAGTACCATCCACATAGTGCTGTGGACCCAGCACATTAGAAGCCATCTTATAATTATCTACATAACATAAAATTTATTCATGAAACCAATTAGTTTTTTTTTAAGTCCACATTGCTAAACATGACCCTATCTTAAATGGTCTAATGACATCCTTCATTCTGTTTCTCATTGTATTAGTTAATGTTCACATGTGACTTCCCCCCCAGGTCTTCCAAACCCAAAGGACAAGGACTGTGTACCTTCTGTATACCACTGAATCTTGCACAGAGTAGTTCTTTAATAAGTCCTTATTGAGTAAATTAAATGGGCCTCTCAGGAACTCTCTCACAGAGTGAACTTATAAAAATATGGATGTGACCCCATCTTATCTGATAGTCAGAACTGCACATGAGCAGATGACATTTCTCAGGACCTTTCCATGAGGACATCTGGTTAACGTTTGTTATATAATTTGTTAAAAAGTTAGAGACACAGCCATATTTATTTATTCTTGGTGGCAGGGGTTGAATCCAGAGCCTCTTGTACTGGGCAGCTCTTTGTCACTTAGTTGCTTCCCCAGCCCATCCCTGAGAAACCGTTACTAAGCTCTGTGAAAGCTCAGCTGAGCCATCTGGGATGAGAGAAGGTAGAGGGAGGGGTGCAGCGTTTCTTATACAATAGTGGTACACTTGTAGGCCTCAAGAAAAGGAACTGCGTTTTCATTTTGTGTTCCTGTTTTGCGTTTGTTTTATTTGAGTTTTGAGAATGCGATTTTGATATGTGGCTCAGGCTATCCTCAGATTCCTGGGCTCCAGCAACTTTATGCTCCTCAGCGTCCCAGGTTACTGGGGCTACCACGCTTAGTGAAGAGATGCTCTTCCTGTCGGTGCCATTCTAGCTGCAGAGGCCGAATTCTGAAAGCTGGAAACCTGGTTGATCCTCCCTACAGTAAGCAGCCCTGTCTTCTACACAGTGTAGCGTTGTGTCTTTACTTCTCCGTGGGTGACAACTGGAGACTTCTATTCAGAGCATCCTCCATGGGAGAAGGACTGCTTTAAAGCTACATTTCCAATATTCAGGCACAAGCTTCACCTTTATTTATAAAGTCTGTGGGAGAGCTCATTTCACAGACTTAAAGCTGTAAAGTCTAGAGCTATGCCTTTGTAGAGAGGCTAAGTGAGGCCAAGTGATTATATTTAAAAGAAACAAAAATTAAAAAGGGGGGGGGGAATAGCTGGTGAAACAAAATGCAGCCCTCGCTACAGAGGTTTGTGTATAGGGTGATATAAAGATATATCGATGTAGATATATAGATATAAATGATCATATATACTATATATATATATATATATATACATACACACATACATATATACATACATACTATCTGTTTCTCTGACTGTCTATCTGTATAACTATCTTCCTGAGACTGTAGTATGGTCCTGGCTAGTTTCTGCCTGCAGGTTCACTGTTATCTGACTATAGGATCTGAACCATCTGCCAGGCCTCTGATGAGTTATCAAAGCTTCCCTTACCCTGTTTTTATGGATTTTTGTGTGTATGTGTGTATGTGTGTATGTGAGACTAACATTTATGGTTGATCTACAGGAGGATAGGCACAAGATAAGGCAAGGCCTGTGATTGGGCAGTGAAAAAGTAAAGTTGGGACAGAGTTTGGGAAAGGGGAGAGAAGTAAAAGAGAGAGGCCAAGATGGAGGAGGAGGAGGATAACCCATCTCTGTGTGGTTTTGAATAGCCACAGGTAACTATGAATATTTTATAAGGGATGGATTATTATAGGACAATTTGTTTTATCTAGGTGGGCAGATTATATCATATCAATTGGCTCTGAGTTTATTGTGTAGACATTGTGTGGAGTGAAAAATTATTGATATAAATCTGATTGTTTAATTATACGTTTATAGAGTTTTGATTTCGTTGGGCTAGTGGGAATTGTGCCAATAACCATGGGGAATGTGAACAGAGTTCATGGCAGGGAGCCGTGAGAGGGCAGCCACTGCTGGGACCTCTAGAGTCTTGATTTTCCCGGGTTGCTGGGAATGGGAGCAGGGTCCACAGTGGAGAGCTACAAGATAGAGAGATAGATGGAGCTAGTCATACAGGCGAAGAGATCGCCACAGGGACTAGACAGTAGCTGGCAGCAGGCAGCCAGGAAGGCGGCCAGAGCTGAGATGAAAATACCCTGCTAGTGCCCGATGGCTCAATGACCCAGGCGTAAGTGACGGTTAGATCATTACTATTTACTGCAACAAACATTAAATAAGTTCTTTCATGTATTAGACAATATGCCAAGTAAGTCGCAAACTTCATTATTCCTTTGTCAAGTGAGTGCTTTAAAAATGTTTCCTGGGTACCTGGAAGCCATGTGCTTGGTCTTGAAACATAGCAGTGAATACCACAGTTGCAAAGCCTTGGCTCATGGAGCTTAGTAACCAGCAGGGACAGATAGTAAGTGATAACCACAATGCATGCTGTGAAACAAACAGTATGGGTCCAGAAGGGGAGCCAGGCTGCAGTCTTATCATTTTCTATTGGATATTCTCTTTATTTACATTTCAAATGTTATCCCTTTAACTCCCCTCTCATATAACTCCTCTCCTACAACCCCTCTTCCTCCCTTTGATTCCATGAAGATGCTCCCACTTCCAACTACCCACTCCCACTTCAGCACCTTGGCATCCCCCTACACTGGGAAAACAAGCCATCAGTAGAACAAAGGCCTTTCCTGCTGTTGATTCCAGACAATGCCATCCTCTGCTACACATGCACCTGGAGCCATGGGTCTCTCCATGTGTGATCATTGGTTGGTGGTTTAGTCCCTGGCAGCTATGGGGGGTTTGGTTGGTTGATATTGTTGTTCTTGCCATGGGGTTGCAAACACTTTCAGCTCCTTCAGTTCTTTCTCTAGTTCCTCCATTGGGGTCTCTGTGCTCAGTCCAGTGGTTGGCTGCAAGCTCCCTCTCATATCAGTAAGGCTTTGGCAAAGCCTTTGAGGCGTCCATACCAAGCTCCTGTGAGTAGCACTTCTTGGCATCAGCAAGAGTGACTGGGCTTGGTAGATACATATGGGCTGGATCCCCAGGTGAGGCAGTCTCTGGATGATCTTTTCTTTAGTCCTGGCTCATCTATTTGTCCCTGTATTTTCTCCTGTGAGTATTTTGTTCTCCCTTATAAGAAAGACTGAGACATCCATATTCTGACCTTTCTTCTCTTTGTGCTTCATAAAGTCTGTGAGTTGTTCCTTGGGTATTCCAAGCTTTTGGGGCTAGTATCTGATTATCAGTAAGTGCATACCATGTGTGTTCTTTTGTGACTGAGCTACCTCACTCAGGATGATAGCTTCTAGTTCCATCCATTTGCCTAAGAATTTTATGAAGTCATTTTTAATAGTGGAGTAGGAGTAGTACTCTAATGTGTAAATGTAACATTTTCTGTATCCATTCTTTTATTGAAGGACATCTGGGTTCTATCTAGCATCTGACTATTACAAACAAGGCTGCTATGAACATAGTGGAGCATATGTCCTTGTTATATGTTGGAGCATATTTTGGGTATATGGCCAGAAGTGGAATAGCTGGGCCCTCAGGTAGGACTATGTTCAAATTTCTGAGGAACTTCCAGACTGATTTTCAGCATGGTTGTACTAGCTTAGAATCGCACCAACAGTGGAATAGTGTTCCTCTTCCTCTACATCCTCACCAGCATCTGCTGTTACCTGAGTTTTTGATCTTAGTCATTCTGACTGGTATTAAGTAGAATCTCAGGGTTGTTTTGATCTGCATTTCCCTGATGACTAAGAATGTTGAACATTTCTATAGGTGCTTCTCACCTTTGTTTAACTCTGTGCCCCATTTTAAAAATAGGATTATTTGATTATCTGGAGTCTAAGTTCTTGAATTCTTTGTATATATTGGATATTAGCCCTCTATCAGATGTATGATTGGTAAAGATCTTTCCCTGTCTGTTGGTTTCTATTTTGTCCTATTGACAGTGTTCTTTTGCTTTACAGAAGAAGCTTTGCAATTTTATTTGTCTATTTGTCTATTCTTGATTTTAGAGCATAAGCCATTGGTGTCCTGTTCAGGAAAATTTCCCCTGTGCCTACGTGTTATAAGATTTTCCCCACTTTCTCTTCTAATAGTTTAAGTGTACCTGGTTTTATGTGGAGGTCTTTGATCCGCTTGGACTTGAGCTTTGTACAAGGAGATAAGAAAGGATCAATTTGCATTCTTCTACATGCTGACTGCCAGTTAAACCAGCACCATTTGTTAAAGTTGCTGTCCTTTTTCCATTGAATGTTTTTAGCTCCTTTGTCAAAGATCAAGTGACCATAGGTGTGTGGGTTCATTTCTGTGTCTTCAGTTCTGTTCCATTTATCTACCTGTCTGTCTCTGTACCAATGCCATGCAGTTTTTATCACCATTGCTCTGTAATACAGCTTGAGGTCAAGAATGATGATTCCATCAGAAGTTATTTTATTGTTGAGGATAGTTTTTGCCATCCTGTTTATTTTCTTATTCCAAATGAATTTGCAAATTGTTCTTTCTAACTCTTTAAAGAATTTAGTTGGGATTTTGATGGGGATTGCACTGAATCTGTAGATTGCTTTTGGTAAGATGGCCATTTTTATAATGTTGATCCTTCCAACCCATGAACATGGGAGATTTTTCCATCTTCTGAGATCTTCTTCACTTTCTTTCTTTAGAGACTTGAAGTTCTTGTTATACATATCTTTCACTTGCTTGGTTAGGGTCAAATCAAGATATTTCATATTGTTTGTGATGGTTGTGAATGGTGCCATTTTTCTAATTTTTTTCTCAGTCTGCTTATCTTTTGAGTAGAGTTTATCTTTTGTTTGAGTTAATTCTATATCGATATCCAGCCACTTTGATGGAGTTGTTTATCAGGTATAGGAGTTTTCTGGTAGAATTTTTGGGGTCATGTAAGTATATTATTATATTATTACTAATATTCTGATTTTTTCCAAATTGTTTTCCTTTTATCTCTTTTTGTTGAATTTCTCTGGCCAGGATTTCTAGTACTATTTTGAATAGGTAGGGAGGGGAGTGGGCAGCCTTATCTAGTCCTTGATTTTAGTGGGATTGCTTCAAGTTTCTCACCATTTAGCTTGATGTTGGCTTCTGGTTTGCTGTATATTGTTTTTACTATGTTTAGGTATGGGCCTTAAATTCCTGATCTTTCCAAGACTTTTATCATGAAGGGGTGTTAAATTTTGCCAAATGATTTCTCAGCATCTAATAAGATGATCATGAGGTTTTTTTTCCTTTGAGTTTGTTTATATAGAGGATTGCATTGATGGATTTCTGTATATTGAACTATCCCTGCATCCCTGGGAGGAAGCCTACTTGATCATAGTGAATAAACATTTTGATGTGTTCCTCAACTCAGTTTGCAAGAATTTAATTGAGTATTTTTGAATCTATGTTCATTAGGGAAATTGATCTAAAGTTCTCTTTCTTGGTAGTGTCTCTGTGTGGTTTAGGTATAAGTGTAATTGTCGCTTCAGAGAATGAATTGGGTAGTGTTCCTCTGTTTCTATTTTGTGGAATAGTTTGGAGAATATTAGTATTAGGTCTTCTATAAAGGTTCTGACAGAATTCTGCACTAAACTCATCTGACCTCGGGCATTTTTTGGTTGTGAGACTTTTGATGATTGCTTCTATTTCTTTAGGGGTTTTGGGGCTGTTTAGATGGTTTATCTGATCCTGATTTAACTTTGATACCTGGTATCTGTCTAGAAAATTGTCCATTTCATCCATATTTTCTAGTTTTGTTGAGTACAGGGTTTTGTAGTAGGATCTGATAATTTTTGAATTTCCTCAGTTTTTATTGTTATGTCTTCCTTTTCAATTCTGATTTTGTTAACCTGAATACTGTCTCTGTGCCCTCTGGTTAGTTTGGCGAAGAGTTTATTTGTCTTGTTGATTTTCTCAAAGAACCAGCTCCTGGGTTTGTTGATTCTTTGTATAGTTCTTTTTGATACTGCTTGGTTAATTTCAGCTCTGAGTTTGATTATTTCCTGCCTTCTACTCCTCTTGGGTGTATTTACTTCTTTTTGGTCTAGAGCTTTCAGGTGTGCTGTCAAGCTGTTAGTGGTTTCTCCAGTTTCCTTTTGGAGGCATTCGGAGCTATGAGTTTACCTCTTAGCCCTGCTTTTATTGTACCCCATACATTTCAATATGTTGTGCATTCATTTTCATTAAATTCTAAAAAGTCTTTAATATCTTTCTTTATTTTTTCCTTGACCAAGTTATCATTCTGTAGAGCATTGTTCAGCTTCCATGTGTATATGGGTTTTTTGTTGTTTCTGTTGTTTTTGAAGATGAAACTTGGTCCATGGTGATCTAAAAAGTTGTATGGGAATATTTCAATCTTCTTGTGTCTTTTGAGGCCTGTTTGTTACTGATTATATGATCAGTTTTGGAGAAGGTACCATGAGGCTCTGAGAAGAAGGTAAATTCTTTTGTTTTAGGATGAAATATTCTATAGATGTCTGTTAAATCCATTTGGTTTATTACTTCTATCAGTTTCACTGTGTCTCTGTTTAAGTATCCAGTCTGTTAGTCTATGATTTTTTATTGGGGGAATTGATTCCATTGATGTAAAGAGATATTAAGGAATAGTGATTGTTGTTTCCTGTTCTTTTTGTTGTTAGAGGTAGAATTCTGTTTGTGTGGCTATCTTTTTTTTTAGGTTTGTTACAAGATTACTTTCTTGCTTTTATTAGGGTGTTGTTTCCCTCGTGTTGGAATTTATTTATTCCATCTATTATCCTTTTTCAGACTGTATTTGTGAAAAGATATTGTGTACATTTGTTTTTGTCATGGAAAATCTTAGTTTCACCATCTGTGGTAATTGAGAGTTTTGCTGGATATAATAACCAGGGCTGGTATTTGTGTTCTCTTGGGGTCTGTATGACATCTGTCCAGGCTCGTCTAGCTTCCATAGTCTCTGTTGAGAAGTCTGGTGCATTTTGATAGGTTTGTCTTTATATGTTACATGACCTTTTTCCCTTATTGCTTTTAATATTCTTTCTTTGTTTTGTACATTTGGTGTTTTGACTGTAATGTGTCTGAAGGAATTTCTTTTCTGGTCCAATATATTTGGAGTTCTCTAGGCTTCTTGTATGTTCATGGTCATCAATTTCTTTAGGTTAGAGAAGTTTTCTTCCATAATTTTGTTGAAGATATTTCCTGGGCCTTAAAGTTGGGAATCTTCACTCTCTTCTACACTTATTTTCCTTAGGTTTGGTTTTCTCATTGTGTCTTGGATTTCCTGAATATTTCAGGTTAAGAGCTTTTGGATTTTTGCATTTTCTTTGACTATTGTGTCAATGTTTTCTATGGTATCTTCTGCCCCTGAGATTCTCTCTTCTATCTCTTGTATTCTGTTGGTAATGCTTACATCTATGTCTCCTGATCTCTTTCCTAGATTTTTTATCTCTAGAGTTGTACCTTTTTGTGATTTCTTTATTTTTTTCAACTCCTATTTTTATATCCTGGTTGGTTTTATTCAATTCCTTCACCTGTTTGGTTGTGTTTTCCTGTAGCTCTTTAAGTGATTTTTGTGTTTCCTCTTTAAGGGCTTCTACTTGTTTCCCTGTGTTCTCCTGTATTTCTTAAAGGGTGTTATTCATGTGCTTCTTTAAGCCCTCTATCACCATCATAATGAGTTATGATTTTAAGTCCAAATCTTGTTTTTCTGGTGTTTTGGGATATTCATTACTTGCTGTGATGGGAGAACTGGGTTCTGATGTTGCCAGGTTGTCTTGTTTTCTGTTGCAAAAAAAAAAAAAAAAAAAAAAAAAAAAAAAAAGAGATGTAGCTATATATCTTGGTGCTCTTTTCTTTTTGTTATTCAACTTCGATGTGATGTGTTTTTTTTTTTTTGTTCTGGGGTATTATATTTTATTTTGTCATGTTTGGTTGTTGTCTCTTAGAAGCATTAGAAGGGAGTTGATGTGGCTGGGAGGGGAGGTGGGAAGGAACTGAGAGGAGTTTAGAGAGGGAAAGCTGTAATCAGGGACATATTATATGAGAAAAGAATCTATGTTTAATAAAAAGTGAAAAATAAAAAATAAGTAAATGAAACTAGAATAAATGTATAACTTTGACTTTGATGAAATATACGGCATATTTAGAAAGTAGAATTAGTAGAAGCCATTGGAAACAATGTTAATTTGTAAATGGCCAATAAAATACTTGAGGAATTAAAGAAAAACAGTGACCATACCAAATGGAAATGAACAGCACCTAGAATTATTCTCATATTTTGCTGCCAGGACTGTAAAATATTACTTTGTGTGATGAAAATATTTCCACATTATGTTTAAAAACTCTACATGTACCTGTTCTATGACTTGGCCCTTCTACTTTTTAGACATGTACTCAAAATAAATGAGCTCATATGTGCCCATATAAAGAACTGCACATAAATGTTCACAGCAGTGTTGGTCATAGTAGCCCCCAAAGAAGATATAAGCCAAAAGTCATGAACAGGTGGGTGGATAAACACATTATGGCATATTTTAAATGGAACCGAATATGACTTTTTGGGAGGAGAAACAGAGTATTGATACATGCAGTAATATGTAAGGCTCTCAAAACAAGTCTGCTATAAACAAGATGGGCTAAAAGATACCTTTCATGTAACTTCTTTAATCAAATTTTAGAAACTGGAAACTCATGTATAGTGACCAGTCATCCCCACCCAAGGTTACCAGAGCATCCAAGGAGAACAAAAGAATTCAGATTGACAGAAGGGAAAGCCGACAGTGACCTATGACTTCACTGTTTGGTTTGGAGGTGGTCTCTTGGGTAGCAAAACCTGTCCGGTTGTGTGTTTTAAATACATACAATGTACATTAAGAAAGTCATGTGTATATAAGTCTGAAACAGTTGCAGAAAGGATTTGAAGCCCTTAGGGAGCTCAAACCATAGGTTTAATTTGTACTTCAAGGTGCTTGGGAAAATGCCACCCACCCTCTGAGAACTAAGCAAACGTTTACTGATAAATACTTAGACCTGATACTAAATTATTCATGTGTTTCCCCAGCACCGTGAGTTTTGGGTGTTTCTCAGATCTACTAGCATTTATTAAGGGTTCCTTCTGAAATGATGGCATGTAAGGCGTGCTTTGCAGGAGTGTGGAAGATGGGTATTAAAGTACAGGGACACAGGTACCGTTCATTCCAACAAAGAAAAACTCAGCAAACTGCAAATATCAAAGAAGTCAATAATAATGCAGTCAGGCTAGTTTGACATTGTAGAAATGACACATTTAGCTAGCTTTTGTTTCCCAGCAGCTACAGTGTCACCTGGCATTCAGGAAGAGTTATTACCCGTGTCTCCTTGCTAACAACTGAAGTATTTTTCTGTTAAGCATGGCTAATACCCCAACTACTAGGTCCTCGCCTGATGGAAGAATCAAAGATTCAGGGAGATCAATGAATGGTGTGGCCGAAGACATGCCCAGCAAACACTGGGGGTGAGATTTGGCTCAAATATGACTTTACAACCCTGGCTTTACTGTTTGTAGCTGTGAGTCTCTTAAATTCTTAGGGACTTAGTGCTGCCTTCTCCTGTGAAGCCACAGTTTTTATTCCGCATTTGGTTCATTTGTTTGATTTTCTTAATGTGTTAGGACAGAGGTAATTTAAAAAGTGCTGCATTACTCACTGTAAATCTGAAGGCTAACCTGTATGTCTGTGCACACACCTCCTCAAACACACAATTGTGAGCATATTTCATGTAAGCAAAAATTCCTGCACACATTCCGGGGCTTACTTCTTATTTCTCCATGACTCTCATTGTGGATCAAAACTGATAAAGTCCCTGACATTTCTAGAGCTTTTCTGGGCCCCAGCTAAGGTTCCAGGAGATTTGGATCAGTAGTGTGATCTGGAAACTTCCCGGAGGCGAATTCACGGCCCATGGAAAGTTCCTGTTCTGTGCTCCACTCAGATGACTGTGCTCTCAGACTTGTCCCTCCTCTGCCCCTGCTCCTGCCTCACAGGGTCTCCCACTGTGACTAAATGTCAGTTTTCATGATCACATGGGGCAGGGGATAAAAACAACTGGTTTCTTGAAGCACCAACTGTGCAAATTGCAGCCCAGAGCCTGTAGTTTCCTTTGTTACTGCATCTTAAAGACGACAAGGAAGGGAGGGGACAAAGGGGACAAAGGGCAGCCTGCTGGCCTCAATCACAGGCCTTTTTTGTTGGAGATATTTCAGTGTTGGTGATGCTGTTCCATTCTGAGAGCTTGTTAACCTAAGGAACCTGCTATGTAGAAAATGCGATTAAAATTTTATAAAGCTTCATCTAAAAAAATATTAGAGTCTTCACTTACGTTGGTGTCACTGTGACCAAAATACTTGTCAGAAATAAGACCAGAGACGATACTTTGGTTAATGGCTTCAGGACATTCGGCTCACACTTACCGGCTCCGTGTACTTGGGGAGAGAATCCTGAGTCTTTGCGGGAGAGCAGTGACCGTGTATAAAGTCCTTCACTTGGAGAAGCAGCGCAGACAACGGGGCTATAGAAGGGACCAAATACACCTCCCAGTGGCCTCCTAGTTCCTCCAACCAGGCTGGACCTTTGACTGCCTTCCAAAAATGCTTTCACAACACTAAATCATCCAGTGACTAGGATGACCAAAGACACACCCAGCCTGAAGTGGGCATCCCGATCTCTTCACATTTGCTAATTTGACCAACATGAGTTAAATAATACTTTATTTTTAAAAACTGAAGGCATTTGGGGTCTTCTAAGATGATCATACTTCTGTAGTAAATGTGGCATGCTAACTGCCATGAGTATACAGTGATTCCTTTGGCTATTCTGTGAAAAGAGGTTTTGGGGGATGAAGAGCTTGCAAGTGGACGGCATACAGGAGAATGAGAGATCATTGTTTTCAAGAAAAGTGTTTCTATTTAGTAGGGTCAAGCCAATCACACAAATCAGAAAATAATAACAGAGTCCCCAAATGGCAGCCATAAAGTAAATAAATTCTCTCTATCCTGACGGGGAGCTTGGTGGTCATTTCCCCTTCCATGTTGAGGTGGAAGCCTTACTGAGGTGTGGCATTCAGGATGAGATGAAAGCCGACTATTTCGACTATTTCTCTGGGGCTGGCGCTGGGAAAATGGTGAAGTAAAGGAAGCAGAAGTAAACTGAGATTTCAAGGAGGTGATAAGAGAACTCAGTGGGGGAGACAGAGTGAGAAGAGGGCTGGAGGAAGTGACAGATTATTTGTGGGTTGGGAAGAATGTTCTTTAGAGAAACATCGGGACAGTCACTTTTTAAGATTGCAGAACAGACTTACTGCTGTGAGAGGGGTTGGGAAGCTGAAGTGATCTGAAGGGTATTAAGGAGCTTTCTTGTGTACAGTGGAAGGCACAACAGGCTTGATAAAAGAAGCAATGGGATCAAAACCATCAAGGAGAAAGGAGATGAAAGATCAGGACAGAGCTTCTAAGGTGCTCCAAGCATACTGAATAAATAGGAGAGGGAGCTGTAAGAACAACCGGAACAGCAGGGGGTAAACCAGATACAGCCAGGCTTCTGAAAACAAGAGAAAGCACATTTTCAGACTGGCCACTGGTGATGACAGAGGAATGATGCTTAATGCAGAGAATGTTAGAAGAGACACACATGCACTCACACAGATAGCATGTGAAGACACACACACTCACACAACACGTGCACACACATATGTACACACGTAACACATGCACACATACCATGTACACACACACACACCACACACACACACACAGATTTATTGTAGAGAGGCCTGTGTCACTTCTGGCACATTGGGTGGTAAGGGAAAATGAGAATCCACTGACTGGTGGTTGATATGAGAAGATTAAGATAACCTTACACAGTTTCGTTTACTTGTTTGTCCTCACTCTGGCTATGAAGCAAGGGGAAAGGCAGGAAACCGGAAGGAGGCACATAAGATTAACCAAGGCTATTGTTATATTAAATGGGAGAGATGCTTAGAGTTGGCTAAGGTGACTGGAAAGGTCAAGTCAGGAAGGACATTGAGTGTAGGAGATAAAGGTGAGATGTTTGCTATTTCTGTAAGAAGGACTTTGGACATAGTGTCAGGAGGAAGATGAGGCCCCGAAACAAAGCAGTGGGAGAAGAAAGCAGGCCATGGTTGGCAGGAATGCAGACTTATCAGGACTAGCATGGTGAATATTAGACTTAAGGATTCTGGAGTATCAGGGTCCAAGGCCATGTTGATGGCAGGTTTAATTCCTTCTGAGTGGTGGGTGGCCGTCATCCCGTGTATTCATATGATCTTCTTCATGTGCATGCAAATCCTGATCTTCTCTTAAGCACACTAGTCACATGAGCTTGGGTCTCACATATGTAGCATATATGTAGGATCGTGTTTTTACTTATTTATGCTTGGGAATTTGTACGATATGTTCTGATCGGGTTTAATCCAGCAATTCTCCCCAAATCCACCCACTCTCATCTATCCACCCAACCTTGTGCCCTAAAAAAAATCCTTTAAGACCAATCTGTACTGTTCTGAATATTTTTGAATATGTGGTTAACCACAGAAGCTCAGCTAACGTGACAGAGACTATGCTCTTAAAGAAAACCGACCCTTCCTTTTCTCACAGTTAACAGTCTCCAGTTGCTTCATAGGTAGAAATGGGACTGGGTGCCCAACTCTGGGCATGGATGCCATGCTGGAGCACCTTGCTTTTACCGACTTCCCCTTCAAAGGTATTAGAGGTACTGAGGGTTCATACTCAGTAGACACATCCCGGCGCCTACCAGTATTCTTAGCTGGTTATTTTCTACCTCTTTAGTAGAAAGAAACATCTGAGGGTGAGAAGAAGAGACTTGAGCACAAACAGTTCGATGTTTCTGTTGGAAGCTAGGTTGCCATGGCATTGCCTCATTATGGACAACCCATTAATCCTGGTGGTTATGGTGTGATTTTATCTAGTAGATACATGTACATGAGAGAGGGCAAGAAAAGGGACAATCCTTAGTGTTACTAAAGCCAGATGAACATAATGGATAAGGAGATGAGTTAAGATTAAGATGCAGTCTGGCTTGAGGCAAGCTGGAGAGGCTGTAGGTCCGGAGGCTCAATAAAGCTCAAGAGTAGCTGAACAATAATAATTGATGATAACTGATTGGAAGGTGGGAGGTTTTTATGGGGAAGAAAGGCTTGACGTGTGGGTCATGACCAACTATTGTCTACGTTCCAGGGTGGATGACTTCAAGGTATGAAGCTAAAACAGTGGCCAGACGTCAACCGTGGAGAAGGCACTAAGCCAAAGCTCAGACTTCAGTGAGTGAAGGAGAGTGAGCAGCTGTTGCCAGACGCCATCAAAGGGGACAGCCAAGGAGCACAGCTCTCGGAGGATCCACACTGAGGACAGATCCTAGAGTTTCACACAGTTAGGTAAGCACCCAACTACTGTGACCCACACTTTGAGATATGATGACATGAATAGATTGTTGGAGCCCCAACTCCCATCCTGGCAACAATTTCCAAAGCATGAAAATAGGACTTTGGTCTCCTTTTGGTCTAACATAACCTTGAGGGAACAAATAGGACACCAGGCACATCTCATAATGCTGTAATGTATAGGTGGAGGCTAAGGAACAGTCATGGATTCAGAGAAGAACTTGGACGCATAGGAAATATACAGAGAAGTGATTAAAAGCAGAGCTCTCTGGCTCACTGGGCATGAGGTAATGCTTAGAAACTGGCCAAGAAGAGGACTAAGTCCAGACAAGGACAAACAAGTCATTATGGAGATAATGGGGCATGCAGGATAAATGTTCTGGAGCGCTCACACTTGGGTATCAGTTTACACAAAGTGAGATTGAGTGAGTTGTAACATTACAGTGTGCAGTGAGCCCCGTGAGGAGAAATGGGAGCGGCACAAACGGCAGGTCCTTACACCCATTCTAACAGCTTGTCTTTATTGTGAATCAAAACTGCATGTGGATCTAATGATACCAGTCCAGGGGACACAATGGGATGGGACTTTGCTCTTGAAGAGGTCTCAGTCTGTTTAAGATATAACCAGTTTTATCATTGTGATAAATGGCAACTTAGAAATATTTGTAGGATTCACTGTGGGCACATGGGAGAAAAGGACAGTGATGAGGTGTGGGGTAAAAGTTTACAAATCATACATTCACCCTTCTTCTGAAAAGGCTTCACATCCTCGTAGGAGGGACTTTATCTTCTTCTTCTAGAAAGGTGGGACTAATGATAGTTCCAAAAGTAATATCACTGGCAGAGTAACAGAGCCTGATCTAGTTTACTTCAATACAATGAAGTATTTCATCCGTCAACAATGCCCCCTCCCCTCCAAGGGAATTAACAGCTGAAAAACCAGTTTCCTCCCTGACCAGCTTAGAATCTTGTGGTTTGAATTTCCTAATTGGTGGCACTGTTTGGGGAACCTCTGGAGGAATGGTCCCAAGGCATCAGTGCCAACTGATGGTGGACTAAGACCTCTGAATCTGTGAGCCAAGGTGAACCTCTCCTTATAAGTTGGCTTATCTTGTGTTTGTTACAGTGGTAGAAAGCTGGCAACACAGACCACTGGGACTGAGGAGGGAAGGCAGACATTCCCCATCACTTCCCAAGTTCTTTTTTTTTTTTTTTTGGTCATTTTTATTGTGAGGGTTTTCAGACAAATAATGGGATGACTCATTTGATGTATTTTAGTATGTATCTCTAGGGGCTTTGGATGTTTGCTTAGATGTGCTAAGACAACCAACATTTTTTATATTTTTTTCTTCTTATGCATTGTTATTTTATCTTATGCCACTCCCCCCAGATGTTTCAACATATTTTTAGACACCTAATTTGTTCAGACAATAATGTTGATTTTTTTTGATCCATAATTTATTTCAATGAAAAACCCTACTTTTTATGTAGCATAAAAAACAAAACAAACCATGTTTGAGTCCTGGGTGTGGTGGTACATGCCTGTGATCTCATAGTTTATACAGGAGGTTAAAACAGCTGGATACCACATCTGAGAACAGGCTGGGTTGGTATTAAAACCCTGTTTCCAACCACTAATTCCCTTAAAGGTAAATCAAAAATTTAAAATACTAGAATTCTCAAATGATTTGGTGCTCAAAGTCCTGTGCATCCAGAGTGTGAACATTTTACACTCTAAACACTCCACAGCTTTATCTACCTGCACTGCTCACATGTCCACAGACACCCAAGGGCCCTCTGGGAAACGCTCAGGCTGGAGACTCAGCTGAGGGATAGAGGGGAAAGGGGGGAGAAGTTTATAGTTCAGACTAAGCCACATTAAACACGTACCCATCTTTCTGGAAAACTTACTTAGAGCTGCTTCTTACCTCTCACTCCTGAGAGTTAAAAAAAAAAAAAAAAAAAAAAAAAAAAAGCCAACCGCTCAAAATTGTAAAAACACCTTTTTCCAAGAACGGATTTTCCAGGATGGCTTGGCTCTCATCTTCTCCTCCATTCCCAAAGTGATCCAGTGAGACGACACAGAAGTTGGCAGGTTAGGGGCACATTGAAAGTAATTAATAACGCTTCAGCCAGCTCAGTTTTCTGATGTGGCTTCTAGTTTGAAAGTGTAATTTGGAAAGTCTCTGACATGAGAGTAGTTCTAAAATTATACCTAATGTAGACTAAACACTATCAGATTCATCAGAGGAAAGTTTGACCTCCTAATGTAGGCACAACCTCAAATAAACTCGCCATGAATCTTTGAGAGTTACATGCAATGTGCTTTAGAAAACCCCAGTTCCATTATAATGAATTATTCATTGAAAACCCATCTGCATACTTAACTCTGAGCAGACGTAAATGAAAACCTAGCTTGTTCCCAAGGGACACCAGAGCTACATTCTGTTGGTTAATATCCTGTTACTATGGGACAATGAATTATCTCCAGCTCGAAATGTTTCTGTAAAGTTGACATGAATCATACTCACCACGAGAGATGCTTGCTTTTGTATGGATGGACTCTGGACAATGTTACACTCAGTTCTGAAGTACCAGACCCTGCTGAAAGTAAAACTCTTAGGTAATACTTCAGGGAGTTAGCATATGGATACACCGAGTTGGCTTACTGATCAATGATGGGACCAGAAACATTTGCATTAACAATGGAAAAACTCCATTAATGACTGTGTCTGAGCTTGCTTTCATGATATGCAATGGCAATATATTACATCACCCGGGATATTTGGAATAGTATTTTTGCTGTAATAAAGTAAACCGTTAAACACTTAAAATACAAAGTTTGCTTACTTTAGCCCCGTGGCTTCACCATCTCTGTAGGCCGCTCTATAGTGCTCAGTGATCTGGTTTACCAGCAACTTTGCTATCAGATAGTTAGTTGATTATCAAGGTTGCCACAGATTTGTCAAATCATAATCTGTCTTTGTGTGTGTACGAGTACATGTTTTTATGTAATTATGTGTGCCCATGTTCATGCATATGTTCAGGTAAGCCTGAGGTGGATGTCAGGTGTCTTTTTCAATTGCTTACAACCCTACTTTTTGGGACAAGGGTTCTCACTGAACTTGGAGCTTGACAATTCAGCTAAACTTGTTGGCCAGAAAGGTCCAGAAAACTTCCTGTCTATACTACCCAACACTGGGACTATAGGTTTGTTTCACTGTACCCAACCTTTTACATGGGTGTTAAATTATTAAACTTAGGTCCTCATGGCAAGCACTTTACAGACTGAGATATCTTAGCCCCATAACTGTATTTTTTTTTTTTTTTTGGCAATATACCAAGATGATTCCTATACATTTGTAATCTGAGACTCACCATATATAGTCCATCAGAAATAAGGGGCCTGTGAGAGCCAAAAGAGATTCCCACTTTGTAGGTAGGAAACAGGAGCTAGATAGAGTGCATGAAAGGTTTGAGTGAGAATAATCCCATAGGCTCATATATCTGAATGCTTGGTCCACAATTGGTAGAACTGTTTGGGAAATATTAGGAGGTGTGGCCTTGCTGGATGAGGTGTGTCACAGGGGACCAGCTTTGAGGTTTCAAGACTCATTCCATTTCCAGACTCTTTCTCTTCCCCTTGAGGTTCTCTCTCAAGGTGCAAACTTCTAGCTACCGCTAGAGCACCATGCCTACTTGCCTGATACCAAACTAACCCCTGCCCCCTCCATGATGGCCATGGACTCTAGTCTTCTGAAACCATAAGCCTCAAATAAACTTCTCCTCTGTAAGTTGCCTTGGTCATGGTGTCTTATCACATCAGTAGAGAAGTAACTAAGACACCCACTCACACGTAGGCAAATGCTCAGGTTGAACCCTGTCCCATGCACCTGCTGCTGTCTGCCCAGAAGGTCATCTTCTAACTACACCAACCTTAACATTGCTTTCCTTGGGGGACATTTTGTCTGCATTGCCAGTCGATGGACATCTTCTCCTGCACCTCTCCATTCTGGACTACTGGACACCTGATATGATGTGAGATGGCTTTAAGCCTCTCAGTCTATAGCATGCCAGGTGCGTGGAGCAGAAAGATCTCATAGAAAACATTGTAGGGAAAGACTCCTGGGCCTCAGCAGAGGAGCTGTTTCCTGTGAGAATGGTTTTGTATTCCCTTCTACTCCTTCCCTTAGAACCATCACTGTAAATCCCTTCTCTAAAAAAATATGCTCTCTTCATATTCCCAGGCACATACAAACATATCCTTTCATTCTTACTTTTTCTGATTTTACATGATGGCTGTTTTACCTGGATGAATGGCTGTATTCCACTTGCACGCCTGGTATACATGAAGGCCAGAGAGTATATTAGACCTCCTGGAATTGGAATCACGGATGGCTGCTACGTGGTACTGGGAATTGAACTTGTTTCCTTTGGGAAAGCAGTCAGTTCTTAACCACTGGGCCACCTCTCTAACCCCCAGTATAACATTTTAAATAATATAATTTAAAGGGGCACAGACAGAATTCTTTATGTTGTCTGCTGGCTTTTTGTAAGCCATACACAGGGACAGTTTCAGAGAAATAATGCAGGGGGTTTAGGAACTATCACATAGCCCTACTAGTATAATTGAGGAGCACCCCATAATTAAAAGCATTATAATTTTGCTTATGTCAGAGCTATGACTGTTCTGTTCACACCAAGTAAGATAAATTAGGTCTTTACATCTTCTCATGGCAGTACTTGCTGCCAAGTGGGTTCAGAATTGGCCAGGTTTCATCAGCAAGTTAAAAAATAGCAGATCCTTTAGTTTCTAGAGGGTTTTTTTTTTTTTTTTTGCACCATGTTTAAGACATTATGGATTATATTCTTGGAGGTAGGTACTATTTTACAAAGGATTACAAACCAGGACAAGGGATCTAAAATTCTCAATACTCTCAATACAAATAAATTCGTTTAATCAGCTTTCTATCGACGGACACTTCGGAGCTTCTAAAGTTTGATGGTGCATATAATCTTTGATCGCCATCTTTGTGCCATACTTTAATGTTTGTGCACAAAGCAGACGTTCAAATGCAAGACTAGAGCCAGTTTGTGGGAAAGCCTTTCTTGTTTGCTCACTGTAGCTGATTTAGACAAAGGTGGAGAGGGTTTCATGAAAAGAGTCTAAGTCTTCGCAGCGGGAAATGTCCTGGTGTGTACTAGAACTTGGATAAACAGGTAACGTGGCCGACCAGTGAGTCACAGACATCTGCCTTCCTCTACCTCCCTGGGACCCGGATCACTTCGTGCTCTCCCCGCCTGGTGTTTGTTTAATGAACGTCGGTCCATATGCTTTCACGGCAAGTGTCTTGCTGAGTTACCTCCTCAGCTCGACGTCAGTGCTTGAATTAACCAATTTCTTAGCCTATAAAATGGAGATCTCACATATGATTTCAGTCGGCAGATGCGAGTTCTAATGAGCAGACATTATTCTAAGTTCTGAGAAATAGCAGTAGCCTCAAATCAACAATAGTCCCAAGCCATTATGGAAGCTGCCTTTTAGGGCCTGTCTTCCAAAGTCTCTTCCCGCCTAACTGCGACAAATAAAATCCCTTTGCTCCAAAGTGCATTGATTTGGAGGTTACCCTCATGCTTGTCTTACCTGCGGCAGCTAGCGGCCATCCTTTCTCCGCTACACTTGCTTCGACTGCGCATGCTCCGAGGTGCGCCCTCCCTGCCTTCAGTTGTAATGGCAGCTAAGAAAACGAACAAACTTGATGGACAGTCGCAAGTATTAAGGAGAAGAACGGAGCAGGAAAATTTAATGGTGTATGTGAAGAAAAGGAACTCCACTTTTGGACAAGGGGGCTAGGGGAAGTCTTTCAGAGCCTGCAAGAGGAATGAGACCGGCTGTGCGGATGTTGGAGGCTGAGCAGGCAGGGTGAGGGAGTTGGCCGTGCTAGGGTGGGATCATACCAGGAATCAAGGAAGTCAGAGAAGGGAAGGCCACTGTGGCTAATGAGACAAAGCAGGAAAGGAGGCGACTTCAGAGACAACGGGGCAAATGAGAGGACTCCACATTCTCAGCAAGGGCTTTGACTTGTACACAGTGCAAGAGAGCAAGGCCTTGGGGAATTGTAAACGCCAAAGGAATGTGTTCTGATTGATGTTTTTAAAAGGCAGAGTCTCGAGACCGTCCTAATGGGCTGAACACGGAGGTAGACAGAGGCTGTTGGACTAATGAGACCAGACCGTGAGATGACCGAGAAAGTGGCTACAGTTTGATATACATCCTCAGGGATGTGGTAAAAGCCGCCTTTATCTCCCTCTGGCTAGTGCCTCTCCTGCCACTCCGCTTTGTTTAGATAGCCTGAGCCTAGCCTGTCTCTTCTGTCTGCTCAGTCACAAGCTTCAGTAAGCCCTCTGCTTTCTTCCTGCGGATTTCATTCCCCTCTCTCTACCACATGCCCAGTAGCCAACAGAAAGCCATTCAGCCTCCCATTTGAAAAATTACAAGACCTCCTCTTCTTTTGAGACTCATATGTAGAGGTCAGAAGACAACTGTCGGGGGTGGGGTGGGGTGGGGGAGGGGGGTCCTTCCCTCCACATTGTATGTTCCCTGCTGAGCCAGCTCGCTGGCTTCCCTCCTACTTCTACTTTTATTTGCTCAAAAAGATATTTATTTATAATGTATTTGGATCTAATACACCCCCCATTTCCTCCCCCTTACTCTCCTCCTATCGCACTAAATTTCCTCTGCCAACTCCACATTCTCCCTCTCTGTCTTTCTCTTGTCTCTCTGTTCTCCCTCACCCCTTCCATTCCTTCCTCCCTCTCCCTCCCCGAGTTCTGTGTAGAACCCACTCAGTGCCTCAGGAATACACACGGGAACTGGAGCATGACTAGCCTTGAGGGGCCCACGTCCCCGAGGAGGCCCCTTCTCCATCCATGCTGGGCTTTAATTTCCTCCTCCAGTGTCACTGTAGCAAGGAGTGCAGAGGAGGTGCTTCCTGTAGGATGACTCGGGGATAAATGGGGGTGGGGGGAGACAGGTCCCAATGTCCCTTGGAGTACACGCCTTCCAATAACTTGAGACATCCTTGTAGATGCATCCTGTAGAGACTTCCTTTACCTTCTAATATATGCACACTAAATTTTAACATGCAGGCATTGGGGGAGAATTCCAGATTTGACCCATGACATGGTTCCAGCCTTAAGTTTTTCACATCTTCTAGCGAAAATGCTCATCAGAGGCTGAAGTCTCTGTGTTCTGATGCTTAAAGCCTTGGGAGAGACTCTGACTGGCTGGCTGTGGTCAGATGCTAACTCTACAGGAAGGCCTCTATGTACTCTGCAAACATGGCAACCTTGGAGCATTGGTACCTTGGAGCGGCTTCCTCCAGAAGGCTCCCAAATGTCACAGATCAGTTCCTCTCTACATACTGGTTAATTTTACATGTGAAGCTCACAAATACAATTTATACAAAGTAGGCCTTTCTAATCACCTTGACTTCAATGTTTTAGAAACTAGGCTATGTCTGGATATAGAAATAAATAGAAGAAGTAAAGGCTTGTTTGGAGATTTGGTTCAAAGAATCTCAGATCTTGATTTAGCTGTCTTCCCCTCCCCCCAAAAATTATTTGATCTCCTTCTACCATTAGAAAAGGCCCAGCGAGAGAGCTGTGTGCAGTCCTGTGAGGCTCACAATCTTCAGCTTCCCTTTTGTTGATGAGCATTGATTGTGTGTGTGTGTGGGGGGGATTGCTAGAAAACAGGATGCAAGCAGTTGAAGTCCAAACTAATGAATGGATTTTCTCCTTTATCTTCTTTTCAAATGTAAAGCAATTGAATTCCATTTATATGCATCAGGCTCTCATCTAGTCTGCTGGGTAGCTGAGGATGAACTTCTGATGTTTCTGCTCTCAACTCCTGACACTGAGGTTGCATGGATCCTCTGCCCTGCTCAGTGCTGGGGATGAGTGCAGGTCTTTGTGTGATCCGGGAAAATACTCACCAGCTGAGCTACATTCCGAGCCTCTCCTACTTTTCCTGCGTGTGTGTATTCATGTGTGCATATAGGTGTATGTGCGTATGTGTATGTACATATAAAGGCTAAAGGTTGGCATTGGATGTCTTTCTCTTTCTATCTCCCTCCTTCCTTCCTTCTGTCCATCCCTCCCTCCCTCCCTTCCTCCATCTGTCCTTCCCTCTTTCTTTTCTTTTCTTTTCTTTCTTTCTTTCTTTCTCTTTCTTTCTCTTTCTTTCTTTCTCTTTCTTTCTTTCTCCTTCTTTCTCTTTCTTTCTTTCTCTTTCTTTCTTTCTTTCTTTCTTTCTTTCTTTCTTTCTATTAATTCTTTTCTCATATATTACATCTTGACCACAATTTTCCCTTCCCCTCCCATCCCCTCCTACTCAAAGTCTCTTTCTTCCCCTCCCCTTTCTCTTCAGAAAAGGATAGCCTTCCCAGGGATATCAACCAAACATGGCATATCATGTGAGTCATCTTTCCATTTCTCCATCAAAAACAATAAATTCTTTTACTCCACACCTGGTGATGAATCTTGGCTGCTTTGTTCTGGAAGACATCTTAGAATGTAGTCACCTTCTTAGGAGCAAACGTGTCTGCTGTGAGAGGGTTGAAGCTGTCAGAACAGTACTGCCTGTTATAAATGATATAATCCTTGAATTTGGAACCCGAGGAGGAAGGCCAGGGGAAATCTAAGGGGAGTTACTGATTCTACAAACCTCTGTTAATCTGCAGTTAGGCTCCCAGAGGTAGACAGGAGTCTTTTGGTAAGCAGCAAAACTGGGAGTTTGGAAAAATCGTTGAACGGGAAGCAGAGGAGAGAGAGAAGGTTCCTGAAGCCTGTCACTCATTTTGCCTGACAGACTGTGACAGAAGAATAACTTGTACTTAACTTTTGTCCCCTCAGTCAGCACTGACTCAGAGACACTTAGAGGAAACCATCAGGAAAACGTAAGCTTCTATCTTGACCATAGAACAGACCAACACAAGGCCTAGCTTCAGGTAAATGCCAAGGTATACTGTGGGTGCTCTGTTCAAAGGTGGCACCTGACAGTGAGGTACAGCGGCACACTCCTCTTTCAGGGACTGGTCTGGGCTGCTGCCTCAAGTTGAAGCTCTCTGTGCCTTCTGAATCTTATTATGTGGGTCTTCCATCCAGAGGGGGTCTTGATCCTGCTGTTGACCATGTCTTCCTTGGCACTGGATCATTAAGGTTTGACACCTCATTGGCTCCTGCTCTTCCCATTACACTCTTGGCAGTGAGACTTGTTTGACCTCCCACGTTATCCTCCTACCCCCATCTGTTTAGACTGGACATAGATGAGCTTGGCAGGCCCAAGACTTCAGCCGGGGTTAATTCCTAGTTAATCCAGAGTCTCCAGCAGGCATTCTGGGCTGCCATGATCTCACTGCTGGGGACATAGAGCTTCCTTCATGCTTGCCAAATTAAGCACACCAACTTCTCTGGCTTGAAACTATGATGTGATTTTTCCCCCTTGTAAGCAGAATGCTCAATGACTGAAGGGCTTTTCTATGCTTGAATAAGAACAAAATAGATTTGAGCTATGTGAAGAGCCAAGAAAAGTACATGGACTGGAACTCTGCAGGGTTGCTTTTATGAAGTCATTGTGATAAGCACAGACTAAGCAGATGGACGTTACATTGTTAAACTTGGCCCTACACCCACCCTGTATGTGAGAGTTCAGAGCTGGGATTCATCTTCCAATAGCTGAAGCTCAAATGGTGTGTTACTTTTCTATTGCTGTGATCAAAAAGGTGACCCCAAACAGCTTGCGGAAGAGCTTGTTTTAGCTTATGTTTCCAGAAGGATAAGTGTCCGTCAAGGCATGGAAGTATGGCAGCAAGAGGAAGGCATGGCGGCCGGGGGAGGAGTTGAGAAATTTCAGCCACTAGCCTGAAGCAGAGAACAGGAACTGAAAATGTCTAAAGCCTGCCTTCCATGACGTATTATTTCCTCTTCCTGTGATGTACTTCCTTCAGTGAGGCTGTGGCTCCTAAACATTCCCAAACAGTACCACTTACCATGTATTCAAATATTTGAGACTATGGGGGACATTTTTCATTAATATCTGATGAGGTAGAATGACATCTGGCTAACCAGGCAAGAATCTCACACCTTCCACACACGGTTTTTTAATAGTACTTTTTTATTGATTCTTTGGGAATTTACATCATGCACCACTTGCTTCCCAGATCTTCCATGCCCTTCCCTCCTTGAAACACCTCCCCCTAAATAAAAATAAAAATGAGAAAAAAGAGAGACAAGTCCAATCTACATTATCTATATACGCACTGGGGCATGATCAGACTCTTGGTGGTCTGCTTCTGAAACAGAACTGAGTCCTTCCCCTGACCACACCCCACAAGAAGCCATCAATTGTGGAGAACTAGGACTATACTTATTGTACTTTTTAAGACTGATCTTCGATGGGTTCCTGTCTGTGCTGTTGCCAGAAACCACGCAGAAGCCCATGATTTATGCACCTACTAACTGTAAAGGAGGAAGAGGCTGAGGCTACTTTTGCAATGATACTGATGACTGCAAACACCTATACATTTCATTCAGGTAACACTAGACTAGATTTGTATCCCAACCATTGGCACTGGGATTTCAAGTACATCATGTAAACTGTCTGAGCCCCATCTTTAAGGTGGGAAGGAAAATTCCTACCTTGTTGGGCTGTTACAGGAATTATCTGTTTGGAGATGGAGAGATGGCTCAGTAGTTGGTAAGACTCAAATTGAGTCTTATCTATTTGAGGCTCTCATGAATGAGACAAGAGATTGGGGATTGATGAAAAAGCTAGAGGTTTATTAGTCCAGTGCACTGGGGTGGCTTACGTCCAATGGAGAGGTGACCCCGAAAGGCTGTTATGAGCAGTTTTTATATTCTTTAGGGGTACAGGTTACATCAGCAAGGTTATGATTTAAATTCATTGGCTAAGGGTATTAGCCTTTGAATCTATTGGCTAGCAAGCATGTGACAGGCCATGGAATCAGAGGGTCAGATGACTATCAATCAGTACATTTTGCAGTTTTTCAAGAATGTTCCTGCTCCTCCAAAGAACTGTGGGTGGAGAATGGAACTTGGCCTAGCCTTGACCTGAGGCGGTGGGATGAAGTCTGGCGAAAGCCCCTAGGGTCCTTAGTGTTAAAAGTATTGACTGTTCTTCCAGAGGTCCTGAGTTCAAATCCCAGCAACCACATGGTGACTCACAACCATTTGTAATGAGATCCAATCTCCTCTTCTGGTATGTCTGAAGACAGCAACAGTATAGTCATATACACAAGATAAATAAATCTTCTAAAAAGATAACAGTTATCTGTTCGAATCATAGCACCTCTGGTGTCAGGCACACAGAACTTTGTCTGAATTAACAGAAGCCCCCAATGCATGGCTGAATTCCAAGGCTGGGCCTCTCACAGGGCAACTAATAAAGCTTTCGAAATAGTAAATGTCAGCAGACTTGCACAGGCTGACAGCAAGAGGAAGCTGAAAGCCATTAGCTCTGGCAGGTTTCTTGATTGCACAAGCTTGTCTCTGTTGACATTTGGGAACTGGACTAAAAGAAACTGCCCTTGGTGGAACAGGTCCAGAAATGACTCAAAGCCCCCTTTGACACAAATACTTGTGACCTTACCTGAACTAATATGGCCCTCTGAGGATAGAGGCCAGGGGGCTTTGTGTCCTTTTGCTACCAAACACTGAAATATTTTTAAATGAACCTAAAAGAACTTTCAAAGTGATCTCTGATTTTCCCAGCATCATGTGGTTCCCAGTGTGGGCTCCCAACTTCCTTGGTGACTTATACAGGAATGTTACAGATGCCTCTCTGTGGATACATCTGATGACAATATTATGTTCTACAATTCCAGTTAGCTAAGCCCCTGGCACCTCCTGCCACCATTGGTTGACCTTTGGCTAAGGCTCCTCTCAGGGAGTGTCAGTCTCCAGGTTTGACCTTTTCACTTTGGGTAGGTCTGTTAGCTCTTTGCCTTGCTGCTCTATTGACTTGGGGGAGAGAGAAATCTTTATCTTCCCTCCCAGGCTCATTCTCTTGGGCAGGGTAGCTGGACTCGGGATGTTTTCCTGCATATTTATGGCCTATGGCTATGTGCATGAAGGTGAACAATGGTAAACTTGACTCCCTAGCTATTCTCCCTGAGCAGAGGATACCATCCTTTTCCCTATCACCCCTGTCCTTACCTGGCAGCCATAGAAACCTGTGCTCCAAGTTAGGAGAAAGGAGAACGTTTGGAGAGGCTTAACCAGGTCAGATACACAGGCATCTGACCAAAACAAGGATACCAGCACTGCACGGAACTAGGAAGGACACAGCATCGCTGGATACCAGACTCAAGGACCCAGGGAAGTTGCCTTTTTCTGAGTGAAAGTTCCCTCCAGGGTCTGCAGAGGTTTGAAAATCAGGACCAAACTATTTGTATTTGACTTGATTGACTACTGATCCAACACGGAAATGGGCACACACCCTCTGGTCCCTTATAGATGGCTACGAGGCCAAGTTACACCATGGATTTATCCTTGTGCTTCCAAAGCAGCAATGAGATATGCTAAACACAATTCCCTGTTTGTATCCATTCTTTCATTGCTTCCTGTCCCAGCTGACCTAAGAGCTAACCGGATACAGTTGGTGATAAGGCATCAATGGGTGCCTGCCGGGAGCCTGCCACGAAAGCAGCAATGATAGCAGCAGATTCCGGGGCAGAAGTTAGTTTTCAGGGGCTTAAATTGCTTACTTTTAGTAACACTTACCTTCTTCACTCTGTGTTATTGGTTGACTTCTGATAATAAACTCTTGCAGGCAGCAACAGGGAACTGGGAAGAAAAAAGGCTTAATTGCCACGTGTTCTTCCCTCTCTGCCTAGGGGCCTCTCACTGGCCAGGTGAGAGGCGTGGAACTCATTAACTCTTTGTGAACCAGAGAGTAAAGAAAAAGGGAATTTGTTTACACAGAAAACATTCACAGACCTACACAATACTCATACATACACACACTCTGGTAGGACTCTGCTATCTGTCTCATCAATTCCACATGTGTTCATGCTCACTACATACATACACATATGCCTACATACATATGTATATCCAAACAGACATATACATTTGGTGGATGGGGCAGAGCAACCCAAGCCACAGCCTTTTCCCTCTCTCTGGCCTTCTTATACCTTCTGAGACAAAAGTTCTTTAGGAAATTAGCTCATTGATAAAATTTTACACAAGAGGAGAGTCCCAGAAGGATATTGATAGTAAGTTCAAAGCCGTGTGCCATTCTATAAGATCATTATAAGTTTAAAACAATAGTTTCACATGGCCTCACTTTATCATAATGCATACCTTGGGCCTGGTCTAGAATGAATGCTTATCCTTGATCACAAATTTGTCCCAAGCCTATTTCTCTTTTTAGTGTAATTGTGAAAGCTCATTGTATTTTTTTATGTGCAGCCTTTACTTACTCTTCTATGCGGAATGGGCACATTCTACTTTTGATTCTAACTTTATTATATTTTCCTGGCAAAACAACTAAAACCATGTCTTAAAACTTTCTTTCAAAAATTATTGAAGCCTATAAAATTATTAATTCATCCAAATGACATTAAGTCATGAAAGTTCATCTTTATGTTGATCTGCAGGAGATCTGCCCAATTGGGTAGACTGCTGCCCAGGAACCACTAGGCTATTCAATAGTGACAGAAACCATTAGACTATGCAATCGTGACAGGAAAGGCTTAGCAGTACTACAAAGCAATCGTGGGAGGAACTCTCCAAAGACACCGATTCAGAGCTCACCTATCACAACCATGCAAAACATTGAGCCAACTCCAGAAAACATACTATGTTTATATTAACCTATGTGGTTATGTTTATTTAACCTCCTCTGGTGTTTCTGTTAACATGTGATAAGATTAATGTGCTTACTGTATCAGACATCCATGTTAGAATCTTCTAGGTTTAAGACATTGTTGCCAGAAGAGGCTTACCCTTTCTTTTTTTCCCTGGGTTTCCTTTGGATAGATCCAGATCCTTATAAAAACAAAATCACTGCTCTATCTGAGAGTTGGTAATACACTTTGTGGGAAGGAGAGCAAAGCCTGATTCTTAACAGTTAAAGTAACCTGTAGGTCTTGACTTGGAGGTCAAGAAACTTAGTCCTGGGCTGGAGAGATGGCTCAGCAGTTAAAAGCACTGACTGCTCTTCTAGAGGCCCTGAGTTCAAATCTCAACAACTACATAGTGGCTCACAGCCATCTGTAATGGTATCTGATGCCCTCTTCTGTGTGTGTGAAGACAGCTACAGTGTACTCATATACATAAAATAAATCTTAAATAAACTTAGTCCTTGCTAAGTTAGACATGCTGGGGGCTAAGGAAAACAGGTTACTCCAATCCCCAGGTAAGTTTTTTGGTCTTGGTTCTCAGTAACCAAAGAAACTTCAGAATAGAGTACTGTGTGTTTTACTCAATCCCAGACTATCTGAGAACACTTACCTTTAGGGGGCAAATTTAATTTGTCCTGTCTAATGTTGTCAGACAGTTCCAGATAATTGTTAGAGGAAAATAACCAATAATTGACAACATAAGCTTCAACACCATTGCCTAGCTGGATCTTTTTTTTTTTTTTAAATAATTTTAAAAAGGTCAGATGTCTTATGACCCAAGCCTTTCTTCCAAACTGACCTTCTGCAAGTTCAGCATCTTGGAGGCCAGTTCAGATGCAGATGAGGAGTCAAAGGAACCAATCTTTGCTCTTATCTCTAGGTCAGCTATTTACTGAGGCATTTCTGAAAGGCTCCTACAGCTACAGTAAGTAACCCATCCTCTAGGTCAGAGGCCATGGAAACCTCATAAATTAGATTCAACCAGTATACATTCTGTAAAGAAGATGATCAACACAGAGGAACACGCCTTCAGTGCTTTAGAGGAAATGACACAGTCAGCAAGATCACGATAAATGGGACAACTGGTCTACTGACTGGTGTTGTGTGTCAACTTGACATAACTTACGAGTCATCAGAAAGGAAACTCAGTTGAGGAAATGCCTCCATGAGATCCAGCTGTAAAGCATTTTCTCAATAAGTAATCTATGGGGAGGACCAAGTTCTTTGTGGGTGGTGCCATCCCTGGGCTTGGTTGTCCTGGGTTCTATAAGAAAGAAGGCCAGGCAAGCCCTGGGGAGCAAGCCAGTAAGTAGTGTAAATTAAAATTTATTATTTTCTGTATATAGCAATTAATGCTGGAAGAAGATAGAATGACAATTATTCCTTAAATATCTAGTTTTCTAAATAACCATGCAGAAACCTTTTAAAATTTCAAAGCCTTGTTTTTAGCAGGGCATATTCTGAATTAAGTTAACCCTATGACCTTGCTCCATCCAGTCACACGGCTAGTTGTGCCTTCCAGACCTATAGTCCTGTCTGTCTCCTCTTAAGTCTCCTGGCTAAAAGGCCTTTCTTTGAGTTCCTTTCTCCCTCCCAGGAAGTCCCACCTTCCACTTTGTGCTTAGCTAATTGACCATCAGATTTTTTTTTTTTTTTTTATTAAAACCAATTGGAGAATCCCTTGGGTAGACAAGGATGGGCAGAGACACGATTTTGCATTGTACACCCCAAGGAAGCAGCTCTCTGAGGGTTCTGCTCCAGCCTCCGCCTCCAAGTTCTCTCTTTAGTTCCTGAAAAGAAAAAATGCCCAAATAAATACATTTTTCATGAGGACTAAATAGTATCAATTCATAAAAAGTATAATTCAGGGGCTGGAGAGATGGCTCAGCCGTTGAAGAGTCCTTGCTGTCTTCGCAGAGGACTGAAGTTCTCAGCATCAACATGGTGGTTCACAACTATCCGTGACCCCAGTTCGCGAGGAGCCCTGTGCCTTTTTCTGACCTCTGAGGACACCAGACTATACATATAAAAACAATAAATAAATCGTAAAAAGAAAGTTGAACTTGGTCTTGGGCATGTAAGACTCAGTCTCACTGAATACTGGCTGACTCATGGTGCGTTCGCTATAGAAGCTCCTTCATTTTCTCAGAACATGGAGTTAGGAAGACCATGTTAAACCTCAAAAAGGTTAACATTTGTGAGGCGAGGTTGGTGGTTTCCTTAGTGATGAAACTCTGGGTAGAGGCGTAAACCATGCTCACTGTATTCCAGTGTAATCAGCTTTAGGGCATATGGTTGTTGACCATAGAAATCCGACTTGTAAAGGGTGAAGAAGTTACTGTACAGGTTTTAAAAATTCTCCCTCTGAGGCTGAGGCCAGAGGATCTCAGATTTGAGACCTAGGTAGGCTGTAGCGAGCTCAAGGCTAGGCTGGATAACTTAGTGGGTCTGTTCTCAAAATAGAAAGAGCAAAGAGCACATGGGTGTAGAAGGAGATGCACTTTTTATTTGGCTTGCCTGAGGCTCTAGGTTTAATCCCCAGTCCCACAAGAAGAAATAAGCAAAGGAGCTAAAATAACAATGATAAAAAATGTTTCCTTTGCTCAGGGCTCTTTAACAACAATCCCCATATTCACAACCTATGTATATTTTCCTTTTCGAAATTTCAAGGTGAATTAATGTCAGAACATTTCTTTTTCCCACCCTAAGACAAGGTCTGCTTACATGATTTGTTTTTCTATATTTGTTAATGCATCTGCTGACAGAATGGATGAAAGTCATCAGGGTAAGTGGCTGGGTGCTTTCTTTTCCCCTCTGAGTCACATCATGATGTGCTTGTCAGACTTTAAAGATATGACGGAAGACGGGGAAGACATACCCACTGACAGCTCTCCAGAGACTAAATGGTCTGGGTATGAAAGGTCAGGGTCAGTAGTAGGCTAGACTCAAAGTGGATGGAGATATCTTAATAGTGAAGGTAGCAGCTGGAAAGAAATCAAGAGAAGCTGAACGTCACTGCCTTTCAGGACACAAGAGGCTGAGGGGAGTCTGCATTCAAGTCTCTTTCTGTCGATGCCCTGATGCTATCTTAGCCTTCTAGCTCTTAGCCTTCTAGTTCTTAAGTATACCACAGCATCAGGGTCTTGAGCAGGTCATGCCAAATATTTTAATGGATTATTTGTTATCCTCGAGAGAAATGAAGTTGTTTAGCTTGATGTCATGATCCCACAGTATGACATTTATAGTTTTGTGAGCATTATACAAGAGAACGTAAATTGATTAATCTGTGTATTCAGTAGGTTCACTGGCATCTTGTTGGTTTGCTCCCCAAGGAAGGTGAATGATACCCAGGGGTAAGAGGGAAAGGGGTGAGGATCTGTGTGAGGGGGTACTGGGAGGAAGTGGAGCTGAAATTGGACTGTGAAGTGAATACAGTTTTTTAAAGGGGAGATCATGGTTCTCCCTCAGAAAAGAATTTGCCTCTTAGAGGAGGAGACAGATAAGCAAAACCCATTCACAGAACAGTGTGTTAAGTTGTAATGAAGTCAACTGAGCAGGCCCCAGGGAATTCAGTTCAAGGAACGAGCTGCCTCCCAGAACTTCTTCTTTTGAGATAGTAACTTGCTAAATCCTGACTGTCCTGAATCTCAATATGTAGAACTGTTCACCCAAAACTTACGGTGACCTTCCTGCCTTTGCCCAGTGGACACTGGAATTACAGACATGAGCCAACACATCTAGGCTTTCGGTATTTTAGCTAAGCCTCCTGTCTTAGACTGATGTAATTATCCTACATATCATATGCTTTCCTATCTCTCTGATTCAAATCACACACGTTTGTGATGTTCAGCCTCTACATTTTCCGTTCATTCCTGTAGCCAGCAGGGATTAACATGCTATTATAGCATGGTGGAATATGTGTGTGTTTGCCATTGCTAATAGCGAAATCATAGCCTACCCAAGCCCCACCCATCACTGACAGCATTGCCTTTTCCCTGCTTGCTCTTCCATACCTCTTCAATCTCAAGATCTCTCTCTTTGTGAGCTCTGAGAGAACGTTTGTCAAAAACTGATGTGACTGGAGGACCAATCCGATTTTCTGGTTTACAAACACCAAAATCATTAGGGAAGGAATTTTTTTTCTATTGATATATGTACAATTAGACAGACAACAGATTGCATACAGTTGGAGAAATCAAGTGTTTCAAAAGAAGTATTGTTTAGTACAGGTCTTTCTGTAGCTCTACAGGATTAGGAGGAGGCATTGATTTCAATATGACATGTCAAAGAGAATAGATGACTAACCTTAAAACATTCCTACTGGAAAAAAGAATTTTCTGGTGCTTTGCAGTAATAGTAATGCAAATACTAGCAGAAATAAATCCTTTGCATTATTTTTAAACTTCTACTCATTTGAGTTAGTTGAGTTGTGGTCGGGCAATTTCCACCAGTCTTAGCCTTCCCGCCCTGCTAAATTAGGAGAATGAATTAGCAACTTGAGTTCTCTTTCAAGTTTACAATTCCGTTGTCTTGAAGTTTTGGCATAGATTTTTAAAAGTGGGTTAAATTCCTTTTCTATGTTATCTCAGAGAACAGAGAGGAGGCCACAGTAGAGAATGAAGAAGATGAGGAGTGAAAGCAGCAGGAGTGTTGAAATACCTTCTTGGGGCTTCTTTCTTCTTACTGTCAGATCTCATAAGAAGTTTGTTTCTGTTTTAACCTTTTATATAGAACTTATATATTAAAAATTGATGTCTCGACTGTGGAAATTGTATAGCACACTTCCAATCTCCTCTACCCTCTGAGTGTAGTTCTCAGTGAAATACATTGAGTGAGTGAAAAAAAAAATAATTTAAATGCATTTCTTTTTTTAAAAAAATTAGCTTAGTTGTTGAGAGTCTTAAAGACATATTACTTGCTTGTCATACACGGCCTGGTAACGCTTCTTTCCTTTCTGCTATTATTACCTCCCTTCATGGATCATCCTCACACCATGGTATCTCTGTGGTGGTTTATATATGCTTGGGCAAGGGAGTGGCACTATTAGGAGGTGTGGCCTTGTTGTAGTGGGTGTGTCACTGTGGGTGTGGGCTTTAAGACCCTCATTCTAGCTGCCTGGAAGTCAATATTCTGCTAGCAGCCTTCAGATGAAGATGTAGAACTCTCAGCTCCTCCTGCACCATGCCTGCCTGGATGCTGCCCTGCTCCCGACTTGATGATAATGGACTGACCCTCTGAACCTATAAACCAGCCCCAGTTAAATGTTGTCCATGTCATGGTGTCTGTTCATAGCTAAGACAATCTCTTTGCTTAATTTTTCTATAATTTTTCCTTTCTTCCTTCCTTTCTTCCTTCCTTCCTTCCGTGCGTGTGTGTGTGTGTGTGTGTGTGTGTGTGTGTGTGTGTGCGTGTGTGTGTGTGTGTGTGTAAAGTATTATTGATTTTAACCAATGTCTCTCGTGTGGGTGGGGGTGTGAAGTTACCCACTGGAGAGTGGGAAACTCTCACCAAGGGCTGCACCACTGGTGATGACTTTCTCCCACCTGGTGCTTATCTGCCAGTAGTCCCCCAGGGAGAGACTAGGACCCATGGTTCCCTCTAGCATCCATGGCTGAGATATTGACAGATCCTGTCATGTGCAGGCCTTTTGAAGGCAACTGTCGCTGCCAGGGTTTGTGAGTGCAAAGCCATGTCATGCCCAGGAGACTGTTTCATTACCTTCTCCCCATCACCTGGGCCTTCTTTCTTAGTTTTCCTTCTTGCTGGATGTTCTCCAAGACTTGGGAAGGGTGTGCAGACGTTATCCCAGGAGCTGAGCCCTCACCGACCACTTACTCTCAGCATCCTGACCAGCCACATGTTTGTATTTCTTATCCTTTGCTGCAAAAACAACCCTCTCTGGCCAGGGCAGAGGGCAGAACTACTTGACGGACATAAACATAACTATTTAGAAGGTAGTTTGTCAACATGTCCAAACACAAATAATAGGTTCACTCCTAGGGCTTATGACAACTTAATGCTGGTATGAACTGAATTTTCCAGAAAAAATAAATGTTTTTGATGATGAGTCCACAGGCCCAGTTGGAGTTTTTGAATTATGGGGAGTTGGGAAGTTGAAGGACTTAAGCTACATAATGGGTTATCTTAGGTCCCTTTATTAACCTCACCAGAACCCCTGATGTAAGGTCTTCATGACTGTCAATCACATGAAACCCTTTGGGATGTGCTAACTGACCACAAACTTCCACCAACCCAAATGCTAAGAAGGTCACCAGCTAGTAACTGAAACCCACGACACAAATCACCTTCTTTCTCCGTAGCCCCTACCTGATCGTTCCACCAGTGACCTTGAAAAGTGCTTTGATTTATGATTTACTTTCATTCTGCAACGATAAAAGCTTCAGGAAGCTGTTGCCACATTAAAACCTGAATGTGTCTCCCCAGGCAATGCTCCTTCTCACCTGCCTTCAGAATAAACAACTATTCGTCCCCTTTGATGTAAATGCTGTGTTTTTGTGTGGACACCAGCTTTTTAAATTAAAAAGCCAATGAGTAGAACATTATCCCTGGGGGTTGACAGCTCTCTGTGATAAGTTTGAATGAATGGCCACAGTCCAAAGACCTAGTCACTCACAGCTACATTCATCTATGGTGTCTTAGTTGTCAAAGTCACTAGCACATGGAAATGCACCCCGCCCCACCACACACTTTCTTTCCTGTAGTAAATTGGGCAGCTCTCAATTGGGTGGATTTAAGTTGCTGGAAAGATTTTTCATTAGAGGAGAAGTCACCTGATGGAGATGCTCATTTGGAGCTGGCTGTGTGTGTATGTGTGTGAATGTGTGTGTGTGTGTGTGTGTATGTGTGTATGTGTGTGTGTGAGTGTATGTGTATATATGTGTGTCTCTCTGTGTGTGAGTGTGTATGTGAGTGTGTGTGAATGTGTGAATTTGTGTATGTGTGTATGTGAGTGTATGTGTGAGTGTGTGTGTGTGTGTGTGTGTGTGTATGTTTGTCAGATCTAAGCTCTAGAAATCAAAGTGTCCACTTTTGTGTTTTGGAGAGCAGCAGCAAGAACTTTCTTCAGCTGTCATACAAGCTGATTCATCTTGTTCTCAGATGTTATGCAAAACAGATCATCCTTTTAAACGGAGTATCTAAAGCTCCTTGCCATGACTTTCTGCCTTTTGATCCCTCTCTGCCTTGTTATTTCTCAGTATATGAAAGATCCAGGGCCCGCCCAATGGCCCAGTGGGCAAAGGTGCTTGACACCAATTTTGACAGTATGAGTCCATGCTCCAAAGTCAAAGGAGAAAAATAAGCGTTTTTTTTTTTTTAATTTCAAATAAATAAATATTCTTTAAAAAATTCTTTATAAATAAATAAAAGTTGTCACGGAAGGGATCATAAAGTTCAAAAGCTTGGGATCCCTGGATCTGAGCATGTCCGGATTCTGGAGCTTCTCTATGTGAGTGGCACACATCAAGAGAGCACATCGCACCCTGTGATTCATACTCAGTTGTCCTGGATGCCGTGAGTGGCTTCTCCACCTACTGTGGCTGGACCACTTACATGAGGTGCCATTTCCCATGTCACGTGTAGCTTTCCTTCTTGACAAATTCTATTGCAGCTTAAGCTTTGTACATTTGTGCAGACATTTAACATATTGTCCTCCTGTCGAGTCAGGGAACTGTAGTGTAGACTTGAAATCTCAGTCCTCGAGAGGCTAAGAGATGAGGATCAAGACTTCGAAGCCAGGCTGGGTCCCACAGTGACACCCTGTCTCAGAATTAAAAAGAAGAGAAAGCAGGGCTTTCTAACCGACTCATCTCTGAATTCCTACACTCCAGTGTCTATAGTCCAGTGCCTGTAGGCAAAAAATTTATCTGATGAATTTTACCTTAAATGCATTGATGGATTATGAGAGCTTCTTCTCCTCCTCCTCTTCTTCTTTCTTCTTCCCTCCTCCTCCTCCTCCTCCCCTTATTTTTGACCATGGAATTTTTCCCAAAGACAGTACTCAACAAAGAAAAACAGATTTCTGAGCTGGCTTTGAGGATCACAAGAGTATTCTTTACTCTTACTCTTATGAACACACACACACACACACACACACACACACACACACACATGAGAGAGGGGGAGAGAGAGAGAGAGAGAGAGAGGAGAGAGAGAGAGAGAGAGAGAGAGAGGGAGAGAGAGAGAGAGAGAGAGAGAGAGAGAGAGAGAGAGAGAGAGAGAGAGAGACAAGCACACACAGGTTGCTATACCTCTCCCTCCTGTGTACCCCTCCCCCACACGTGGGGAGGCAGAGCTGGGAAGATTGCAAATTTGATGCAGCTATGTAGCATGTTAAAGTCTACCAGGCTACCCGAGACATTGTTTCAAAAAACAACAACAACAACAACAACAAATCCTAAAACATAAACAAATAAACAAAGGCTTTAGGAACACATTATAAAATCAGGCAACTTGTCACAAAGCAGGCACAGCTCATTAAAGCGACTTTCTCTTTGGCTCAGTCACAGTGTGTTGGTGTCTAGATGCACAGAAATCTGGAGTGGGACGGCAGTGGTGATGATAGGAATGAACAAGCCACAGGCTGTTCGCCTGTTCTGCTGTTTGAGGATTAGCTCCAAAATCATGGGCAGATGACTCAGACCCTAGAGGCCTCTCCTCAACTGTGATAGCGTCTGCGCACTGTGCCGCTGCTGTGAATGGTGTGTGCAAGCATCTTGCAAGCCTTGTAAGGTGCTTATTACTTACATCCTAGGAGCCACGTGACACTCACATTTCCCTGCCTGTCACTCACACATTTTCTTTCTCTTTCTTCCCCTAAACCTCCTCGGTGGTGCGAGCGTATTCTCTGAGACATTTTTATTTCAGACCTTAAATTAAGAACCTGGAATCATGCACTGGTGTGATTTGTTCTTAGATGTCTTTCAAACTGGTCCTTTGATTAAGCGCAGGTATTACGGAGGAGAAGGACGCTTAGGAAAGGAATGACATGGGCTGGTGATATAGCTCAGTTGGCTGGTGTTCACAAAGCCCTGCCATTAACTGGGTGTGCTGATGCGGGTCTACAATCCCATAAATACAATGTCATAGGCTACAGAGTGAGTCTGATGCCAGCCTGGGGCAACCAGAGGTTCTGTCTTCAAACAAATAAGCAAACAAATGCACACAAGACATAAATGCAGGCTTCTCAAGAGAAGGCTGCCCGATTGACTTCCAGAACTGGGGCTTTTCATTGCTCACAGATAGTATCCTGAGCAACAGTTAAAGTTGAAATACTAAAGAGTATTTTGTATTTATTTGTTTACTCTGTGTATGTGTGTGTGTAGAGGGAGTGAGTTGGGGTGTGTATGTGTATGTGTGTGCCCATGTGTGCCCGAGTGTGTGCAGGTGTGCTACTGCACATGCATAGCTTGCTGGCATAGGTCTTTTTCCTTCCACCATGTGGGCTCTGGGCATTGAACTCAGATCATCAAACTCAGTGGCAAGTGCCCTTACAGCTTCGCCATCTTAGCAGCCCCTGAAAGAGTATTCAGAAATAAGAAATACCAACTTGAAAGCTTTTCCAGTTTTCCATTGACCCAGTGTAGCAATCAGTATTTTCAGCTTGTTCTGAGAATAGTCTATTTCTCACTCACATGTCCTATAACAGCAGCAGCAGCAGCAGGCCTATGAAATATATGAAATGCAGGCCCGAGGTTTCAAGCCAATGCTTTCTTACTATTCAAACATAAAGACACTGCATTTTAGAAATTCCCTTTCCTATACCATCTTCCTCTTTCAGGGGATGTTTGGGAATGTCCCACGAGTAAACTGGAAATCCTTGTGAGAACAAGCACAGTGCAGGACTCTGTGAAGGATCAGGACACACTTGACGGTGGGGGAGGGGAGGATGGCCGAGGAAGAGCCTCAGTATCATTTGCATAGTGAAGGAGTGATTGAAAGCATCCTTCACAGAGAGTGGGAGATGCTTCAACAAGGACAGCTCCCGTTCACACCACTGAGAGCTGGAGCAGGCTAGAGAGAAGCCAAGCCTATTACAATGGTTCGGAAACATGGTGTCTTCTTTTCCTTCCCAAGCCCACCATCTATGATCAAACATTGTGTTTTTCATAAATGTTATTTAGGAAATGATGTGATACTTAGTTCCCAGGAAATACTTCTGAAGGAGAAGCAACAGGAGGAGTAAGAGGAAGAGGAGGAGGGGAAGGGGAGGACAAGGAGGAAGAGGAGAATGAAAAGGAGGAAGAAGAGGAGGAGAAGAAGCAAGGAGAAAGAGAAGAAGGACGAGGAGAGGAAGAAGGAAGGGAGGAGGGAGAGGAGGAGGGGGAGGAAGAGAAGAAGGGAAAGGAGGAAGACGAGGAGAAGAAGCAGGGAGAAAGAGAAGAACAAGGAGGGAGAGAAGGAAGGGAGGAGGGAAAGGAGGAGGGGAGGAGGAAGAGAAGGAGGGGAGGGAGGAGGAGGAGAAGAAGCAGGGAGAAAGAGAAGAACAAGGAGGGGGAGAAGGAAGGGAGGAGGGAGAGAAGGAGGGAGAAGAGGAGGGGGAAGAGGAGATGGAGGAAAAGGAGGAGCATAAGAAGGAAAGAAGGAATCTATAAGGCAGAGTCAAACAAGTGCCCCTAACATTTTAAGCATAGCAGAGTTTCTCTACTCTTGGCTCATGAGCTGATCACTTCACACACACACACACACACACACAGCTAACACCTTTAGCAATGCAATGCAGTGCTGTGCTCTGCTGACCTAGTCTGGCTACTCAAGCTCTCTGCTTCTTGTCTCTTGTTACTTTCCATATGCCTGCTTCGTTGGTTGTAAGCATCTCAGAAGGGCAGAGAGGAGGGAGAGAGACAGAGGTGAACATCAGAAGTAGCTCATCTCTCCCTTGTCAGAAGACTTAAGGATGAGGTAATGAACCACTCAAATGAAGTTCTCAGTGACATCCGAGGTCTGGCAAGGTAGGTAAATGTGTAGGATCCTGACTCCTGAGAACAGTCCTCAAAAGCACAGGGATAGCCTTTCCAGTGATTTCCCCAGTTCTGTGGATGACTGCTTATTAGTGGATCACAGTTAATCACTACATTCCATTCAGTATTTGATTGTTTTAGTACAAGAATTACCGTTCCCAGCTTAGTTATAACTAAGCTATGGATGTTTGCTATGAAGCGCAAGCCAAGAGGCACCGAATGCGGCAGTGGCAGGGCGTGACCAGTTCTTGGCCGTGACATTGGGATGTATTGGGTTGATACTCTGTCATTTACCGAGAAAGGTTTCCTTTTATGAGGTCTGTGGTTCTCAGCAAACACTGGTAGCATCTGAGTGTGTTCGCTGTTATTTCAGTAGATTATACAATCCTGCAAAAATAGGTCCAAAACGAGCTTTAAATGAACACTATTTATATAAAAATGCACTGTCATATACAGTATTTCTCTCTCACCCCCTCCTGGGGAAGAGAAAAATGAAAGAATGCTATCATGCTATAAACTCAGTCTTAGTTTTCTTTCATGAACCATGAACTGAGGACTTACAATGTGCCTGTCCTTGCACACCCAGTGCTCTTGTGGATGAAGTCTACAACTGAGTTAGTGATAAAAATGTCCTGACACTTGGATCTGAGTAGATAGATATAAGGAACAGTTATGGAATGTCAACCTAGTTCTTATACTAAAAGTCTTCCTTATGGTGTACTGTGCTGACATTGAACTCCTTAAGTTTGGGGATTAACACACCTCATATAACCTGCAGTCTAGGGATGGAAACCCACAGTGAAAATGAATTTTAGACAGCTAGTTGAGTTGCATGACCTCTCTGGGCCTCAAGCACATCATCTATAGCCAAAGAGTAACAGCTGAGATTTATGGGCTTCTTAACTCTCCAGCAAGCATGCATAAGCACATTATATTAATTAGCCCAGTTATGTTCATGACACCTATACTGTGTCATACCTGTAACTAAACCATTTGTATAAAACAAGAGTAAGAGTTGACTCATTCATCCAACTTCCCAGCTAAAACTGTAGGGTTGTGACTTGAAGATAGGCTCCTGACTCTAGGCTGTAGTCTGGACTCTTATGTTGCCCTCTGGAGTTTACTGTAAGTCAGGCATCTTGTCATGTCGGCTCCATGATCCTCTGTGTAACTTCAGATGCCTAGTGTTAACAAGGAAATGCTGGGTCTGGTTAGGTTAAAGGACCATAGTCATGCTACAGCTCAGTGTTACTCCAGGGAAGTTCACAGATGACTGTATCAGTAGAGGAGGGTAAACCCTCTATTAATCGAGCAGCCAAAGGCTCGTGGAGCGAAGTGAGCTGAATTCATCCAGAACGTGCTTAATTTTGTCCAATATGGAATCTAACTTAGGGGCTGGACTTAGCACCGAGTAGATGATTCCTTGACTGTTATCAATACAAAAATGTAGCCAGAATAGTATAAATTCCAGAACCATATATGGTTTCTAGGAATTCATTTCCATCAAGTTTTTTGTTTTGAAAAGTGTGTGTGTGTGTGTGTGTGTGTGTGCACATGTGCCTTGATGCTCATGCCTGCAGCAGGCAGAGAATCACTCTTAGGAGTTAGTTCTCTCCTGCCCAGTAGTGGGATCCAGGAATCCACTTTATATCATTAAGCTCACTTGAAAGAGCCTCTATATGCTGATCCATCTCACCAGACTTCATTTTCATAAAGTATGACATCATATCTGACAATTCATTTTGAGCTCTCAAGGTGATGAGGTGGGGCTACTCTTAGCCAGGGCAGGGTTGGCTCAATAAGTTGCCATGGGGGGGGGCGGCGGAGAAAAACAATGTCAGCGGGAACTCTGGTTGGAAAGTTACTGAGAGTTTGAAGACATCAGTAAAGCATTTAATCAACCTACAAATACAGGGTGTTTGTAAATATGGAGCCCTGTGCTTTGTACAAGTCTTTTCCCCCAAGGCTTCATGGATATACCAGGCATATCAACTTCTGCCTGAGGTTAGAGTGGTCTCTATAAACCTTAACTCATGGACTTTCTGTATATGCATAACAATGGCCCCGTAGATTAAAAACTGGGTTTTTTTGGGCTCTATTATTTCCTCTCACCAGCCTTCACTTTCTATACAGTGATTTTCTTGGATGCAGTTGTCTCTCAGAATTTTGAGATGGAGCCGGCAGGATTGACAGATAGCAAGGTGGGGGTGGGTGGGCTGGGGGGCGCTTTGCTGTGAGTAGGAATGAGAAAACAAGCAGAATAATATGCCTAAAGGCATCTTGGTTGTGAAAAGCAGAACAGACACCGTGACCAAGGCAAGTCTTATAAATGACAACATTTAGTTGGGGCTGTCTTACAGGTTCAGAGGTTCAGTCCATTATCATTAATATGGGAACATGGCAGCATCCAGGCAGGCATGGTGCAGGAGGAGCTGAGAGTTCTACATCTTCATCTGAAGGCTGCTAGCAGAATACTACTTCCAGGCAACTAGGATGAGGGTATTAAAACCCATGCCCACAGTGACACACCTACTCCAACAGGGCCACACCTCCAAATAGTGCCACTCCCTGAGCCAAGCATACACAAGCCATCACAGGGCACATTAAGGATGCTTACACCAGGGGAAGATGCTCACACTAGGCTGCCTTGGAATTTTCTGTACTGTCCTTGTAAGTTTTCTTAAAATATAACACTATTAGAATGTATAAAAGCTTGTTTAAAAATCTATTTTTATGTCCATTTACTGTTTACCCCTCCTTGCTCTTTCAAATTCATGGCCTCTTTTTTTTTTTCATTAGTTGTTGTTACATGCATATATGCACATTATTCCTAAATATAACCTGTTCAGTTTTGCCCTCATTTGGCATTGGGCACCCAGTTAGTGTCTCTTCCCTGGGGGAAGACTAAATCTCCAGGTCCCAGCCTTCCTCAGCTGCAATTCTTCATGCAGGGTTGAGACTCTTGGGCTTTCCCCTAGCTTGTCTCCTGTTGCTGTCCTGGTTAATCTTGCATTTAGGCAGACATGTTGGTTAGGGTTTATGTGCATAGCTCCTGAAATTATATTATAAGCCCCAAAATAAAATTTCAAAATGATATAAACCATCTGGATTTGTTTTTCCTTCCACCGTATCCTCGTCATCCTCAGAGGAGCAATGCTGAACGTGTTCTCTTGCCTTTGACCTAAACAGATGTGAAGAACTTGACTAGTCTTGACAGAAGCAAAATAATTTGGGGAGAAGCCTCCTAAGGAAGTTGAGAAGGTGGTGCAGGTTCTTGTTATTGGCCTTTACAGTGTTGGCTGGTAACCCAGCTCCATTATAGGGTACTCATCCGGATAAACACAAGAGTCTGGGCACAGCAGTAACAGTGTAACACATAAAGCTTTACAAGTGCTTAGAAAAGCCTGGCAGAGCTGAGGCTTTACAATAAGAGGCTGTGACACTGTAGCACCCTGGGGAATGTTTAAAAGGTGAAGTCAAAACACCAGAACTTGAATCAGCACCAGTCCATCTGTCACAAGAGAAAGAGCAGACAAAGGACCAGAGGCTGGCCCAAACAAAGGTCTTCCCTGGACCAGTATGAGTTTGCTAATTAAAAATTCTGAGTACTGAGAATTCTCAGTAAAACAATCATTTACATTAATAGCTCAAACATCTGATCCCACCTTCCACAGTGGTGAGGTACAGTTATCTAGCTAGAGATGGTGGAAGTGTTGGAAGAGGGATGCCAGCATTAGAGAGACTAAGAGAACACAGGTCCTGTTGTTAGTAAACTAACTATTCAGTAGCGTTGACCAATATCTTTTGTGTTTTCTTTCTTTTTTGTGAGGGTGGTGGTGGTTATTCAGGGTCTTAAGTAGCCTAGGCTAGCCTGGAACTTAGTGCATAGCCAAGGATGACCTTGAATTTGAACTTTTTATTCTCCTTCCTCTATCTCCCAAGTGCTAGTATTACAGGTGTATACCACACTGCCCAAACTTATGTCACACTAGGAATCAAACTCATGGCTTTGTTCTTACTGAGCAAGCATTCTACCAACTGGAGTAGCACACCCAGCCTTGTGATTTTTTATTAAGTGTTTGAACATTAAGTATTTGAACATTATACTTAGAATATAATATAGTTGAGTGATTTAAAGTATAAAGATGGAAATGTATAAGTCTATATAAATGTGTTACATTCTTTTCTAATGGTTCATTTTAATAAATGGGTTCTTTTCCCTGAACAGTGGCTCTGAGCCTTCCTAATGCTAAAACCTATTAATACAATTCTTCAATGTTGGGTGATCCCCAGCCATAAAATTATTTCCATTGCTACTTCATAACTGTCATTTTGCTATAGTTATGAATCATAACACGAGTATCTGTGTTTCCTGGTGGTCTTGGATAAATCCTAAGAAAGAGTTATTCAACCCCAGCAGGGTCATGACACACAGGCTAGGAACCACTGTCCAACAATCACATCGGAAGGAAAAATGTTTAATTTTAAGGAAATTGTGCTAACATCTGGGGTTTGTATAAAACATACAGGAGATCAGATTTTACATACTTAATGATTTATTTTGTCCCTTGTCAACCCTGAAAATATAAAGAGACTGTCCATCTTATTTATCAGTTTACAAATACTTTACATTATTTAAAACTTTTTCTGGGGCAGGAGGTGTTTCCCTATGGACCTAGACTGGTCTCAGTTCTTGACCTCGTATCTCAGCCATCTCAGGGGTTTGATGTGTGACCTAGTTTTATTTCTGCATCTGTGGCAAAATACTCTGACTGAAGCAACTTAGAAGACAAAGGGTTTGTTTGGCTTAAAATTCCAAGTTATGGTCCATTATGTCAGGGACATCAAGGCAGGAACTTGAAAGAGGTAATCACATCATATTCAAGAGCAGAGCAGAGCAGGGGGGGAGGGGGAGAGGGAGAGGAGGGGGAGAGGGAGAGGGAGAAGAAAAAAGAGGCAGAAAGAGAGAGTGCGACAGAGACAGAAAGAGACAAGAGAGACAAGAGAGACAGAGAGAATATGCTTGTATGCCATGTATTCATCTGGCTCTTTCTACTTTATATAGCTTAGAACCCAAATCCAGTAGATGGTGCTCTCCACAATGGGTGAATGTACCCACCTCAATTGATGTAATTAAGACACTCCACCCCGGTCCTCAGATGTGCCCATGAGTCACCTGATACACACAGCCTCCCACTGAGACTCTCTTCCCAGATTATTGTAGGTTGTGTCAAACTGACAATTTAGTTTAATTTGTACCTGGTGTGGCTTAAAAAATATTTGACAGTTCAGGTAATAAACTAAAACACTTTAGAAAATTGCCACCGAGATTTGGGGAATAGAAGCAGTGCTGATCGACCTCGGGAAGCAATTTTTCTGGAATGTAAATCTGGTCAAAGCCTGTGACTTGGGTTGGGGGACGTCATAGGCCTTGGGCTTGATGTCTGTCTGTCTGTATCTGTCTCTGTCTGTCTGTTTCTCTCTCTCTCTCTCTCTCTCTCTCTCTCTCTCTCTCTCTCTCTCTCTCTCTGTGTGTGTGTGTGTGTGTGTGTGTGTGTGCCTATGTGTGTGTGAAACATATTATTGTTATTTTGAATAATGTCTGTGTTGTCAAACTGCCTCTTAAGTGCTTATAACTACATGGAAAAGTTTCTCTGGGCAATGCTTAGTGCAGAGACTCATAACTGGTTGAAGCACTGAAGATTAAAAAAAAAATTGCTTTGAGTTCTCAGCCCTGAATGGGACATCTGTGCTGCCCCCTCCAGGCTCAGAAGGTCATGGAAGAGGGGACAGAAAGAACACAAGAGTGGGAGCATCAGGAAGCACTAGTGTGTCCAGTGCTGTCCTGGCTACCCACTCAAGAACTCATAGTAGCTGTGGTTACCTGGGCAAAGTCAAGCCAAATTACAGTGTGGATAAAGGGTTAGCCCATCCCTTTTTGAGGAGCTAAACAGCAGTTAATAGGGGATAAAGAAGGAAGAGACAGTTTTCTTTGAGGTTGTGGCAACCAGTTTCCTCTGGTCCAGTGGAGGGTCCCATATTCATGTAGATATGACAGCACTAATTTGTGCAGTAGGCTATAGGAAATTAATAATAGAATAAAGGACATGAAGTTGGAAACAGAATGTGTTGGGGGAGGGTCTTGTGGAAGGTGGTGGGGTAAGGGGGTTGATGTGATCATAATACATTCTATATATGCACGAGATTCTCAAAGAATAAATAACGTAGTTTTTAAGGAAAAGTTTAAGATGTAGTCTCATGTTTTCAGATAGATTTCAATTCAGGCCTATAGTAGTTCTTTAAATAAAAATGGTGTTTTCTTCTTTAGGAGTTAGAGAGACATTTTTATTGATATCTCTCCAATATCAGTCAAGTATAATAGAGCATTTTAAAAGATCTAAGGATTAATGAGCTTTGAAAGACTTCGAAAGAACAACAAATCTGTAGTTAAGTGCATGAACTTTCTACCCTTTACCATGGCTTTGTGTTTTCTACGTTTGCTTCCCCTCTGTGTTGATATTTCTAGAATCTTTCTAGTCACTATTATTGAAGTTTTGTCAGAAGGGTCATTTAGAAGAGAAGGAAGATTGCAGAGGCTTGGTCGTCTCAGAGCTGTTGGCGTTAACGCACAAGCAGACCTAGCTCTAAGATGGGGATGTGGAGGATGCAGGAAAGAGTCAGACAACTGTGTGATCTACCCAGTGAGGAGAAGAGCCTTAGGATGATGATTTCCTGTTTTCTTCAGAAGGAAGCCCAAGGTTGATGTGAACAAAGCATGTCCTGGGGTCATTCCTGAAGACTCAATGATTATTCCCTTCCTTTGCTGAGCCCATCTTGAACTCATCATGCCTCAGCACGCTTGATTCTTAGGCTGGAAACCTCAGGCCTGACTTTGGAATTCTAATTGTTTGTCTGTTCATGCTAAATACTCTCAGAATAATTCATACTCTGGTAGAGACATTCTCTCTCTCTCTCTCTCTCTCTCTCTCTCTCTCTCTCTCTCTCTCTCTCTGACACACACACACACACACACACACACACACACACACACACGGGGAGGGGGGAGGATAGAGGGAATTCTTTGGTTCCCATCAATACTCTGAACATCTACTTTACAACTTTAATCATGTTCATTTACTCTAAGGTTCATAAAGTTGGATATAAGTTGCATAGTTGACCAATCCTACTTCAGGTCTTTTATTGTACTGAGATGAACCCTCACAGACACTGAAGACCCGAGGTCCTAACCTAGCTGTGACGAATAATTGATATATCAACTTGACTAGGATAAGGAATACTTAGATAACTAGTAAGGCGTTGTATGGAAGGCCTGTGTGGGTGATTTCTGGAGAGTGGAACTTGAAGACTGATTTTCTTCAACAATGCATGCAGGCATCATCCAGCCTATTGCTGGCCCCACATAGTACAAGGGAGGACAAGGAATGGTGAATTGACTGTCCTCTCTTGAGCTGGACATCTCTTTCCTCCCATCTGTGGCTACGGGAGCTTTTGATTCATAGATACTCAGGCTGAGGAATTACATCTCTGTGTCTCTTGATTCTTTCTTTTTTCCCCTTTGCTTGAGCCTTTGGGCTTAGATGGAGTCACACCATTGTTCTTCATTGGATTATTAATTGGCAAATGATAGACATTCTTATCATTTAGAACTGCACAAGCCAATGTTCATCCTACCTACTTCCTACATACCTGCTTATCGTCTACCTGTCTATTCATCCAATCATCTATCCATATGTCTGTCCTGATTGATAAACCTAGCTTGCTATACCTCTGTTGTCTGGGTCTTAGACTTCTGACAACTCTTTAAGGGATAAAAGAATTTTCTTTGGTTCTATCTTTAAAAACTTCACCATCCTCTGGATTGTCACTGTACCTTTGAGCTACTAAGAGCCTAGCATGTTCTTCCTCAATTTGTAATGACCAAGTAAAGTCTTGAAGAACCTAAGCAGTCCACTCAGAGGAAGTGTCAGAATCACAAGCTACTAGAACGGTCAAAGAGATGGACCGGATTTGTTTATTCATTCAACAAAAATTGTCCAAGGGGCTATAGCACACATGACTGAGCAGAAGACATGCAAACAGCCTGGGAAAGCCTCTCTCTAGCTGCTCCAGTGCCACGGATCATGACCCCCATGAGTGTGATGTTCCAACAGAGCCATGAATCAAAGCGAGAGTTTAGCGAGACTGCCTACGAGTTCAATATGCAAAGGTGCTGGCAGCTCCACGTGGTCCCAACTTGTCTGCAGCCTGGAGAAGAATCCAGGCTTGCCTTGAGAAGTGTGGAAAGCACCGCTACATCCTCTCAGCTTGGCAAGGTATACCATTGAAAGAGAGAGGTGATTTCCTTCTCCTTCGCCCTTCCCATGGCCACCAGTCAGCTGAAGATGCCCGGCGTTGGGAGAATGGGCAGGTATCAGGAAGATAATTACATCAGTTTGTGTGTAGCACTTTTGCTGTTCTGGAAAGACTATGCATGTGCATGTGTGAGCCATGGTGCGCACACTGGAGTTTTGAGGATCCCATTTAAATGTTTGCATTTAATGCTAATAAAAGACAATGTGCCAGTGGTTTTAAAATGCTCGCTAATAATTTACAATGTATTATTTTCACATTACACAGAAAGCAATGATACCATCACAAAAAAAAAAAAAAGAAAGTGAGAGCAAGAGATGATGGAGGGAAAGTACACGTTAGTTGTTTCCCGGAACTCTTTCTGTATTGTGAGCAAGAAAGCCTGCATTGTTGTTTAGTGTGAGCCCCAAAGATTATGTAGCTGGATCTGGACCAGGCATTGTGATAGAAAACAGATGAACGAGAGAGGCAGAGGAATTTACATTTGGACAGGAATAATTACATGGAACAATCGTGATGAGAGGGAGAGAGTGGGGAGAGGGAAGGAGGGAGGGAGGGAGGGACAGAGAGACAGAGACAGAGAGACAGGCAGAGACAGAGAAGGCACAGCATGCTGTGAGAGCCAGGGAACTGGAAAACCTGGTTCATTGATGACTTCCTGAAAGCCTTTCTCTCCTGCCGATGAAATTTACGACCCTGATAGACCGACAAGTACAACCGTCAAACTGCCACGGCGGCAAACCCCGTTGAAAAGGTTTCTTCTTGGATAAAACACGAGAAGCATGTCCTGAAGAAACACTTCTTTCTTACTTCAGATGTAGTATGAGGGTGTGATGGCTGTAGCCATGGTAGCCATTCTGAAATCATGAGGTAAAGGGCAAGAAAATGGCAGACACTCACCCACAGCTTTAACAAGACTTTGAATCTCTAAGTCAACCCAGACAACGTGCGTACATTAATCAAGGAAAATAAATTCTTATTGTTAAGTGTAAGTCTTGTCAGCCATCTGTTGTTAGCAGTCAGGGCTTTTTAACTCATCCTCAACTAAGAGATTCCCGGGGTAGGGGAGGGGTAGGGGAGAGAGAGAGATTCCCCACAAGACTAAACATATTTGAATACCCCAAATCAAGAAGATATTTGGTGTATTTGAGAACTTAACATCCTACCATATGCATGATGGTGTTACACCCATTCTACAAAGGGCCTAAGAAGTTGCAGGTCCAGCAAGCAGAAAAACAAATCAGCTTTTTCACCTCTAGCTGGTCGCAAAAGCTATCTCTCCACTGCCATTGGCAGTGCTTTTCGTGAGAAGTGGACTCCAGGTCTGCATGTAACTACCTGGAAGTTATCAGAACTTTTCCAGCAAATTGTAAATCCACTGGCATCCAACCTCTCATGTCCTGATAGGGAAGCCGAGCCACCGGGAGGCAGCAGGGAGCTCTGGGGACAACTGCTGTGGAAGCACTCCCTCAGATCCACTAGAAGACACACAATTATGAAATCCTGGGTGATTCCCTAAACGATTAAACTCACGAGAAGGCAGAGGCATGGGCAGCAGTGGTGGGAATGTTGTTCTCACAGTTGACATGCACACAACCTCCAGGCCAAAGGTGTGGTCCGACGGCTCGTGGCCCCCACAGATGGGGAGTGAGGCTGTAGCATCAGCATCAGCAATGCACTCAGCGCTACACCATTATACTCAGTAGAGTCTGTGCCAGGGTGGGCGGGAGAGATGCTTAACAAACCAGAAGCACACCTCAGAGGCCCATTCAAACTAGTTTACACAACTGCAGTGATTTTCTGCCATTTGTGGGAGGAAGGAAGGAGATGAAAACCCAGACCCTGTATTGGAAACAGAAGAGAGAAGAGAAGGAAATAGCATCATAATTGTTCGTAAAAAATTTGCTATGGAGCCTTTCAGCACCACAGAGTCGCCACCATCTCATTAATTCTCTTAATAACCACATTAGTCCTGCTGTGGGGAAGAGGAAATTCAGGTAATTCGATATGAAAGGGGGTGACCTGAAGAATGAACTCACATTAGGACAGGCAAAATAAAACAGATTTTGTGAGTGGTGTTCTCTCATTTATCCTTGTTGTATTCAACAACGGGTTGCCACGGGTTGGACAGGAAATGAAAGACAGTCTGCTGAAGGAAAGATGCTGCTGAAACCAGAGCCAATGCTCGGCTGGGTATCGTCATCTGATGTCTTCAGAAGGGGAAGAAGACTGAAGCTGAACTAGGTGGTTTTATAGAATTCAGGAAAGACCAGATGCCATGCAACCTGAGCTCTCTCCTCATCCATCCATTCATCCATCCATCCATCCGTCCATCCGTCTGTCCGTCCGTCCATCCATCCGTCCGTCCGTCCGTCCATCCATCCATCCGTCCATCCATCTGTCCATTCATCCTCCCATCCATACACCCACCCATCCACCCATCCATCCATCCATCCATCCATCCATCCATCCATCCATCCATCCATCCTCCCATCCATCCATCCATCCATCCATCCATCCATCCGTCCATCCATCCATCCTCCCATCCATCCATCCATCCATCCGTCCATCCATCCTCCCATCCATCCACCCACCCACCCACCCATCCATCCACCCACCCACCCACCCACCCACCCATCCATCCATCCATCCATCCACTTATTTATTCATCTACCCATCCATCCTCCCATCCATACACCCATCCATCTATCCATCCACCCACCCACCCACCCACCTACCCACCCATCCATCCATCCATCCATCCATCCATCCATCCATCCATCCATCCAACCAACCACCCACCCACCCACCCACCCACCCACCCATCCACCCATCCATCCATCCATCCATCCATCCATCTGCCCGCCCGCCCACCCACCCATCCAGGAAAAATTACTTGAATGCCAATTTTATGCCAGGCTCACTTCTAACCACAAGGAGCATAGCAGTTGCTAAGCAGACAAAGCCCTCCTGCTCCCACGGTGCTCCCTCAGTGCTCCCACCCTGCAGGAGGAAACAAGCAGTAAATAAGGGAAGTGTGGTGGAAGAGAAGAGTAGCAGAGAGTGACCCCTGGTAAAGGAAGTCACAGGCAAGAGTAAAGAGGGAGGGCTGGGGGGGGGGGATGACTCGGTGGATAAAGTTCTTACTGCACAAGCAGGAGGATCTGAGTTCAAATCCCTAGCACCTGTGTAAAGCCAGACGCAATGGTGTGTTGCTCTAGCCCTAATGTTTAGGGAGTGTGTGACGGCAGGACAGGTGGATCTCAGGGCTCAGCTCTGAAGCGGAGAGCTTCAGGTTCCGTGAGAAAAGGCGAAGAGATTGAGAAATGGTATCTCAGTGTCAGTTGCTGCTCTGATGCACTTGAGCGCACCTCTCAAGTCATCCTCCTCCCGCCCCAACAAATAAAAATTGCACAGGAAAGAGGGAGAGGCTTGAGAATGAGGGAACTTTACTCAGCTGGGCTGAGCTGAGGAAAATTGATGATGATGATGATGATGATGATAATGGTGATGATGACGACGTCGATGACTAAATATTACATCTTGACCACAGTTTCCCCTCCCTCCTCTTCTCAATGTTTCTCCTCACCCACCTCCCCTCTTCCCACTCCCGCTTCCAGACACCCCTCCAATTCTTTTCAGAAAAGGGCTAGCCTAGCCCCGATGGTAATCCACCAGCCATGACATATCAAGTTGCTGTAAGACTAGGCACCCGCTTTTCTATTAAGGCTAAATAAGGCAGCTCAGCAGGAGGAAAGGGTCCCAAAGGCCGGCAACAGAGTCACAGTCAGGCCCTGATCCCACTGTTCGGAGTCCCACAAGACCACAACGGTACAAGCTACACAACTGAAACGTGTGGAGAAGAATCTTTAAAACATAACACTTGGTAGAGAGGTTTACACTACCAAGTCCCCTGAGGCAAGCACAGACAAGTAGAAAGAATTCCATGTGCCAGGACTCCCTTCCCCTCTCTCTTGCCCTCCCTCCCTTCCTCCCTTCCTCCCTCTCTCTCTCCCTCTTTCCCTTCCCCTCCTTCCTTTCACCCTTCCTCTTCTTCTTCCTTCTTTGTTCCCTCCCCCCTTTTCTCCCTCCCTCTTTTCCCTCCCCACCTCTCTTCCTTCAGCTGCCCTGCAAGGCTCTCCAGGGTTACTGAAGGGGAAGTTCTCTCTGTCCGTGGCCTTCAGTCTCCAATTTCTCCCTCACTGGAGAGTTCTGCAGTGAATGGTTCAGTAAATTATTTTTCTGCATTCTGCTCTCACAAGGGGAAAAAAACCCCACATTATTCCATGCCTATTTTTAAGGAAGTTCATGACATAGGAGTAGGTACCAGCACTGTATGTTCCAGAGGCTTTAATAATCCATTGCTCCCTTGGTTGGTATAATTTGGTGTCCATAAAGGGATTATAACTAAGGGAGAGTTTTGCAGAGAGCATTCTGAGACAGTCAGGCGGAACTGGTTTGTTAGGGTCCTGTTGCTGTGCAGATTTGAAGATTGGTTCTCAAGAGTCCCAACCTCTCCATGGGAGAGGTACGTGTGCGGGGACAAAGGACAGCACAGGAAGATTCCATCCAGATGGATTCAGTTTGTAGCATCAGTTTACTAGTTCAAGCCATGGAAATACATACTAAATTCAAAGCCGCAGAGGACCTACTTTCTGTTACCATCAAAAGTTTGATCACACACTAAATCTTATCATTCTCAAAAAGTCAGATATTATTATTGCTATTGTTGTTGTTTGCTAATCCTCTCCCTCCTTAGATGCTATGGTTGCCGTGAGCCTGCATGGGTCTATACTTCCTTTCAGTCTTTGCACAGGAAAAGGCTCGCCAGGAGGCTCCCAAGTCAGTCTGCATGGTTGGCGGCTGAGACTGCTGTGGGGTTATGCCGTACTTGCCTCGGGGGACTTGGTTGACTTCACTAGATGATTTTTCACTCGGTGCTACTTGTTCCAGCTCTGTGTCTGCATCTCCCCTGCTGTGGGTGCACATGGAAAGGACACGTGATTTCGTTACCCTGCAAACATGGTGATTTCCATCTTCTGACCACTGACAGTTTGAACAGAAGGGCCACATGTGGCCTTTCCCCTCAGCATCTAGGACATACATTATTATGTACCGCTCCTCCTCTCACTCACGAACATATTCCTGACCGAAAACAAATCATCATTAAAGAGTCATGAAACTCGCTATACATTGAGACAAGTTGTAGGATAAACGACTTGAAGTTTCAGACACGTTCACTTTTATTTCATTTCTGTTTTGTTTTAGACGCCTTTAGACATGAAATTCATACGTGGCAGCCTGTAACTGTGATGACGTCACATGCTGTTTCCCTCCTTCAATTGTTTGGCCCTTACATTTGTACCACTTCCTTACGTCCTGATCTTTTAATCCAGTAGACTCCCCCTCCCTCTGTCCCACCTTCAGCAAATAGTAACAGCTTAATAATGTCTACAGCCGGAAGTACTGATATGCATCAATGCTACTACTCCCGTCCTGCCTCCTGCAAGCTGTGTGGCTGTCTTGGTCAGACTACACTGTGACCGGATGCCATCATAAAGAGTGGGAAAGAGAAAGATTGATTTTAATGTTGATTTTAGAGGTTTCAACATGGTGGGAGGGGATGGGAGAGCCAAGTGGTTTCGGTCATGGCTGCCAGAGAGAGGTGAAGAGGAGTGTGGAAAGGAGATGGGATCAGGGGAGGCAGGAAGGGGACAGGGCAAGAACCAGTCCTAAGGACAAACTCCCGATGACCTTTTCTCCTCCAAGGGGAACTGGACAAACTTTAAACAAGTGATAGTGGAAGCAAATGAAGATGCCATGTCCGGGGCAGTCGCTTTCCGTCAAAGCACTCCACATGAAGGTGTGAGGTGGAATAGAAAGAGAGAAAAGAAAGAATTCAATTCAAATATTTAATGGTGCAACTCGAAGAACTGGACAGGCATGAGCTAAACAAACTTCAAACTAGCAAAAGGGCAGAGGAAGGAAAATGAGAGAAGTCAGCATGGAGGCCAAAGAGCTACACAAAGGATCAGTGACCTGAGACTGTGTCCTGGGAAACGTTAAACAAAATAACAAGTTTGATGCCATTGAAGCTGTTTTAGACCTTAAGGTAGTGGTTTTCAAACTGTGAGTGGCAAACCCTTTGGGGGATGAACAACCCTTTCACAGGGTCACATATCAGACATCCCGCACATCAAATATTTACATTATGGTTCATAACAGAAATATCTATATTACGGTTCATAACAGTAGCAAAATTACAGTTCTGAAGTAGCAACAAAAATAATTTTATGCCTGAGGGTCACCACAACACGAGGAGATACGCACACATCACAGGGTTGAGGCACGAGGCAGACTGAGAACCACTGTCTTAGTGGAAGACAGTTTTACCAGTGCATTCCAAACCTAGCTTTATGTTAACGGTAAACAGTTTCTGGGACATGCACAGGGAAGTGGAGACGCCGGGTCGCCTGGTGTGGTGAAGGGTTTGAAGGGTTGTCAGGCTGCTTGCCGCCATGACAGTAGCATTTAAGATGCTCGCAGATGACAGTGTCAGTTTCTCTGCTTGTCTCCACAGCTGATGGTCTCTTATTACTGCTGTCTTGCGAGCTGAAAAATGGGACTGTGGCTTTGATCTGCATTTCCCTAATGACTAACCGTGCTGGATGCCTTTGGGCATCTTATTTGAAGACATGTCTATTAAAATCATTTAGCTGGGTCATTTGCTTTGTGTTACTGTATTTTAAGTATAAGTCTTTAGCTGATAAAAGAGTTGGGCAGTTTTTTCCTTATCTGTTCATTGGTTTTTCATTGTTCATCAATGGGTCTCAACCTTCTAAACACTGTCAGCCTTTGGTATCATTCCCCATGTGGTAGTGAAATCCAACCATAAAATTATTTTTGTTGCTACCTCATAAGTGTAATTTTGCTAATGTTATGCATCCCAATGTAAATATCTGTTTTCTGATAGCCTTAGGTGACCCCCATGAAAGTATTTTTCAACCACCAAGGGGGGGTTACAACCCACAGGATGACAACCGATGGTTTGGATAGTGCCTTCCGAAGTACGAGGTTTAAAATGTTGATGGCGTTCAATCAACTTGTTCTGTTGGTTTTGTCTTTTTCCCATAAGGATTGATGCTGAGGAGATTTTTTTTCTATGGTCAGCAAGGGCTTAAGAGCCACCATATTACAGTGAATAGATATGCCCAACATAGTCAGCGTGTGTAAGGATGGGTGTAAATTCATCTTTAAAAGTTCGGTGGACTCTCCTAATAAAACCATCTGGACCTGAGTTTGTGTTTTCGATGAGTGTTTGTCTGCTAATTTAATCCCCTTGCTTCAATAGCTTGCTAGAATCAAGTTGGTAGTGAACCATTAAGGATTTCTGCTTCTATATTCACAGGAACGACTAGGCTGTAATTTTCTGGTATTATGACATTTTCAATTTTCTGAGGGAATCCAGCCTTTTAGGATCATCTGGAAAGTGTCTCTCCTCCCCGCTTCTGTCATTTATTGTATTTTTTTCTAAAGAACTTGCAAGTGATCATAGGTATAAGTCCATCATTAGAAATTTGGTAAAATCCACTAATGAAGCCATCTGGTCCTGAGCTTGTGTTTGTGCTGGATTTTTCTTTGCTAACCTAATCTCATGGCTTGTAGTATACATTGTACTAGAGATCTAATAAACATACCTGTAACATCTAGATATCTTAATAACAAGATCCCTATAGCCTGGACACCCAGAGTGAAACTAGATCCAAACCCTATGCAAATTCAAAAGGACCCATGACTAGGAAGGTAAGTTTGGCGGCTCAAGCACTTCAACTGTTGTAACAGAAAGTTGGAGTGCCAGCAGGTATAAAGAGCCAAAGTGCTAAGAAATCATCAGGTTTGAAAAGTGTTTTCTTTTTCTTTTCTTTTTTTTAAATAAGCTCTGACATAACACAGATCTTCTGTAGGATCAACAGAGAGAAGAAGGGTAGGCCCCTCAGCAGCGGTGTCTGCCCCTGACGTGTGTGGGAGGTTGCTTTGAGGTTGGTCTGCACTGACTCATGTTTGCTGAAGCAAAAATACACAGGTACCTCCAAGAAATGAGAGGTGGGTCCTGGGAGTCAGAGGCCATGCAGGATCGAGTTAGGACATATCCAATAGGAACAATCAGACAGGAGAAATGAGAGGTGGGCCCTGGGAGTCAGAGGCCATGCAGGGTCGAGTTAGGACATATCCAATAGCAACAATCAGACAGGAGATGGGGTTGAGACACACAGAGACCAAACACAAATAAGGATTCTTGGGTTTATGGATAGAATATGGCATCCGATTCTGCTGTAAGATTCATTCATCAGAGAGCGTTGAGGAAAGTGTATCTAGCAATGACATCTTTAAAGGAAAAAAAACATGTAATTGCCCAAAGAGCAGGAAGTGCCTCGTGGCTGTACATGAAAAGAACTTGCTTCTGGTTCTGTACCACCTGTTCTACCATCCGCCCCTTGAGGAACTTGAGCCAGCTAGTGATGAGAAGAAAGAGGAGACTGGGCTGGGAGAGACATGGCTCCTTGTCCTTTCCTGGGAAGGGGAAGTACTTTATTTGAGCAGAAGAAGTGCTAAAGTCTGGTGGATGACTGAGACTTCTTTGCCAGGTATAAAGAATGGCTTATTTGTAGTAAAGAAGCCCAGTGATACTTGGGAGGCAGATCAGTGATATTAGGGTTGCCTAGTATGGTGTTAGCTCTAGGTTCTATCGCTAACACTGAAAAAAGTAGTAGAGGCCAGAATATTGTCATTTTTATTGGTATCTGACCCTCCTGCCCCAGTGCAGCCATTTCGTTCCTCAGCTGCCAGTTGTTACATATTGTGGCTGTAACATGCCTGCCCGTCATTGACACAGAGAAATTACTTGACTCGGAGCAGGGTCATGCTGAGCATATATCCTGTTACGTTCTGTATGCTCTGAATGAGGTTTGTTAATCTGAAGAAATTCCACAAAGCTTTATGTTAGCCCCATCAGATTAAAGGTCAGTGTGAACTGTTTTGTCTAAAATGGCTTGGATCAGAGATGACTGTGCAGCTCTTTCCTGTCCCTATGGACGAACTCCTTTTGTGGTTTACTTTCCTTTTATAAGCCTGTCCTGAGAAATGTTTGGGGTCATAGTTCAGATAATTCTGAGCTACGTCCCTGATCCAGTCAGTATTAGGGTGTGCGTTCAACAAACCAGCCCTGTCTGACTGAGATTGGTATTTGTGTGGAGTGACCCTCAGACACTGACAATTTTAATGCTAATTCCCCGAGCCTTAATTCTACTGGGTGGTGCAAAGAGGATCTGGTTCTATGTGTGTTTCCTGTAACAGATGGGTTCTAAAGCTAGGAAGCCTGGCTGTTTTTAATGGATGATGAATGTGGTGGTTCATTTCTTCACAGGGAAGTTTCTCTTGATAATCAGCAGTCATCTCTCTCTCTGTGTGAGGGATGAACTATCTCTATTTTTCGAGACTGTTCATAACACAAAGCTGTTTCAAAGGGTGTTACAAAATAAAGGAAAATGAAAGGTTTTCTAGCAGGAGACACAGAAATAGAGAGATGCATGGGTAACTGTTCTCCCTCATCAAATACCTTCATCTTCTGAATGAAATTGGAAGGCTTGTAGAGATAAATGGGACTAGACCTTCTAAGGGGATTTTAGAGTCTTTCTTTTCTTGTCACTTAAAATGCACATAATGTTCTGTATATGAAAATAATCAGGAAAAAAAAAACCCAAACAGGAGTAAGTGAACACTTTTAATAAAATTCAAGAGAGGAGTAGGAAGAAAAAGATTAGATTACCTTATGATAAATTCTCAATAGCTGTGTTTGACTCATGTGTCTATATTTTCAGAATTTGAATACCTACATCAGGGAAGTCTGGACAGAAAGAATATTTGAGCCTCATGCAAACAGGAAGGGAGATGTACTGAGACAAGATAGACAAATTCTATGTTCTCTGGTTCTCTCTTTGGCCTTTCCTTTCTGTTCTCTCTGCTTGCCCCTTTCAGTTCACTGTCTGCAGACCAACTCCTGTCATCTCTGACTTGCTCCAGTTCTGCCTGTGACTGTGCAGGAGCTTTCCTTGCTAGAGGGGCAGAGAACTCAACAATCATGTTGCCTCTTGATTTAAAGTCTGCACAGGGACAACTGTATAACGATTGCCAATGGATTAGCTTTCCCAAGTCAAGGGTCTAATGTGGTCTCTCTCTCTGGACACTGGGCTACGAATAGAGTAGGGGGAAGTTGTGAGAACATGAGGCCATACTGTCTATAAATAGTGTGTGTTCAAGTGAAGACATGTGTATTCAGTATGTATTTTCTTCTGAGGGAAGTGTCTTTTCTACTGTTTTTTTTTCCCTCCTTAAATATCACACCCTCTCTAGTACCCTTTCAGGGTCACTTAATACCAAGCTATTTTGTTGGTTTATGGGGTCTCCTTTTCTTCCCTCATAGCAAGTTTGAAAGGAAGTTCACAAAAGTGATGTTGTAGTCAGTTGTATTCACTGACTAAATCCAGGATTCTGTTGGCTTCACTGGTCAGCCTGACTTTATTTGCTAATTTACTTTATTTTTAATTTATTCTTCTCTCCTATAGTATATCCTGATGGCAGTTTTCCCTCCCTCCTCTCCTCCCAGCCCCCTCTCAATCTCCTCTCTCCCCCAGATTTACTCCCCTCCCCCTCCATTTCCTTTCCAGTGGTTCTCAACCTTCCTAACACTGTGACCCTTCAATACAGTTCCTCATGCGTGATGTGGTGACCTCCCAACCATAAAACTGGTTTGCTGCAAACTGTAATGTTGCTACTGTTAGTGAACCATAGTGTAAAAAAATCAGGTGTGCAGGATATCTGACGTGCCGCCCGAGAACAGCTGGTCTATATGATTGAGCGTCATGGTGTAGAAGAAGCACGTGGTGTGGACTAATGTCACTTTGCCTTCAGTGGCCAGTGAAAGTGGCTCATGGAACCCCCTGCTGCACAGAGACAAAGCAGATTGGGGTTTTTGATTCCTAACACCCTCTCCAGCTTGCCTGCTTCTCTGGACCTTGTGAGCCTAAAGCTTTGACTCTAAGTTCCTCTGGGTCAGGGAAGGGGCAAGGCAGGGTTGCTTAGAAAAGAGAGGGGCTAGCTCCAGGGATAATGAGCAAGATAATTATTAAGATCAGTAAATTATCTTAAATGCTCAGAGGTCTGCTGTTCCAAGATTGTTCTTTCGGAGCTCAAACCCTGCTAGCCTTCTGATAAGTTAAGAGTTCCCGTGCCCCATGATTCCGGCATTACTTACTCAGATTCACCCACTAGGTGAATTTTGGTGTGGCTGGGTTGAAGCCCTGCCATCGTTAGCAGCACGCAGGGCCCGTGGTGAGCTTGTCACCTCCAACCTTGGAAAGATATTATACTTTGCTCTGAGACTCAGTCCTTACTCCCCCCAATGCAGACCACTGGTACTCAGACTCATTCCTAGAAATGGGAACTCTAGGGTGGAAAAACGGGGTCCTTTGAAACCTGTTGCTGTGTAGAGTTGATAGAGGCTAGTGAAGAGGGAGGGGCTGGGGAACTTATTGGTTAAAATGCTAATGAAGTGGGAGGGGCTGAAGAGCTCATTGGTTAAGATGCTAATGAAGTGGGAGGGGCTGAAGAGCTCATTGGTTAAAATGCTAATGAAGAGTCAGGGGCTGAAGAGCTCATTGGTTAAAATGCTAATGAAGAGTGAGGGGCTGGGAGTTCATTGGTTAAAACGCTGTGTGACATCTGGAGTTTGGATCCCTTAACAGTCAGATAGCAGGTGGGTGTAATGACCCCTTGTTATTTCAGCCTGAAAATGTATGGAGGGGAAATCCCCAGGGCAAGCCATACGGTAAATCTGTCTTTGACAGAGAGACCATGACTCAGTAAGGTGGAAGAGCAATACTGACGATTCTGGGGTTCAGTAGCTGACAAGATTAAAGGCTGGGGTCTGTTGTGTCCTATGCTCCAAAGGAAAGAAAGTCTCCTGTGATTGGTCACAGAGCGAAGGGCAGCATGAAAGGAGCATCCTAAGAAACTGCACAGCGCGTGGTGGCTGACTCCAGCTCCTCCCATTACCTGATCTTACCTTTGACCACAGTCTGAAAATGGCGGCTCTCCACCCTATGATCTCAGTTGATGGTAAACGTCTGTGATTTCTGAGAACCATGAGGAAAAATGCCAGCAACAATGATAATTATTACCATTTTAATTAACTTTCTGAAGTCGGTGTACAAATTAATGGGTTTCCTGGGTTTAGTCCCCAGTGCCAAAATATGATTTTATTATATTTTGATATACATATTTTGTATTTAGTTCATATTTGCTCCTCAGAACCCTCCTTGGTCTTCCTATACGTATACAGTTCCTGTGTGTATATTTCCTTCTGTTGTATGTCTGAGTGTGTGAGTGTGTGTGTGTGTGTGAGTGTGTGTGTATGAGTGTGAATGTATGTGTGTGAGTATGTGAGTGTGTATGTATGTGGGGGAAGTGTGTATGTGTGTGTATGAATGAGTGTGTATATGAGGGAGTATGAGCTAGTGTGTGAATAAATGTGAGAATGTGTGTGTGTGTGTGCATGCATGTGTTTAAATGTGAATGTATGTGTTTGCATGAGTGTGAGTGTGTGTGTATACATGTGTGTGAGTGTGAGAATGTGTGTGAGTATGTGCATGTATGTAAGAGTGTTGTGAACGTGTGAGTGTGTAAGTTTGTGAGTTTGCATGTGTGTGAGTTTGCATGTCTGTGAGTGTGTGAAAATGTGTGTGTGTGCTTGCATGAGTGTGTGTGTGAGTGTGTATGAATCTTGCTTGTTTTGCTTAACATGACAATCTCCAGTTCTACCCCGTTTTCCTACAGATGCCATAACTTCACTTTTTTTTTTTTTTATGGTGGAATAATTTGCCATGGTGTTGATATATCCACTCCTCTCTTACTGAGACTCTAGGCTATTTTTACATGTTGATTATTGTGAATAAGAATAGTTGTAATTTCTCTCTTAATAGTTTGCAGTGATATCTGATGTTTAAAATGAGATAGTCCAGGCTACTAATCATGTCATGAAGATTCAGCTAAAATAGCTAATTATTTATTATGTAGATGAAGAGATTAAGGATCACGTAGTAGCTGTGTGGTTCGAGTCACATGGCCGACAGAGTATAGGATGGGGTTTACATTCAGATATGCGCAGATTAGCCTGTATTATTTTTCAGCCCTGCAGACTGACTTTATTAAGGAAGAGGAAGATTTGTGTCCCAGATAAGTTTTAAGCTCTGTGAGTAGACAAAAAAGTAATTTTTAACAGTTAATAATGTAATTCAGCAATCGTGTTGTTAGAGCCACAAAGGGTTCTATTTTAAGAATTTCTGTAGAGACCCAAAAGACAAATCAGTCTTGATAATGAATGAGACCATGACTTCAGAGCTAGAACACATTTTCTACAAAAAGAAATGTCTGCTTAGGGAAAAGGAAACTAAGCGTTCCAGGGCCTATAGCACAAAGAAGTAGAAAAGGCAGAAAACCAGTCTTGTCATTTCTGTCAAACGGATAATAGTGGTAGAGCATGAAATCCTGAATGCCCAGACGTGGGTCTAGCCGTGAACGCGGACTGATGCCCAGGCTCTAAGAGCACGGATGCTCAGGCTCTAACACGGATATGTGGACTCTAACACGGATGCGCAGGCTCTAACACGGATGCGCAGGCTCTAAGAGCACCTTCCATCAACAGGATACAGATCCGAGATGAGAAAACTGGAACTTGGTGTTAAATGTCCCCCAGCTTCCCGCACTAGCGCAGTCTGGGTTCTGAGTTGGAGTCCAGATGCTCTGTGCATCAACACTTCCCTGGGGGGAACCTGTGTGGCAGTTTATAGCTGGAATCTCACTAGAGCAGGCCGAGGAAGAAGGGTCGTGAGTTCAAGGCCAGGTTAGACTACATAGCAAGACCCTGTCTCAAAATACAATGACATACAACAGAAAACCCACCACATGGATTTTCCTGCCATGGAGCCCACTATTTATTTATTTCGTTCTGCTACCAGCACAATAATACCAAGATACAGACTTAAGGTTATTTTTAACCTTTGTTTCACAATATCTGTCCCTATACCTCTTTGTCCCCATTGAGGTTGAAGGACTGGCATCTTGTACATTGAGTTGAAGCTGGAATATTGGGCTAGACTGAGGAAAAAGACATGCTCTGCTCCTTTTGAAAGAGAGGAGATACTGCCTCCAGAAACGTTTCAGAAAAAGCCCGGAATATGATCTGCATGTAATGGTGCAAGCGTTCAAATTTGATACTCCCCATTCTTGGAGAAAGAATGAATGCAGCTTTTGGCAGCTGATAAAATGTTGAAGGACACAGGAGGGGACCGACTCCCAGTGCCCCATAGTGGCAGGATGCTGGGTTTTGGCTGCGTGCTGAGGTACTCTGTCATACTGGTCTAACAGATGATGTCATTGTCCCCCTGAGCCAAAGCAGCTCCATGTCCGGCAGAGCATGGCTTAAGCAAGTCACTGCATCTTCTAATTTGTGTTACTCAGGTGGAGGCCAAGTTCTCCACGTGAGACTCATTTTGCTGAGTGATCCAGGCCAGGTTGACAAATAGCACCTTGAACCTTCCAAGTTTCCAATAGGAAAAACACCCGGCAGGAAAGCACCTGTCGTGGCTCAGGTGTGCAAGCTCAAGGAACCGACCGTGTGTGTTTGTGTCCCAGCTCCCTTCCTTCAGATACGCTGGCATTGAAGAGATTGGCCTAAATAAAGGTTGCCCCTTTCAGTTTTAGCAAATTTCACCCCCCTCCCTTTTCAGGTCAACCAGGTCTTCAAAAGGGACCGTCAATACAAATACCCTGTTGGCCACAGTACCTACTCTGCTCTCTCTTCAGGGCACCTTGCAGCTCCCCCACCCCCACCCCCGAAATAACACAAGACTCTTTCGAAACCTAAGGATCTTTTTGTCAAACCCAGATGGCCTGTGTTACAGTCGGGCCCTTTCAACTTTCTGGATATCTTTGTTTATTAGGATGCTTACTAAAAGTTTGCTGTAAGCTAGCTTCTTTACTAAGAGCTTTCAGTACCTATGTGATATTGGAGTAGCACCATGTCCTCTTTACCTGGAGAAACTGAGGCCCAAATCAACTTAGAATCTAAGGAGGGTTACATACCAGGTAGAGGCTCAGAGCCAGGCTGGCATGATTCCAAATCATAATGGCTTAGTTCCAAAGCCACATCGCTGTTCCCTTCATTGCTTCACCGCGTTCACTGATGAAAACTGACAGGTCGAACATACGCCTGCAGTCTTGTCAACACGATGTGTAGATCACCCGGAGGATAAACCCGTGCTCGTGTGCATCATAACAGAGACCACCCATAGTCTAACGTGTCAGAGTTCAGGAAGGCAGCGAGCAGCAAGCCTCTTAAAGCTGGGTTCGGCACAGAATGAGGTTTCACAAGGTATGGGCAGATCAAATCCAGGTTTTCCTGCTTTCTCATCATCCGTGGGACACAGGTAGAAATGAGAGGTTTACAGGTAGAAATGAAGGAATTTCTCAACTTGGACAAATGATGTCCAAAACACCAGTACCTCCCTGCAAGAAAGAAAGATGGCGTTATCCTCCTATTGTGTGAGCCTGAGGAAATCTAGGTCTTAGCAGCTCTCATCCTGCTGTGGGAATTACAGCTCTGCCTATGTGACTGCTGTCTTTAGGGCCCTGGAGATAGCACTAAAGACATTTTAAAATTAAATTTATGTGGAAAACAGACTGTACCGCCCTCCAAGAATTCTTCACTCAGATATAGCATTCACAAAGTTCCTGCCTCAGGTGGAGCCCTGATACCTTACATTCACTTCCAGACGATATAGAGAACGCTGGGTTCAGTGAGGTCCAGAAACAAGGCGGAGGAGTGACATCTCATGCCTTCCTCATGTGAGACTCCAAGTCTGGGCCTGGCTAACTCTGTTCCTTTGGTCCTTTACCATCAAAGATGTCCTCTCCCTCAGTACCGTCCTCTAGGTTTTTGAGTCCTTCTGAGGGACAAGAGTTTTTCCAAAAGATCTAGAATCCAGGCCTAGTTTGATATACAACCAAAGCATTGGCTTTTTTCCACTGAGACCTGGGAACCCGGATGTGAGGACGAGTCACTCCAAAACCTCCTCTGCAATAGCCTTCCTTGTAATTTCCTCCTGAACATCCCTCTGCTATTTCCTGTTCTACAGACGTGGGTGGATAGAGCCATTGCCCGAGAGAAATGTTTGCTTTTTTTCAGGCATAGCTTGCCTCAAGCATTCTGCCAGTCTTGACTATTGGGGGACAGATTGTCTCCTTGGTTATACTACTCTGGATGGGTCATACCTTTTCCTAGTGGCAAAGAGCTCAGGATCACTGCAAACAGGGTGTAGGCCTGGAAGAAGACGTTCATACTAGAAAAGCACTGTCCTGCTTGGGCTGGCTGAAGAAGCTGGCCGGTGATTTCCCTATGAGAAGCATCCTGGGAATGCGGATTCAGAAGCAGGGATGGCTGGATTTCTATGCCTTTTACAAATCAAGGGATCTTAGACTCGCTCCCTCAGTTTCCGCATCTTTACAATGGGTAGAATGATGCCTGCTTATGCATCCTCACTTGGAGATGATGCAGTGTGATGATGTAAATGTAACTCTACCTGTTACAGATAATGCACTTAGGTTACAGGAAGGAGGGGTCTGACGGTTGCCTGCGCCTTCTACAGACACATGTGGGAGGCTCATGGCAGAAAAAGCCGCTTCTAAAACATTCTCAACCAAAGATTAGAATAGATTTTCTTTTTTTTGCCCATATGACTAGCTTTTTCTTTGTTACTAACAAATATGTATGGTTTGTTAGAAAAGAGAGAGACAGAGAGAGAGAGAGAGAGAGAGAGAGAGAGAGAGAGAGAAAGAGAGAGAGAGAGAGAGAAAGGAACATTAAAGCAAATGAATAAAATTACCCATCTAATCATCTTTGAAATATAATCAGACATTATTTTTAATGGTGAAAATGTGTATTTCTCCCTAACAACGATTTCTATGCTAACCAATTTAAAAAAGTCTTATTGCTGTGCAAACCTGTGACAAGTCAAAAAAAAGAAACTATTTTGAACAGTAAAACACTGCAGTCATTAAGTAAGAACTTCCGGTTCTTTCTCCTAGTTACACCAGCGCTCCCTTTACTTCTCAGCTATGGATGTGAGCTCTCTGGGCACCCGGGAAGTGGAATCACACAGTGTTTGTTCATGTTTGTTCATTCTTCGCTGGCTTATTTCACTTACAACATAACTTATTTCCGGCTCTGTGTAAATACTTGGAGCGGATCTTGTTTACTTAACCGGTTCCTAGTAAAACAGTGATGAGCTTGTACTGAAGAGTCATTAGCCCAACCCGGAAGTATTACAGTTAGAGAGAGTCTTTGGGAAGCTTCGCTGTTAGTTTTATGGTATATTTACTATAAAAGGGCATTTGCTAAGCTAAAGATGTGTACATACCGGGACTTGGATAAACACTGCCTCCAGCCCCATTACAACTGCCCGGTCCTCTTCCACTGGTACTGACGGTGAACAGTGGTTTTCTAATCCTTCCTCCCTCTTCTTCTACTGTGTTCTTTTCTTAATGACCCAAACTGAAGTCACTCTGATCCCCCATCAGTCACTGCCTGGAGCTCACTCCTGCACGGATTTCTCAGTGGCTACAGCAAACACGTCTCTCACACGAGCCCAAGGGGCTAGGGAGTCAGACCTTCATGCTTCAAGAGGTTCTGGACACTTAAACTAATTCTGCCTAACTGGCAAATCCCCGGCTCCTGGTTCAGGATTTTCCTCGTCTTTGAAGATGAAGGATTGTGAATTAGTGCCTAAGGATACAGCTTACTCGGACTGAATATGCCTTTGCTGTTACTCTGTAAATTCAGCTCCTGACAACACAGTTGAAAGGCCAGCATGATCCCTATCCTCAGATTCTGAGCTGCGAAGATGCTTTAATCTCTTCATTGAGAAAACCATTGACATGCACCCTAATTGCTTCCGGTTAGAGCTGTTGGTGTTGGTGTGATGATGTCATATTTTTAAGCGATTCAGGTTCTCATATTTTGTTGGTTAAAATGCAAGTTTAACACATCCTTGACCTGTTCATTTGTGATGTTTCCAAAAATACATAAATACATAAATAAATAAATTACCCAGCCTTGGAGATTTAACAAAGGAAAAAAAATTTAAGAAGCTGGGATATTGATGAACACATAGCTCTTAGAGGTTATTTTGAATAGTACGGAACAAGCTTAGCAAGCTAAAGGCACCAGAACAGCCTAAATATTCCTTAGAGCAGTGGTTCCCAACATCCCTAGTCCTGTGATGTCCACCCTCCTGTTGTCACCACTCTCCCCAACCACAAAACGATTTCCTTGCTGCTCACAGTTGTGACTTTGCTACTGTAATGAGTCATAATGTAAGCATCTGTGTTTTCTGATGGTCTTAGGGGACCCCTGTGAAAGGGCCATTTGCCCTCCAAAGGGGTCGTGACCCACAGGTTGAGAATGACTACCTTAGAGATATATTAACTATCCATGGTGTGCTTAATTGCTTCATACTACACATGCATGTGTGTGTGCACAGTGAGACACAAGCATATACATAAACACATACAAATGTACCTAATCATACACACGTGCATGCGCGCACACACATACATACACACACATTGGAACACTGCTGGTTGAAGAGCCACCTCCTTGGCTGTCTGCTCCCTGAGAGTCTTCAAGAGCAGACATGGATTTTGATGCCAGGGCCTGACACTTCCCAGTCATAATGGCCGACTTCTTGGCCTTGGTTCGTGCCGATTCGTGAAACCTCACTTACAAATTCCCCTTGCTCTGTTTCCATCTCCCTCTTTTCATTGTCCGTTTTGGGAAGACGGATTGCTGCCATCACCAGCCCCTGATTTATTTATTATTCGAGCTGGATACTGGAACTCTGTGGTGTGATTGGGCCACACGGTGGGAACCAGAGAGGCGTTTCTTTTTTTCAGTCTCTTTGTGCTGTCAGTCATCCCACCTGGGCAGTCACGTGCTAGACAATGACCCTGCTACTGACTCATACACACCCGTGGGCCGAAGAAGAAACTTTTGTGTGTTCCCAGTAGCAGTGACCTCTACTTGGTGAAACCGGGGTTGCAGGGAGGGGGAGCTTTTCTTATGCTCTTTTGCATAGAGCACAGACACAGATGGAAGGTGCGTTTGTGGCATTAAAATACCATGAGGCTGATGAATATGAGAAATGTCTGAAACCAGCTCAGTTTGGGAAATAATGACCATGACCCAGAGACAGACTTACAGTAAAACGAAATGGCAGAAAATTCATCTTTAGGTCTTTAAGGTCTGTATGACCATGGGCATGTCTGGGAGTAGAAGCCATACTATAGGGCTTTCTAGAATGTTTGTTTGCTTTTTGTTTGTACATAAGTGTGTGTGTGTGTGTGTGTGTGTGTGTGTGTGTGAGAGAGAGAGAGAGAGAGAGAGACAGACAGACAGACAGACAGACAGACAGAGATATTCAAAGAGACAGAGACAGAGATAGAGAAGAGAGTGCATATGTCTGTGGTGTATGACTACCTATGTGTGCACAGATTCTCATGCCTTATGTGCACGGAGGCTGGAGGAGAATGAGACTGTTTGGTGTCCTTTATGATTCTCCACTTCACTCTTTGGAGACAGGTTCTCTCACTGAACCCAGAGCTAGGCTGGTGGCTAGCAAGACCCAAAGATCCTCTTTTGTCTGTCCCCGTAACTCTGGGACATGTGGCCATGCTAGACTTGGGTTATGAAGCTGCAGAAGGTAGGGAGTAGAGATGAGCTTGTTTACACATGTTCCCTGGAGCCCCAAATGCCAGTCTTTGATGATAAAGGCTGTTTTCACAGTCCTGTTCTGAGAGGACACTTCCTTCCCCATGAAGAAGTCTTTATGTGTAGGAAAATGGTGGGCCAAATGGTCTCTTGCCATAGTTATAACCCCCCCCCCAAGTGACTTCAGGTTGAGATGACAGGCCTATTTGACTTATCTGGGGATGAACTGTCTTACAAGTTCCATAAGCTTTTGCTATATATAGGGATAAATCTCCTCTATGAACAACCCTGAATTGGGCTAATAGAAGATGAGAGATTTTAGAGAGCAGAGATGGGTTACTCTAGGTCAGTTAGTACCTGACCTCACACACATAAGGAAACCCACCAGAAACTAGACGAGCTCAGTGGAACTCAGCCCAAAGTGCTGACCCACAGAACCACTCACTAAATAAATATTTACCATTTCAGCCATGAAATGTAGAGTGGGGATGCTTAGCAGTAGCTTGCTGGTCACACAACTCGGATAATACATTAATATCAAAATAACACAACAAAACATCTACCAAATCCCCAAAGAACAGCAAAAACAACGGACAAACTAACTTGAGAAAACCCAGATACATCCTGTCTTCACATATCAAAAATGATGTTAGCACAGGCTATTGTGCCTAGTTGTTCAAACACTAGACTATATATTGCTATGAAAAACTATTTCTATCTTTCTATCATCTATCTATTGATCAATCCTATCTATCTATCTATCTATCTATCTATCTATCTATCTATCTATCCATCTATCCACCCACCCATCCACCCACCATCTATCTACCTACCTATATCTATCTATCTATCTATCTATCCATCTATCTATCTATCTATCTATCTATCTATCTATCTATCTATCTATCCATCTATCCACCCACCCATCCACCCACCATCTATCTACCTACCTATATCTATCTATCTATCTATCTATCTATCTATCTATCTATCTATCTATTATCTATCTATCATCTCTCTATCCATCCATCCTTTCATTCATCCCACCCACCCATCTATCAATAATAATCATTCAGTCAACAAACTCTGAATGAAACTGGTTATTCTCCATGTTGTGTGTGGCCTCAGGCAGCCACTTTCAAGCCTGGAAACGTGCAGGCCTCCTGAGCAGAAGTGTGGGCCTCTAGCCTGGCTTCAGACTGACAAGAGGGGACAGCACCAGTGAGACACTGGTGACCAATGAGACCTGACTTGCTGACTTCCTACTTCCTGGCACAGAGCAAAAATGTTCTAACTTCTCTTTGTCCATGAGAGTTTTCCTTGGAACAAGCATGCACATGAATGCCTGTATGCATACGGGTTTATGTCTCTGTATGTACATATGTTAGAAACATGGAGTTCGCACAGTCCAGAGTAGCACAACAAGAATTCACCTCTATCAATCTTGGCCTTGTTACCTTGTAAACAGGTCTTTTACCAAAACAGAAGCTCACCATATCAGTGCGACTTATTAGACAGTGAGCTCTTGGCATCCATGTATTTCCCCTCCCCTCTCCATTTTGTGGTTACAGGCATGTGTAGTCATGCCTGATACAGTTTTAAGCGGCTGCTGAGGATTCCAATGTAGGTCCATGTGCTTACACAGGAGTGCTCTTAATGACTGAACTATCTCCTCAACCTTTAAAAGAAAGGAAATGGAATGTCTATATCAAGGTGATAGAAGAAGTTTTTTATTCTTTTCCTCTTTGTCCATCTCTTTACTTTCTAGAATGTTCCAGAGCAGACTTTTTGAATGGCTGTGGTTCCAAGTTATTGTCTGAACACCCTGGCACTCTGCTAGACTCCAACTCTCTCTGAATCTCCACTTCCTTGTGAAATGCAAAGGTTCTGATGTATGCACAGACACTTCCAGTGCGAACATTTTATGGTTGTCTTAGTTAGAGCTTAGTTACTGCTGTGAACAGACACCATGACCAATACGTGTCTTATAAGAGACAACATTTAACTGGGGCTGGGCTGGCTTACAGGCTTAGAGGGTCAGTCCATCCTCATCATCAAGGCGGGACAATGGCAGCATCCAGGCAGGCATGGTGCAGGCAGAGCTGAGAGTTCTACATCTTCATCTGAAGGATGCTAGTGAAAAACTCACTTCCAGGCTGCTAGGGTGAGGGTCTTAAGCCCATGACCAGTGACACACCTACTCCAACAAGGCCACATCTACAAATAGTGCCACGTCCTGGGCCAAGCATAGTCAAACCATGACAGTAGGTTTATGATTTCTTCATTCTAACAGTAAACATTCACTAGTCTTCCATAAGTTATCTACTTTGTCAATAGTTAGTAGCTCAGTTAAAACCATCCCATAGGGTGGAAATGCCACCCTCACTTTATGTGTGAAGAAAGGAAGTTTCGAATAAATTATTCGGTGTCAGACCTGGACCTGAGGCTATGTTTTCTATGCAGGGTAGCACTCCTCAAAAACCTAACACCTCTCAAAGCCTTGCTGCAGACCTTCCTTGACTTCTTTCAAAAGTTTGTTGCTTCCCAGGAGTGTCCTGAAGATGGTCCTATGGGACACTAACTGCTCTTGTAACTGGCATTGTTCAGTCCTTTAAAAAAAATTACATTTTTGTTTTGTTTTGTTTTTATCATTGATTAGGTTCTACCTGTAAGTATGTCTGTGTGAAAGTTTCAGAGACTCTGGAACTGGAATTACAGACAGTTGTGAGCTTCCATGTGGGTGCTGGGAATTGAACCTGGGTCCTCTGGAAAAGCAGCCAGTACCTTTAAGTGGTGAGTCATCTCTCCAGCCCCCATTTTGCCTTTTAAATTCTAATCTGCTACCAAGTCTTAATGTTCTCCAAATGCAAAGGTCTTCTTTTAGCATGGCCTTTTGTTACTACTTGTCTTTCACAAGATACATTACGTTCCTAAATGGGTGTCCTATGAACCTTTGCAAGCTTTACCCACAAAAATATAAGTTCTCCTCGTCCTCCTCTGTGTGGGCAGCCATTGGTGTGTCTGTGAGCCACACCCATTTCCTCTGAACCCACGAAATGCTATTTGAAAGGTTAGCAAGTTCTGCCCCATCAGAATCGTTCCCCAAGGATTCTTTTCTCTATTCCTTTTTCATAATGTAGCCTGTACATTTCCAAGGTGAATGCCTCATTGTATCGATTAAACACATGCCCAAAGTGAAAGACATATTTGTTCAAAAGGAAAGATTTTCTCCTGTCATGTGAGCAGAGAGATGGGGCTTTAGCAGAGCCCTCCTATGTCAGGAGGCTCTTTAAGTCTTGTTCTTTTAAGGGCTGTCCCTTTGAAACAATGCTGTCCTGGGCCTCTCTCTCTCTTGTTCTGTCACTATGTGCCCACAAAATGCTCCACAGCTTTCCTTTGGCCTCTGTGTTGGCTGAGCCACGCATGCCCGGCATCAATTTTAGTTTTCCATTATGAAGTGTCAGAAGGTTAAGGCATCCGCGGCTACATTCCTTCCCCAACGCACATTCTTTCATTTAAGAGGCTATATTCTAGCCGCCCTGAGATGGAAGCAGGACACGCCTTCCGTCTTCTGCAGCTGCGTGTTCCGCTTTTTCCAGTTAGAGTCGCCTCATCTCTGTCAAGGGTTAGGTAGCTTCTCAGCCTGTGGGGTCTGCTGGAGGCTTTTCTGAGAGCAGATCTGTAGATGAGGGGAGGCCCTTCTTCCCCTTCCCTTTAGGTGATAGGAATGTATCTTTTCCCCCTGGGGGCACCCACTGTGTTTTGCTGTGTTGAAAATAAAAATCTTACAAACGTTCTCATGGAGTTTCTCGAAAGTACTACATTGTGCTTCTCAAAAATATATTATAAAACATGGCAGTTTTTAACTTTCTTCTAAGTATGTATCACTCAAAGTTTATGTCCCATAGGTACACTTGTCATAAGTGAATTAACTACATGATGGTTTCAGAGCCTTTTTATTTTGGGCTGTGTTAGAAAACACCTTGAATAACATGGGATCACACGAAACATATGATATTAAAACATGTATGAGCGTGATAGAAATATCAAGTTCAACCATTCCCAAACCAAGCCCTTTGGCACAAAGCAGTGACCCTTTCTCCATCAAAGCAGAAGGATCCACCGTGGAAGAACTTCCCTGCAATGCCTACCAGACATTTCAGTTCTGTTTTAGAAATTCCATCATATTTTGACTTTACATATTTACAGGTGACCTTATCATAGATTATATCCATCAAGCCCATGGTTTTTCTCAACGGACTTTTTGTGATCAACCAGTTCCCACGATTGCACTCCTGATCCTCATAGCTGATTGTCTTAGGGTTTTTACTGCTGTGAAGAGAGACCATGACTGTGACAACTCTTATAAAGGAAAGCATTTCACTGGGTCTGGCTTATGATTTAAAGGTTTAGTTCATTGTCACCATGGCAGAGAGCATGGGGACACATAGGCAGACATGATACTGGAAAGGCAGCTGAGAGTTTTACATTCAGGTCAACAGACAGCAGAAAGGGATTGAAACACTGGACCTGGCTTTAGCATCTGAGACTTCAAAGCCCATATCCCAGAGAACTCACTGTATTACTCAGGGTTCTCTAGAGTCACAGAACTTATGGGGATTCTCTATATAGTAAGAAATTTGTTGATGACTCACAGTCTGTAGCCCAACTCCCCAACAATGGTCAGCAGCAGCTGTGAATGGAAGTCCAAGGATCTAGTAGTTGCTCAGTCCCACAAGGCAGGCAGGCAAAGAGAAAAGTCTTCTAACAATGTCCTTATGTAGGTCTCTGGCAGAAGATGTGACCCATATTAAAAGTGTGTAACACCACTTCTGGATCTGAGACTTGCTTTGTCCCAGATGACCTTAAACTCAGGGATCTCCTTGCTGCCTTAGTGTCCTGGGATTAATAGTCACTATGCCTCAAGATCTCCATGCCAAGATCCAAGTCAGTAACTCCAGCCTCAAGATCAGGATCACAGGTGAGCCTTCTAATTCTGGATTGTAGTTCATTCTAGATACAGTCAAGTTGGCAACCAGGAATAGCCACTACACACACTTTCTCCAACAAGGTCACACCCACTCCAACAAACCAGACCCCCTAATAGTGCTGCTTCCTATGGGCCTATGGGAGCCACTTCCATTCAAACCATCACACCTGATAACAGCAAACTGTCTTGCTACTTCTTCTTTTTTATTGGATATTTTCTTCATTTACATTTCAAGTGTTATCCCTTTTCCTGGTTTCCCCTCAAGAATTCCCCTATCCCATTCCCCCCTCCCTCTGCCTCTATGAAGGTGCTCCCCCACCCACTCATTCCCTCCTGCTTCCATCCCCTGGCATTCCCCTACACTGGGACATTGAGCCTTTACAGGACCAAGGGCCTTTCCTCCCATTAATGCCCAATAAGGCCATCCTTTGCTATATATGTGGCTGGAGCCCATGGGTCCCTCCATGTGTACTCTTTGGTTGTTAGTTTAGTCCCTGAGAGCTTTGGTGGGTCTGGTTGGTTGATATTGTTGTTCTACCTATGGGTTTGCAAACCCCTTCAGCTTCTTCAGTCCTTTCTCCAACTCCTCCATCAGGGACCCCTATCTTGCTTCTAATGTGGACATGTATATAAGCTTGTAATCTTAAAGCTTAGATGGATTTAATTTTATAGAATCTCATATAAGGAAAAGATGTTTTCTGGACACAGCCGCTGTACTTGTGAACTCACTGGAACTCTGGTCATCTGCCTAAGTCTTGTATAAGATTTGGCACATCCCCATTTCATCAGGGATGAGGAGGTTTCTGTCAGACAAGAAACTTGAATTAAACTCTACGCATCACACAAGAAAAGAGGAATGGAAGTAGGAAGAGGCTCTGTTGAGAAATGGCTTTCAGAGGGAGTAAAAAAATGGGACAAGAAAGGGGAGGGGGATGGAAACAGAGAGAACTCGTTACATAAACATGGAACTACTAGACAGTTACAAAGTTAAGGATCAACAGCAGATTGAAGCTCCTGTTAGGGGAGTGTGGATGTGACCGAGAAGGGATGTCATTAGCTGAAAGAGAAGCATCCAGGTACGAATCTACTAAGGATGTTTAAGCTGTGTTCACATGATTGAAACTCGGCTCCCTCAGTTTTGTTTCTGTCTACCGAGAGACAGGGATTTTTTTTTATACAGAATCAATACCTACCCAGTGTTCTGACCTACATTAAAATCTCGCTCTCTTCCTTTATGCATCCCTGCAAGTGACTTGGTTTGCATGTTTATTATTATAATTTCCAACAGTAAAGAAGATACTGCAACACGAAGTATCTGTTCATACTTTCAACGGCCGGTTGTTCATTCTGCTGCCCAAGGGTGCCCTTCTCTCTCCTTGTCTTTTGACTGAATGTAGGAAGGATGTGGAAATCTACTCACAGATACCTCATTATTACTGTCAAAACAGCTGACCCAAAAGAGAGACTTGAAGAGTTGGGTCACAGAGTAGAAGAATAAGGATGAAGTATAGTGAACTCAGAAAATGTGAGTAGCTCAACCTATTTAACCAGAATAGACTTTTAACAGCTAACAGGAGAGACAAGTGAGCAAGAATCACCATGGTATCATAAATATCATGGAGCAGTAACACGGATCATTGAAAGGCAGTTAGTAGGCACAGAAGGGATGGTATTCACTTAAACATCTGAGAATGTGGGTGGAGTGAGGTCTCAGTGCTTAAGAGCACTCGCTGGTTCCAACACAGTGGTGCACAATTGTCTATAACTCCTGTTGCAGGGGATCTAACATTCAATCTGGCTTCTGGGGGCATTACACACACATAGTGCTTATACATACATAAAGACAAAACACTCAGATACATTATATAAAATAAATGAGTTTATACTATATATCTCAAAAACACATGTACACATGAATATGTACAAGCACATACACACATTCACAATTGCACACAAGATATGCACACACAAGTATACACACACATGCACACACACACACACACAGAATCAGGTATTATGTATGACTCATGTTGTGATCATGGCATTTGAGAAGCTGAGGTAGGAGAACTGTCTATTTAATTCTACCTTGGGATTCAAAGTGTATTCTATACCAGCCTGGGATACACAGTTGAATCCTGTCTCATAAACAGCAAGTAGGCAAACAAATAGCCAAAAACAAACTATAAAAAATTAAGACCTAATGAAATGTAAAATTTCATCCTAATTATGAATCATATACAGAAATATACTCGCCTATTCATATAAGAGAAAGGCTGAAGAAAACACATGAAAAAGTTAGATTATTTCCATGTGTGACTAATATTAAGAAATACTATGTATTAATTAAATATATTAATCACCATCACTGTTCTGTTTGTATAGTTTCTTTCTATTTTCTTGAAACCCAGGCTACATTTACAATGAAGAAAACTGTTTACAAAAATGTAAACTTTTCCCTTGTCCTCAAAAGACAAACAATGGCAAGAAGAATTTGCCTTACAAGGAAACAGCATCCTGTTCGATAAGTAAATGCTACCAACTGAAAACATTAAAGGTATCTATGCACACGCATATTCTTAGGTAATTATTTCTCCCGTTTTGTGCGTCTTTTCCACAGTTGTACTCTTGGGGAATCCTTACGGTTAAGGTCAAGCCTTATGTGTCGTATTTGACTTCAGGAGACTAACTCTCTTGGGCGTGGCTTCCAACAACCATGCTTTATATCTGAACCTGCCCTCTCAGAGCACATCATGGGAAATGAGAGATTACTAAAAGACTTTAGTCAGTCTTACCTTGCAATGATTCTGGGAGACAAACGGGTCATGGCCTATCCTATCTGTGTCGCAATATAGCAGAAGGAAGGAGAAGAAGTGACAGCTTTGTGTCTAGCAGGCCAAGCACAGAGAGCATTAGAACGTGGACTCCTTGTTCCCAAACCCTGGCTCGTTCGCCTTGGCTGCGCTGACTATTTTACGGTAGGCTATAAATTTTGTAAAATAAATGAGAATCCAGGGAACTGGGGCAGCAAAGAGTGAAAAGGAAAAAAACAAAACAGTGACTGAATAAAAACTGTAACGCTCGGCTATGTTTTATGATCCTCTCTGTCTCTGAGGACACACTAGCTTGGTGTTGTAGACTAAGTACACACATCCAGGACCAGAGCCAAGACTTGTGCTTCGCTGTGTAGTTGTTGCTCTTTTCTTTTTAATTACCAGAGGAAAAGGGGGCAATGGGGAGAACCTCACACCATTTGTAGGTGTGTCCTTGTTTAATAATGCAGCTGTAGGCAAGGATCTGGATGTTTTCCCCCTGTAGTTCTTAGAGCAGCAGATACCACACCGAGAACTGATTTTTAGGGAAGAACAGTTACCAACATGGCGAGAGTGTTTTATTATCAGAGTGTTTGCCACAATCACTGTCACCGGATAAAACCAGGCTCAACGAGGAACTCTGAAGTAACCCAGAGTCGCAGTGTGTCAGGACAACTAAGCCTTGGCCACTGGGCTGAGACAAAATGATAGTTGTGAACCTCCCTCGGTCTGACTTATTTATTTGTTTATTTACGAAACAAGAGGTTCAGGCTGGGCTCTGGATGTCTAGGACATAAGAGAGCTTTGTGTGAGGCAGGGATGCAACCTACCATCCAAAGGGCCTGACTTCAGACCTCTGAGTGAATTTCTCATGCTGATAGAGGGTATTAAGCATCACTCGGCTAGATGATTTCTGAGAGGTCTCAAATTCTATGATAGAATTCTTTTTTTTCTTTCCCAAAACAAGGTATGTGGATGGTCTATTAGCTTCCCTTTCCTGTCCCCCTTTCTGACCTGTTGATCTGTGGTCACAGCAGTGACGCCCAGATTTTACTAGTAAACAGTGAACAGCTTGCTCTGACCGATAGCTTCTGTTCCTCACCCACGGCTAGAAATTCTATGGCAAGCACCCACCTGATTGTAAGCCATTGGCTGAGAACTGCACTTTTGGAAAATTGTGTCAAAGTTTGAAATTATAACCTCAGGGAGGAAGTTTGCCTGGGATCTTTGAAAATTTGGCTCACAATGGAATTTGAGTTGTTTATTATATTAGGTGGCTGCAGTGAGTTTGGGCCTGAATGGGGTGGCTCTGAGCCTCCCTCTTCACCTAAATTCCAGTCTTGTGGCCAGGACGCTGGCTTTCATCCAAATCTGTCCTGAATAGGTTAAAATGAGAGAATAGAACCTGTAATAGAAAAAAAAAAAACTATTTCTACAAAAAATAATAAAACATAAAAACATTACAACGGATATGGAGACAAGACATCTGACAGACTTGGTGATGAATGAGTGTTCTGAGGACAGGGGCATGAAAATGAATAAAAGAGTAGCATGCTGGGTTCTAAGTGGTGCACACTTTAAAAGCTTATAATGGGGCTGAAGTGATGTCTCAGCAGTTAGGAGTATATTTACTGCTCTTGCAATAGGATCCACTAAGTTTCCCAACACCCACGTTGGACAGCTCACAACCACCTGTGGCACCAGCTCCAGGGGAATCCGAGTCCTCTGGCCCCCACAGGCACCTGCACCCACATGTACACACTAAATTAAAATAAAATAATATAATAAAATCTTGACTGAGGCTGATCATATTAGGCGCTTGATAGAGAAGCTGGAAATGTGCTGAATCTGTAGGCGTAAGCTGGCCGAGCCACTTCTTGATATAAGTAGATAGTGTTGGTCTCCTAGGTGTGTTCTTGTCCCATGATACTAGCCATATATTTTCACTACCCAGGATCAACCTAAGAAACAATCAACCATAAACACAAAACAATTATCTTCAAGAATGATTTTAAAGTAGAAAAGCAGAATTACCTTCTGCCCCTGGAGGAACAAATATCTAAATAAGCTGTAATATGGTTTGATTTATTTTGAGACAGAATCTTATATGTAGCCTAGATTGCCCGTGTAGCTAATGTGGGAGGCTTCCCTCCCACATGCTTGGATTGCAGGTATGGTACCACACCCCTCTAACCTGTGACGTATTAGTAAATAACATGTTTCAATTGGAAGAAATGAGTGGGGTACATCTATACGAGTAACTAGGGTAGATTTTTCAAGGCATCACTGAGTGAAAACTTAGTTGCAGGGTGATATTCACTATGGTAACTAGTATCCAAGGCCGCAAATTGGCCAGACATTGAAGCTCAGAGACTTTAATTCCTAAACGTGGAAGACTTGTGCGCTTGTAGCCATCTTTAGCTACAAAATAAGAATCTATTTTAAATCAACAAAGAAACAACCTTCTGCCCAAAAGCAACCTCAAGGTGGCACCATCATTTCCTTGTTTGAGTATGTGCATCCAAATGCCCTGTCAAGAGTTTGAGTTTACTCCTACTCTTTTCTCTGAACCTGTGCTGCCCTCAGTAAGTCTTTTTACCCAAAATATTTTAGTAGAAGTAATCATGGTACGTCTGAGGCTGAGCCTTACAAAACTGCAGTTTCTGTCCCTTACTGTGACCCCTGCTTTGAGTATGAAGGGGCTTCATCGGATATCTTACAAGAAGTTGTTCCTTGAGACTATCATCTGGAAGAAGAAGATGTTACCAAGCCAAGCCTATTCTAGCCAGCCCAGCCCAGGCAGCATGCCACATGGGTGAAGAGGACATCTTGTGTATTATAGACCTAGTAGTAGATGCCATATAGATAAGAACTGTCTTGGACATATGGTGCTCACCAAACTATCCCAAGCATTCCTATTTGAGTCACCCCAGGGAGGCTGTAGACACAGTGGGGCTGATGCAAACCATCCCCACAGTGAGTTGATACTGTGTAGCATTCCTCCAAATGAAACATTCCTCCTGGGGTAGGTGACAGGCTCGGAAGACCTGGGTAGTTAACAAGACTTAGTTACTTTCCTGTTACTGTGACAAAACACCATGACCGAGGCAACTTGTTTATAAAAAGCGTTAGATTGAAAATTGCTTACAGTTTTTGATCAATCCCATGGTCATCATGGCAAAGAGCATGGCAGCGGTGGCTCTGAAGTGGCACTGGAATAGTAGCTAAGAGCTCGGGTGTTGAGACAGCAGTCACATGCAATAGTGGGATCTTGGAATCTTCAATAAGGCCACACCTCCATATCATTCCCAAACAGCTCCACCTACTGGGGAATATGCATTCAAACATGAGTCTTGGGGGGGTCTTTCTCATTCAAACTGTCATAGCTTCCAAAGGAACAGAAGTTTCAGGAAGGTTCTAGAAGTTACATGCTTTATAAGGTGTCTCCTAGAGGCAATAAACACGGTGATTGCTGAGTCAAATCCTAAGTCAAGCTAGCTGCTTGCAAGTGGCACAGAAAGCTTCAGGAATACACTTTTCATGAACTTCAGAGATTCAACTTTCAAAAGCTGGGGTGAAGCATCTTCTTTAGAATCACTCATGCCCCCCAAAATAACCCTGTCATCTATGTTCCTACATCATTAGGTAACACTAATAACATCAGTGGTTCACCAAACTCTACTTGGTCTCTTTGGTCTGTCATCCATACCTTGTTTATTTACATCTGCCCAGGAAAATTCACAGAACACCTGTTCTGCTTTTTAACCAACAGAGTCATGACCGTAAGTACATGTAATTGTACATCAGTAAGCTTTGAGTGGTCTGTTACACACCAGTGGGTATACAGAACGTTAACAGTATCACAGGATGTTGGGAAGACAAACCACATGGAAACAGATCTTTTTCTCCCTATATCCTTCTCTCTGTCTCCCTTTCCCATCCTCATATTCTATTATTTCAAGCAGCCAAGAGATGGCAATATTTACACTTGGAGCAGAGGACGGTAAGCGGGACTGGAGGTCTTAGGCCACAAAAGCAGCTTTATCTTAGAGTAAGAGTTCCGTTAAAAAAGAAAGAAAAAAACTGCCTTTCTTCAAACAGAAGAGGTCTGAGTCCAGGTGATCCACAAAGTGGACAGGAATAGAGAAGACAGGGGAGAAGACTTTTGAGAAGCACAAAGTTTCAGGAACTTTCAGACATCATGAGACCCCTCTACTTGGGTTGTCCAGAATGCTGCTACAGTCTCACAGCCACAGACATGCATAGCTGGGTCTGACTAGCCTGACGAGGAGCAGCCCTTTCTCTCTGCTCTTCAGACCTTGGCTGAGAGAGATGTAGTGATGGGTTTACCCCGCTGAATCCTTCCTGGAGTTTAGAGACACAGCACAGCAAACACAGGTGGTGGTGTGTCAGATTCCCAACTCTAAAGCACTGGCATTCTGCATGGTACATAGCTGAACCTGCATGAGCTAATCATTCTTTAAGAACTGGCATTTATTCTATGTCTCTCTTTTAGGTAGCAATGAGAACAAGTAGACACTCAAGGTGGTCTGTGTTCCCTGCCTCCTGGCCGTCCTGAATGATCTTCTCCTCTCGAGTGTGAGTTCGTCTATAACTTGCTGGTAAAGACGGAACACAAGTATCAGACTACATGGTTATGTGTTGGTGATCATGTGATGACATTACACAAACTTCTAGCTCCCATCTTTCTGGATTCTTTCATGGCGGTGAAGAAGGAGGCGCATACTACACAGCTTCTAGAAGCAGAGAGCAACAGCCTCTTAGTCCACTGCCAGCAGCACTCAGATTTCTGTCCTACAATCGCAAGGACTTGGAGACTGCTGACCAACTCCACACCAGTTTCTCCCAGGCACTCCGGCAACAGTGTGAATACAGATCCCAGGACTAGAAGCAGAGTCTATAGTCTGAGATGTACCTGGACTCCTGTCCAGGAGGCATGGGAAAAGAAACCAACATTGTTGCAGCAGTAGGAAACTGAGTAGCATTTTCTACTATAGAGAATTCTATAGGTCAAAATTCCAAAGGTCAAAAAGTAAGAGTTCTTCTATTTCATGACCCCTTGTTCTGACAGTGCTTATCGGAGTGGGGAACAGCAGGAAGATGTCTGCTCTACCTATGAAAGAGATAATGAGTTGGCAGGTTAATACATTCCTTACTTCTAGTGCAATACCTGTGTGCTCATAAAAACCAAACCAACTTTCTCCAACCAATGAGTAGCTTCAGTAATGCTAGTAGAAACACCACAGGGAAACCTAAGAGATCAATGAAAAAACAATACCAATGATTTTTCTGTGAGGGTATGAAAAAATTTTCTCACATGATAAAATTCAAAATGATGAGACTTTAAAATATGAAATAACGATAAAATTATTAATGAAAAATTACTAAGCATATTGTTTAAACTATGGATGCAAGTTTTCAACGTGCCTTCATAGGGTATTTGTTAGTTACTACAGTCATTTAAGATGAGTGTCCCCATGAACTTGATCAAATCTCAGACCTTTAAATTGCAGAAAGCCAAGAAAAATAATTATTTGCTGACAACAAAAAATGTGGCATAAAATGTAGGAGATATGTATAATTATTTAAAATACTTTATCTTTTAAAAAGTATTTTAGATATTTAAAAGTCCTAGTAAATAGTTGTGAACTTAAATAAATTATAAACAAGTAAATATTTAATTGTATCAATATAAAACACCATTATAATAATATTACAGGGCAATCAAAGCTTCCACTATAAAGGAAATAAAAACATACTTAAGTATATTTAAGTGTTATATTTGCCTTTTATAATGGGTATTTAAAACATAAGTAAACATTTATAAACATTTGTAATGTATAAAATATTTATATGTTAATGTGAAAGCTATGTGTTTATATATTCCTGCTGCTGGGGAAAAGTAAATAATCATCTCTGATAAACAAAATACTTGGTATGATGTAAAATTGAAGAGAAGAGATTCCTGAACTTTTTTTTTTTTTTTTTTTAGGAAATATTTTTCATAGCCCAGACTGGCTTCAGATTTGCTGTGTAGCTGAAGATGACCTTGAGCTATTGATTTCATTGTCTCTTCTTTCCCAAGAGCTGGATCCCAGGCCAGTGTCATTGCTCACAGTTTGGCCTGTCTTCCACGCTGGTCATGTGCCCAGGGGTTTCATAGGGTTGGAACTGGTACCTTCCATTGTAAATTTCTCTCCCTCTTCCTCTCCCTTTCTGTGCTTTCTCCTCCCTCTTTCTCTTTCTGTCTTTCTGTCTCTCTCTCCCTCCATCTCTCTGTCTCTTTCTATCTCTGTCTCTCTCTCTCTTTCTGTGTGTGTGTGTGTGTGTGTGTGTGTGTGTGTATTAGGGGGTGGGAACGCGTGTTCATGCACACGTTTGAACTGTGTATAGCACGTCTGCTTTGCCTGCTATAGCACGTCTGGAAAGACAGAGAGACCAAACAAATTTGATCAATTTATTTGATTAGAAACTTCAATTTTTGGATAAATTTATTCAACAGAGAAGTAAGGGCGGAGATTGCAACCCTAGAGGAGCCCAGTACTGTTGTCATGGAAATAAAAACATACATAAGCACAGGTGTGGTGTAGTAAAGATGGAAGGTAAGTTATGATAAGTGTGGGTCAGATCTTCATATACACAGTTATACAAGCGTGTATGAGTGTGTCTATAGGTTATAGGTTAGACTTTAAGTGTCAGGTTAACTATACACTGCCGTGTGTTGCTTTCCTGCTTTGTAAAAGCGAGATGGTATTATTTTCCTCCGTGCTTGTAAAAGGGGGTGTGTAGAGAGCCGATTAGATTTCTATGACAAAGTACTGCCTTTTCACCCATGAAGGCTGAGCAAAAGCTCTCCAAATGCCATGCTTACCAATGCATTCCTCTTTGTGTGCTATAGGCTTGAAAAGGGAAATATTAAATCAGCTGGGGTATGCTGACCTCCGATGGCCAGATGTAAAAGTACCTTCAGCAGGCAGCAAGACCATGCAAAGTCCCTAGAAAGATGCAGGGTTGGGTGGCAGCTAGTCAGCTGTTTATTTTACAAAGAGGACCTTTTTATATCAGCCTGAACTGAGGAGCTGCAAATCCCACTACAAGTCATTTAAAACTGCTTCTGAGAGTAATTGGGGGCAACACAACTGTGCGGGCTTCTTCTGGCCGCTAGGGATGATTCCTTAACATCTGAAGTGTCTGTGAATGAGCCATTGCCATCTGAAAGACTCTTGCAGACTCCACAGCAGAGAAAAGGTGGCAGCGGTATCTCTAATACCGCTCTCTAAAGTGGCAAGAAATTTGTTAATTAGCATAAGTGACATTTGGAATGTCATTTCCCTGTATTGTTGGTGGATTTTGATACATGCAACTGGTTAGAAATACTGTGTAGACATACTAGTTCTTTTGGGAACACACACGTGTATGAACATCTGCACACATGCTTTGTGACCATTCTTAGAAACTGCATGCCTGTGAGGTTAAGGTTAGACTTAAGGTCAGGTTTAATGATATTAGGTTTAGGGTCACAGTTAAGTTTATCCTTTTTTTTTTTTCCTTTTAAGCTACAGTTGTTAGGATTTCGTCTAAACTCCACCCACAGTTACCCGGCAAGAGCTAGGTATGCCCTGCCCCACAGTTACCTGGCACTATAAAAAGGGTACTTGCTCCCCCTTTCCTCTCTTGCTCTTGCTTCTTTTGTTCTTACCCCTTTGTTCCTCCTCTGCCAATTCCCTTCCCTTTTTATCTACGTGATCATAGCTGGCCTCTACTCCTCTACTCCTTTTCTCCTCTTCTTTCTCTGCCCTTACTACCCTCTTAATTCCCCTCCCCATGCCTGGAATAAACCTATACTATACCATTGTGTGCCAGGTCTCTCATGGGGAAGGGATGCCCAACATGGGCCCACCAGAGGCACCCCTTCCCCCACACCTCACCACACCTCCATAGAACATATCCCCCCACTCTCTTTATCTTTTTCATAACAACAGTTAGATTTAAACCTAAGCATATGTTCTGAGTTAGAGCTTTTGTTACAATTAATGTTAGACTTAGGGTTATGGTTATGGTTAAGATTAGATAGACTCATGGTTACATATTGTCCTAGTGTTAGGTTTAGGGTTGTGGTGATTGTCAGAACAGGATTAGGTTTAGAATTTGAGTTCATAGTGAGGATTAGAGATCAAGTTTGGTTTAGTATTATGGTGAGTGTCAGAACTACCATTAGGTTTAGTGTACAGTTATGATTATGGTTTGAACTGTGTTTATGATTTGGTTTCTAAGTAAAGTTTCAGATGCTTTTGTGGTAGAGTTAGATCAATATTTAGAGTTAGGATTAAAAATTCAAATTTTATAATTTTAGACATAGATGGGAGAGAAGAATCCCAGAAGTGACAAAGACCAGATATTCAACAAGATCATAGAGAAAATTGTTATGGTGAGCCCACCAGAGAAGACTGCTCAGATATAGTCTATAGCCAATTGAAAATAGTTATTCTGGATATCTGGGACTATACTCAGATATTCAGGACCCATTGGTGCCCCACTTTCAGAGCAAGGGAATTTCAAAGGCAAAATTCACATGTGCTATCTTGTTCTGCTGCTGTAGGGGAGGTTTTATACAAGCAAGCAGTTTAACAGAAGCTAAGATAAGTGTTAAATTAACTAGGGCTTCTTGATCGTGGGTTCCTGGAATAGAGTTGAATAATTTTCCATGAAATTCTCCATCAAGGAGATCAAATTCAAGCTAAACTTGAAATGGTCTCAGCAAGGATACAAGATGGAGGAGTGTCTGCCCTGTCTTGCCTGGTCACGTTCCCCACTGCATTCGTGAAATTGAGTCAAATCATTGACACATCCTGTTCCTGGGTGGCATAGTTAGTCCGATTAACCAGTAGTTTAACAGTTTGTTCTGCTTGATATATTTGGTCATGTGGTTGAGAATTCAGGGTCCTACCATTAGTCGGATCAGGATAAAAACCAATGGTCAGACTAATGCTGACAAGTCAGCCATAGGGACCAGTAAACAGAGGCCAATACCAACTATCTGATCTATGTCTACTTTCCCTTTTTCCTTTCCTTGAGGTAAGATTTTCCCTAATTATCCCAAATTGGTTGGCATAGAAACAGTGGGTTTCTTCTAAAGCCATGCAAATTCCACCCTGGTTAATAAAATAGAAGGTCTAATCTCCTTCAGTTCTATAGGACTACCTTTGCAAACAAGTCAACTTGGCTCTCCAGACTGTAAATATAATTTTCCAAATGTCCTAGGTCTATCTCTTCCAGAGAAATGAGTTCCATAAAGATTTTGTTCTCAATCAGAAAGGCTGAGCCTATGAAAGTTGAACTTGCCCTTCCTGCCTCTACTAGAACTGGGGCCAGAATGGAGGCCCATTTGACCTTCTTTAACATCAGGTTAAGGACAATATGAACTGTCCTCTCTGTCTCTGTTATGGCATATACTGGGAGATAACCTATACATAGAAATGGAGTATAACTTTCCAGTGAGTCAGAGTAGATGCATTTAGTCAAATCATTAGTACAAACAAGCCTGGTAATTTAAGAACATGATGTAGATAACAGTCCTTGGCCGGATGACTTGATCTTGGCAGGGTATACATAAAATTATAATTCCTGAAGACCTTCTTTTAGCCAATCTTATTTACAACCCGATTAAGTGTTCCCGCCCCTCTCCAAGATTCATATTGTTCAATCCTTGGAAGAGACACAGAGAGCAGAGGTTTACTGGAAAGATAAAGAATTCCCAGGTTTCTCTGAATTCCCATATCCAGGATTGGGTGGATGGGGATTGTGTATCCTGGGTTAGTAAACTATGATTGGTCTTATCACTAAGAGGTGTGAGGGTCAAGTGATGGTCCATCTGTCCCTAATGACTTTTCTCCTCTAAGGGATGACAGCAACTACTGTGGGTTCTCAGAAAAGGGAGGGTTTGGGGCCTTCCAATTGAATAAGTCACTGGTAGAGAAGGAGACATAAACCATGAATGGGAAAGGAGTTGAACTTTTACTTTTCTCATTGGGTGTGACTAAGGGAACTTGTTTGTCCCTCCCAGAGTACAACCGGCTGCTTAGAACAGGTTGAGAAGAGAGGGAGAGAGAGGGGGGGGAGGGAGGGAGGGAGGGTGGGAGGGAGGGAGGGAGAGAGAGAGAGAGAGAGAGAGAGAGAGAGAGAGAGAGAGAGAGCACAGCACAGCATAGCTTATGAGCTATGTCCTTCTTCTTGCATGCACATTTCTTAAATGGCAAGGGGCCTCCTGATTCAGAGATCTCTGTAGGACTGATGTATCTGATAGCTGACATGTTGTCTCTGTTGTGTGTGTTTCTATGATTTGACACTGGCATCATTGCACTTGGAAATCAAATGTGAAAACGCACGTGCACACTCACCAATAAGAACACTTGGAAATTGCACACAGGTGAGCATGCTCATGAATGCCAACATGACAGCACTCAGAAAACTGCATGAAAATGAATGCTTGCACACCAGCTGGCACATGACCATGACAGCATTCAGAAGTAGCAAATGTGTGAAGGCACATATTGAGTGCCTGCATGATAGTACTCGGGAATTGCATGCCAGTCACAAAAATACACCCATGGTATGCACTCATTGATAAGTGGGTATTAGCTCAAAAGCTCAGATTACCCAAGATACAAGTCACAAGACTACATGAAGCTCAAGAAGAAGGAAGACCAAAGTGTGTATGCTTTAGTCCTTCTTAGAAGGGGGAACAAAATATTCTCAGGAGGAAATGTGGAGACAAAGCTTGAAGCAAAAACTGAAGGAAAGGCCACCCAGAGACTGCCCAATCTGGGGATCCAGCCCATATTCAGACATCAAACCCAAACAATATTGCTGATGCCAAGAAATACTTGCTGACAGGAGCCTGATATAGCTGTCTCCTGAGAGGCTCTGCCAGAGCCTGACAAATACAGAGGCAGATGCTCGCAGCCAACCATTGGACTGAGAATGGGGTCCCAGTGGAGGATTTGGAGAAATGACTGAAAAAGCTGATGGGGTTTTCAACTTTACAGGAAGAATAACAACTTCAACCAACCAGACACCCCAGAGCTCCTAGAAACTAAACCATCAACCAAAGACAACAAAGCCAGTAAGCATCAGCAAGCATTACCCTTGGATAATGGTTTCTGCTTCGGTTCTGGACTCCAGGTTCCTGCCTTGAGTTCCTGCCTTGATTTCCTCTGATGATGAACTGTGATGTGGAAGTATAAGGGCGGGGGGAACCTTTTTTCCCCAAGTTGTTTTTGGTATGGTGCTTTTTCACAGCATTAGCAATCAACCCAAACTGAGGCATCGCATTGTAACTTAGGCTGTGTGAAAAACAATATAAGCATCTACTTAAAAAAAAGTTTTATGCTGGGTATGGTGATACATTCCTTTAATCCCAGTTCCTGAGAGACAGAAGCAGGCAGATCCTTATGAGTTCAGTGCCAACCTGGTCTAGAAAATGAGTCCAGGACAGCTAGGACTCTAAGAAGCCTTATCTCAAAAAAAAAAAAAAAAAAAAAAAACCAAAAAACAAAAAACAAAAAATTATTTTATTTTATTCCCACGCCTTTGTGGGAGCGTGAGAGTGCTGGTAACCACAGAGGCCAGAAGAGGTCACTAAATCCCAGGAGCTGGAGTTACAGGTGGCTGTAACTCCAACAACCTCCTGGCTGACCAATATGTTTGATGGGAACTGAATTCATGTCCTCTACAGAGCAGAGCTTGCTGTTAGCTACTGAGCCATCTCTGCAGCCCCGGAGCAGCCACTTTTTAATGTTCGTTTATGCTTTCCCGCAAGCTCAGGCAGACATGTGGTTATCCAAGGCTCTACCTGGTTTGAATTCTAGATCCCTTCCCTCACTTACTTCTATTATACACTTGACAGTTCATCTCCTTTACCAGAACGTACTATATATATGGCGGGCTTGACTAATTAAAAGATCAAGTCAGACATTACAAAGTAAGGTCTGTGTGGTGGTTTGAATACGTATGGACTCCATAGATACGTTGTTTGAGTACTTGGATCATAGAGAGCAGCACTATTGAGGTGGCCATGTTGGAGGAGGTGTGGCCTTGCTGGAGGAGGTGTGGCCTTGCTGGAGGAAGTTCATCACTGTGGGGGTGGGCTTTGAGGTTTCCTATGCCCAACTCCAGCCAGTGTGAAATTTTAGTCTCCTCCTGGCTGCCCTCAGATGAAGACGTAGAACTCTCGGTTTCTCCAGCACTGTGTCGGCTTGCACACCATCATGCTTCCTACCATGAGGATAATGGACTAAACCTCTGAAACTGTAAGCCAGCCCCCATGAAATGTTTGTTTTTAGAAGAGTTGCGTTAGTCATGGTGTCTCCTCATGGCAATGATGTCCTGACTAAGACAGTCTGAGAATTTATTTCCTTACCTTCCTCCTTTTTGAGTTATTTCTGACTGACACACCCTTCAATTAAAAGCTGTGGTCTGCTCAGGGACCCCTAAAATCCTCTCTTCCTCTGATCCCGTGATGATCCAGCACAGGTGGTTGCTACTGACATCATCTTTTCAAACGGTTCCTTTTCTAAGCTCGCTTTCCCCAGGTTGTTCTTGTTGGCACTTTCTTGCCGATTTACAAGTTTAATTGCTTGGGGGTCAACTCTGCGGAGTCCTTTTCAATATTACAACTTATTTAAGTAGTAACTATATGAAGAATAAACTAAGTAGTTATTTTCTAGCACAGCTGTATCGATCTGAAGAGAAAAGGCACTTATTCCTGAGGCCTGCTACTTGTAGCTATATCCTTAGCCCCCTAAATGAAATTCACACCAAGTACATGTTGCAAACGTCAGGATTGGGAGGTATAAATCCCCACATTTGACAGTGGTAACTATGAAGGAAATGTTTTCACTAGAACTAACAAAGTTACCCTCTAAATCAAATTGAGGCTAAATATTGTAGCCCACCAAGGCTGTTTATGGGCCAGGGAGTTGTGCCTTTGTCTTAGATAGGATTCTTTCCTTGGGACTGACCAGTATGAGAATTTTCTGTTGTTGTTATGTTGGGATTAAACCTGGGCCTTATGAATGCCAGGCAGGGTCTCTATCAGAGCCATGTTCTCAAGCCTGAACTTTAAAAACAAAACTGCCCACTGTTCAGATTTCAGAGCTTCCCAGAGCTTGTGTGCTGGGCTCAGAGCAGAATAGAATCTAATTCTTATGTCTGGTTTGAGCATGAGAATTCTTTTTTTTTAATGCTTTCTCCATGGCTCCCCACAGTGGATCTTGATGAAAGAGACAGTCCATGGTTCTAAACAGTTTATTGATTGTTCATGGCAGAAAAGGGATGCATACTGAACCATACCCACTTCTCAGGGTAGACCCAGAGAAGGGAGGAATGTATGGGAAAGGAAGTTTACTGGCTAAGCCCTCTGTGCCTCTAGGTACCTCATTAGCACGGAGAACTCTGTTTTGGGCTCACATGACCATAGGACACATTTCTTTATGTGAGGAGTGTGGCACATGTTCCAGTCCAGGAATCTGGCAGGGAGCAGGGAGTCGCCTAAGTCTCAGATATGTGCCCACTGAGTCTCCAGGTCTCAACCTGCTGTACCTTACCAGACCTCCTGGCATGGTTTTACGTCCCACACCCAGGTGTTTGGAACCTCTAGGTGCCCATGTCTCCAAATAACAGACACCACAGAGAACAGAAAAACAGTCTCCTGAGCGAAGTCGGCTAGTGATGTGGGATGCTGACAGACATAAATAGCAAAATATTAGAGCATGAGAATTCCAACCGAGGTTACTTCATGAATGAATTAGCTCTGCTCATAGACGGCTTCTTCTCCCTCCTTCCTGTCTGAAGGACTGCTAATCCAACAGCCAGACCCAGACTCTCTTCCTGTGTGGTCAGAAACAAAGGGGCAGCATCTTAAGGTGAGATGTAAAGAGAACCTTTGAGAGATTGTGAACAGGACACAATCTTGATCCAGTCTGAATTCTCAAGGGTGTCTCTGGATGAGGTACAGAGAATATGGAGCTGGGGCTGGGCAGATTCGGATCCAGGAATACTATGTAAAAGCCTGTTTTCAGATTCCAAGAGAGAAGCAGTGACTGGATTAGCAGCAGATGGGCTTTAGACGTGTTTCATGGTGGATCTAGAGATCGAGGAAGAGGGAAGGGACTTAAAAGCAGATAGAAGACAGCTGGGTGAAGGTACCGATTGCTGCAGCTGGCACTGCTGTTGCTGTGGTCTTGAAGGAGATGGAAGAAACCGCCACGGGGAAGCTAACATACCTTCAGAGTGATCCCTGTATATAGGTTCAACAGGCCTGCATGCTTAGCTTAAGGGCTTTCCTTATAATGAAAGCAGGTAAGGGTATCCTTTGACCGATGGGAGCCAAAGGAAAGTAAAAAGGTTAACGGGAGAGATAAAGGGAGAGCTCACGTTGGTGTTACTGAAACAGATGCATTCACTTCTCAGGGCCTTTGGTTGTAAGAGCAGAGTCTATCCTCGGAGTAAACCTGTCAACCAGATATAATCCCCGCCTTCAAAGCGCCTCCAATTAGTGGAAACAAACCCCATAAATTTGAGATTAAAGGGCCAGTGCTACTTTTAGGAAGAAGCACACTGTATTTGGCTCTATTTGCTTTCTTTGACTTATTGCTTTAATTTGCTTCTTTGTGACTTTCTGAATTCTTTTGAGTGCTGTTTTGGCTACGGACTCCTTCAGTAAGTATGTCTCCAAGTGTTCACGAGCAGTGTTCCATGTTTCTATGTTTCTTCTTTAACTTTAATAGCAGCAAACCCCCTTTAAAACTGCATAGTGGTTGGAGAAATATCTCACAAGGAGAAACCGTGTATATGCGTGCATGAAATTACTACATAACCAAAATAAACCACTAGTTTTTTTCTTTATATGGCAATCTCACAAATGCAGACTTTAATTTTTCAACAGAGTTGGTTTTCTCCAAAGACTTAAGAACATGAAGCTAAATTCTAGGGAAAATAGTTTTTCCTTAAAACATCTATTTAGTCTGAATTCAGGACCCATTCTGTCTAGAGCAAGGAATGTATTTTTGGCAGTAGAAGTAGGGTGTTCTCTCTCCAAACGCAGTAACAAATCTTGGGAAACAAGTTGTAATTCAATTTAATATATCCAAAGTTTCAAAAAGTTTCCCTGTTTAGCAATGTGCAAAATTGGAAAGTAGAGAATGAGGAAGTATTTAAATCCAATAAAATAATTGCATCTAATGCGGTCCGCTGAGAGATGGGCAGACTTTGAAACGTTTAGTGTGGTTATGTATGTAGCTTATTTTTTTCTTATTAGTCTTTCAGTTATTTCTTTTACTTTTGAGATTTTAATTTAACTACAGCACCCTATTCCCTTTCTTCCCTGTATATGGGCCCATATGCATATTTCTAAACACACCCTGCTTGGTCTCTGTAATGCTGCTTGGATGTATGTTTTCAGGGCTGAGCTTTTGCTTTCGGATACTGATTGTTGTGCTCTGCCCAGGGGAAGACTCTCCCACTATCAGCATTCTTAATTGCCTGTAGTTCTTTGTATAAAGTGGAGGACTCACAGTCTTTCCACTGCCCCGGTTTGGTCTAACCCATTGTGGAGAAGGTGCGGATGGAGAGAGTCAGGGAGCCTCACCGGCCTAGGTCCTAGAGAATGTTCGTGATCCTGTCTGGATGGAGAGGTTTGATGAAGCAAAGATGGGACCCATGAGTGTGGGCAGGTGGGGTACATTCTGAAGGAATTATAGATATAGGTTGAGGTACATACAGGGGTGGCCAGACCAAGGCGGAACATTGCCTGTAGGACCTGGGTACATTGGCTAGACTCTGGAGAAGGATGTGTGAAATCTGTATTTAGTTTAAAAGGAGAGTCTCTGACTTAGGCTGGGCTAAGGGAGCTCAGATAGAAGAACCCATGTATCAAGTAGGGTCATAGGAGGGAGTAATCCTCAAGGGTCCACAGATAGTCCTGTGTGCCCCGTTCACCACCCATGTGACGTGTCCTCCACAGGTTCACAAGGTCCCCTGGTGCTGGCACTGTTTGTGAACCCTGTGGAGACTTGAAGGCAGATCCCGAACGGAGAAATGACTCACTGGGAACAGGCCTCCAGACTCCCTTTGCTGAGGTGGATACAGTGTCTCTTACTCTGGCCACTGATGCTCTTCTGCCTGCCCCCATGTCTTCTCCCTTTGGGACTGTAAGTCTAAAGAAGCCAGGTCTTTCTCAAGTTGCTTCTGTGAAAATATTTTGTTATAATAGGAAACAAAACCAAGACACTTGTCTGGGACCTCCCAGAGGGCCTCTTTCTAGTTTTCACAGCCCCCCCCCACTCTCTCAGCACTCTTTGAAAAGGAGGCTAGCTGGTAAAAGGTCACCAGGAGTTCAGCCTCCATTGCTTATCCAGCCAGTTTGGGTTTGACTTTCAGACATGCCTAAGCTTATTTCTTTGGGGCTAGTTCTAGAAGGTTCTCTGGGCTTGACAATCAGAATTCTTTTCTTCTATAAGCTATGTTGTGTATATGCAACCAAATCCACAAATCCTTGTCAAACTTGTTACTGAAAAGAAACTTTTTTTTTTTTTTTTTTTTTTTTTTTTTTTTTTACAGAAGTTGTGTGGTCTCTCAGCACCTAGTCCTGGTTTTCTAAAACTCCAAATTCCAGGCAGCTAATGGTGGAGAATTAATACATTGTTTTGCCTTACATGTTGAATACAAATGAAATATATGTATACACACACATTCACACACATAAATGCTGAATACATATAAGGTGCACACATTTAATATAAATGAAGGGTGTATATGTTGGATACAAGTAAAATGAACAGTGATAATGAGATCATTATTTCCTCTGACTTGAGCTCAGAGAACCAATAGCAGCTTCTTTCGTCAGTTTTCTTATACTGCTGCTAGAGTAAAATAGTCCAAGTTTCAGAGTTTGGGTGTTAAAGCCGAGGTGACTCCATGTCTTTCAAGTCTGAAGAGTTCCAGTGTAAAGAACTCCAGACCTGTCCGAGTCCGGAGAACGAGCGGAGAGAAAAACATCATGCTGAGGGTCTTCATCAGAAACATGGACAACATGGGTGTGTGTGGATCTCAAAGGCTCCAGATGGACCAAGCATCTTGCATCCAAAGCCTGTCCATGTGAGGGCAGACTCGATGCGCACAGTGTGTGGTCAGAGGTGGGCCTGCGATTTTAAAGACGCTGTCATCTTTGCCTCCCAATGTTCTTGAACTAGAGCCTTGACTCCTAAGCAATGGTGCTGTGAAGGGGTTGGAAGCTTGAGAGAGAATTAGGTCATTCAGCAGTCAAACCAGGTCTGCCCTCACAGGACCGGGCTAATTCTCTAAGAAGTGAGTAGGCTTGCTTTTGTAGGACTAGGTTACTCACCATGCGTGTGAGGTGCTATCAAGCAATGCCAGTTCTCACCTTTAATTGTTTGTTTGTTATTTCACAGATGGTCACTTGCTACTCTCCTTTTTTATTATATTAAGATATAAAACACGAGCCTATATTGATCTCAGTATCATACTGTTGGCCTTCCAGCCTCCAGACTGAACTAGGCAAACATTTTTCCTAGCCTTACATACTTGATTATAGTAACAAAAAAACCATTTTAAAAAGTATTTTGTGGTATATGTTGAGGTCTGCCCTCACACCCTGCAGCATAGCTGCAGCCATCTTGTTCCATAATGGCAGGTGTTTCATATTGTGGCTGTAACATGCCTGCCCGTCATCGACACAAGGAAATAACTTGACTCAGAGCAGGGTCATGCTGATCACATATCCTGTCATGTTCTGCATGTTCTGAGGTTTGTTAATCTTAAGAAATTCCACAAAGCATTACATAAGATCCATCAAGTTCAAAGGTCAGTATGAACTGTTGTGTCTAAAATGGTTTGAGTCAGAGCCGACCACTGGGTAACACTTCCTGCACCTGCGTATGAGTTCATCGCGGTTTTTGTGTTTTTTTTTCCCTTTGTGAGCTGACAGAGAAAGATGCTCAGGGTCATAGCCTCAGATAGTTCTGTGCTTCATCCTTGGCCCATCAGTGTTAGGTCGTATGTTCAATAAATTATCCCTGTCTGACTGAGATTGGTGTTTGTATGATTTGGGGGGTAACTCCCAGACCCCAAAAGTATGAAAATTGCATGAAACTTGTACTTCAGTGACCGTAATAAAGATATATTGGCAAGTAACTATACACATTTACTTATACCTTGCACGTGGCAGCTTTTGCCTTGTCACAGAACAGATCAGTGGAAAAAGATTATATGCCCAGAGAAGACTAAGCTAATTATTAAGCCTTTACAGAAAAAAGCTGCTGACCCGTGGTCAGTGTTGATGGCAGTTGCTGGGGAAAAACATTGCCTCCTCTTTCTCTGCCTTGTAACCTCATGAACACGCTCACTGACCGAACCTTAGGTAATATGGAAGGAGTAAACTTTGGAAATGTCACTCTTTGATTCTTCTTCAGGTTGCATAAAAGCCAGTAGTGAGTTTACGACAAACAGTTTGGGATGGTTAGCTAGGAAACCCCAAGATCATTTTTGAAGTGTCTGATTAGCTGGAATGACCTGTTAGACTCAGACAGACCATCCTAGTCACATAGGCTCACTGGGAAGAATCCAGCAGAGAGTACTGGTGAGCCTCCAATTATCCCAGGGCAACCTAAGCCAGCCAGCTTAATTCTGTCAGCAAAGCCATGGCACAGCAAATATGAAAGTTTTTCTAGTAAAACCCTTCTGAGACTTGGTGCCCAGGATTTTCATTGGTGCTTTTACAGTACACAAATCTCAGGGGAGTAAGGACACCAATTTTCAGCTATGTGATATATGTCGAGTTCCTGGAGGGTGTTTCCTAGAAACCACTTGGACTCACTTCATCTGGAATGTGCAGGGTTTGGACAATATTGGCCTCTGAGTTAACCCCTTGTTTCATAGGTTTGAAATGTCAAAGTCTAAAGATCAAAGACATCTGCTTAAATCTCTTTTTTGAAAATAAAGTGTTTGTAGCCAGTTGGATCTAGATTTAAGGATCATCTTTGTTTCTTAAAAGCACTTGGGTCTTGGACATCCTGCTAACCTCTTAGGATTTTCTCTTCTCTTTCGTCATAGGTCCTTAATTAATAAGTTAAATTTAGGTAATTAATAAGTTAAATTTAGGATAGAGGGATAAGCTGTAAAAATCAAGCAATGTTAGGCCGAAACATGGTAGGTACTAAAATAATAATTAGTTTTTAATTTTACCAATGTTTCTTGAAGATATTATCAGTGATTAATATATAGTCAAAGGTAAAAAAATTGTTGCTCTATTAAAAATGACCATCACACTTACAGTATGAGGGAATTTGTATCAGAAGAAATGCCATGTTGTTTTGCAAATACCTGGAAAGCTCCTCTCAGAATGAAGAATAAGGTTCTCCAGGCCTTGTTCTGACATGGATGCGGCAGGTTGCTTTGTAGAACAATTAGATAAAAAGGCAACAAGACGAACACAAATGGGAAGAACCAGGGGTAAGGGCAGAAACGAGGGCTGAAAATATTTCTACAGAAGTTACACAGTGTCACATAAATCCACATGAGCAAGCGGTCTGCGGTCATAGTTGTTAAGGACAAGAGTGGGACCCGAGATAATTCTGAACATCATAGTGCTTCCGTCAAACCCACAGTTTCAATCTGATCAGTCTCCATGTTAAATGCTGTCTGAGACCTTAAATGGAACACGTGGCTCTTTTGTCAGCGTTTGAGATTCTCAGAAGCTGCCCATTGAGAGCATGAGGTGCTATTACATTTCAAGTAGTTAATTAAACATCTCCTTGCCAAATAGAAAATAGCTTCAGAGAAGGACTAGGGGAAAATAGCTAGGAACAACAGCTTCATCAAAAATGATGTCAAGAGAAAACAAAATAGCGACTTGACTTGATTACTTTGATGTATTTAAAAATGTGTTAGATTATTTATCTATTTTTCCTATCTTCCTCCCTCTCTCCCTCCTCACCCCAATGAGTGTGTGTGTGCGTGTGTCTGTATCTCTTTCTCTCTCTCTGCATTCATGCATGCACACACACACACACACACACACACACACACACACACACACATGTGAGTGCCACAATATTTGTGTAAAGTTAAGAGGATAACTCATGGGAGTTTGTTCTCCTTCCATGTGGGTCCCAGAGATCAAACTTAGGTTCTCAGACTTGGCAGTAAGGGCCTCCAACCACTAAGCCATCTTACAGGCTCCTATGTTTGGTGTTTTTAGAAGGTTCAGTGTTAGGCAAGGCTCCATCCAGAACATTTGCTCCAAGCTTGTTACTCCTCAGAACCATAGGTCCCCATGGCTTCATCCATTGACACCTACACAGAATAGTGGGAATGAAAAGTTCCCTTAGGTTTTTGAAGCCAATGAAGCCTGGACTTGGCTAATGTTGATGCCTTTATTGGTCATAGGTCAAGAGACAACACACAATAGGAAAAAATGGAAATGTCTGGACAGGAGTTTCCTTTGAGAAACACTTCCTGTTTGTGGTATTGGGAATTAGGGCACCCATTTGGGACACCTGAAGAAAGGATCAGGTCTTCAAAGTTCATGGACGTGGAGTCCTAGATAGAATGTAAAGCGAGCCTCATAGTTAGGTTTTTCTCCTGGGAGATCTCTTCCCACATTTCTCGGCCTCCTCAGCTCACCTGTACTGCCACAAGCTTGCATGGTCTCGGAATGGCCTTTTGGGTTTCTGGTTGATTTCTCCTTTGCTTCTTTTGCTCATCTTGACTATGATAGCATAGACGAGACTGCTGGTCAGAAAGTTTCACTCCTACTAATAGTGAGTATCGCTTCCTACGGCTTTCCAGATGCTCAGTTTTACATGTCTACCTCATGGTGGACCTTGCCATATCAACTTGCTTTGGCCAGTGGGATGGCAGCAGATGTGATGAAAACTGAACCTTCGGGACATGTCTATATGGTGGACTCATCCTTTATTGCACCTTCCAGTGATGTTCAAAGAGCACATGTCTATGGCCCTCTCATCCTAGAAGATTTGGATACAACTTGGAATAAAGTCAAATGGCTCCTCCCCGCTGACCCAGATCACCTTACTTGTCTGCATGAGAACACGACTTTTTTTTATCTTCTTCCTTATTTGTTTGTTTTGAGACAGGGTCTAGCTATCGAGGCCAGGTTGGCCTTGAATTCACTACATAAACAAGGCTGGCTTCCGACTCACTGTGTTCAGTGGTTGAGGGGTGTACAAGTGCTAACTTACTGGAGGAAAGAGGTAAAAGGCAGCTAAATCTACTAGAAGCAGTGTCGCTGATTTGCACATGATAGTCTTCATGTATTTGAACTCATTTCCAGAGATTGGGGAAGACGATATAAGGTATGAGAAAAGTGGTTTTGGAAGAGGGAGCCCTTTTCTGAGCACTTCATGTTACAGAAAATTAGTGGGGCAAGGGAGCAGGGGCAGCGGGAGGTGTGCAGGGTCCCCAGTTGTTTGCTGTTCATGAGTGAGTGTCCTGTGTCCTTTGCTCTGGCCATGGAGAAAGCTGGAACAGAGGGAAAGTGAGAAGAAAAATGTGTGGGTGAAGTCTGAGCAATGTGAAGTTGCTGGCACTTAGGCAGGGAAAGACGACGGGGCTAAAGGGTTTCTTGGAGTTAAGAGTCCACCCAGATGTTTCTTCTGCTGAAGCTAAGTTGCACAGAAGTCTAAGCTTGAACAGGGTGTGTTCAAGATTCAGAGTCCCCTGTGACCCACCGCCATGGCTGAGGAAGGCATAGTTGCAGGACGTGTAACGGACATCAACACCGCTCTACAAAAGATGCAAAGACAGTCCTCATCCACTATGGCCTCGCATGGGGCATACATGAATCTTCCAAAGCCTTAGGCCAGTGCCCAGCCTACCTCTGTGTGTTTGCATCCAAGTGTGATGAGCCCGTGTATGTCAAGCTGGTGGAGGCCCCAAATCAACCTGATGAAGGTTGACAACAGAAGACTGGGGAGTGGATAGGCCTCTGTAAAATCTATGGAGAAGGGAAGCCACGGGAAGTGGTTGGTTACTGTTGTGTACTGGTTAAGGACTATGGCAAAGAACCCCAGGCCAAGGATGTCATCGAGGAATACCCTAAGTGCAAGGAATGAATAAATAAAAAATTGACTCAAAACAGAGTTCACTCAAAGAGGTCTTATACACACAATGCTGAATTCTACAGAACGGTGTGAGGCCAAATTATCAGTGAATGCTTTGATGATATGCAGATTCCGCAGCTGATTTTGCCTATGACAATAGCCCCTTGTATGGACCTGAAACTTAAAATCATTTATGAGAGGTTTGTGAAGGAAGATGATAGTTTATTTTTTAATTGTTCCTTCTTAGCAATGTACAAATTCAGCATCCTTCCGTGAGTGTCTAATACTTTTTAAATGACGCTGGTTGGTAAAGTTGAGTCTTAGAGGTAGTGGGGCAGGTGAGAGGAAACACTCTGAAAGGTCTTTCTGTGAGCTCGTAGCAGGATTCATACATTGAGTAGATGGTCTCTTCAGGGATGCGGAGGATACATTTGGAGGAAAAAGAGACCAGAGACAGGAGAACATTCATATGTCAGGCTGGTGCTCCGGTCTGGGTCAGAGATGAAGCCAACCTCACGCTATGGTCATGGATATGGGGGGAAATGAGAGGCAGGTCTCAAACTTATTTCTAAAACGAAGCCTGCAGGAGTTGCCGATTGGATGCTAGGAGGAGGGAGGGGCTGAACTTCTAGTTCCCATCCTCACCAACCACAGGGGATTTTTTTATGTTTACTGGTGGCCAACCTTACGGTGAGAAATAGTTATTTTCCCTTGTTTGTTTCTGTGCAGAAAGAAAATGGTGGGAAGTGGAAAAACTATCTTCATGTAGGAGTGGCTGCCTATGAGGTGAAATCATTCTGATGACTACGGTTGAATAGTTGTTGTTAGTTTATTGTGAGTCGAAGTCCATCATTGTAAGAGGGGTTTGGTGAAAAGGAAGTGATAGATATGGGTTGATGACAGATTTGCAGTACAGGCCTACTAAAAACCAAACGCCAAACAACAGCACAACAGAGCAATACAACAGCACAACACAACACAGCAATGCAAGAGCTTAACAATACTACACCGCACCACAACAACACAACACAACAGCACAACAGAGCAACACAACAACACAGCAATACAACAACACAACAAAACAACAGTACAACAGCATAATGACAGCACAACAACAGAGCAACACAACAGCACAACAACACAACACAACAAAAAAATAACACAACACAATGACAACACAATAGCACAACACCACACCACAACATAACAATAAAACACAACAATACAATACAACACAACAGCATAACAATACCACAATACAACAACACAACAAAACAACAATACAACAACACAACACAACAACAACAAAATCACCCCAAATTAATTCTTTTTGACCAAGAGAATGAAATCTCTGACTTAGAAGCTTCACATTCCAGTTGGGCAGGTATTCACCTGGCTGAAGAGCCACAGCCCCTCAGGAAGATGGATCTACATCAAGCCATACTAAAGAGCTAAGAGAAATAAATATCCCTTTAATAAGATAATATACCTGTTGGCATGAAAATCGGCTTATATAGTAAATAGAAGGGAATTTAATTTGAAGTTAAAGATAGGAAAGGATATTAATTCAATTTATATAAAAAGGAAAGGGTATATATATACATATATACATATATATATATATATATACCTATGATTAGTCTCCAAAGAAGGGAGAAATAAATGAAATTGATATACATGTTTTGAAGAAAGAACAGAGAAATTAATGGAAATTGACAAATAAATAAATCCAGGCCTTTGATCTCTGGGTAGGAGACAAAGGCATAAAGACAAATAGAGAGAAACCCTGTCTCAATAAATAATAATTATTGTTTTAAATTAATTGTTTTAACTATCAAAATGAAGTGCCTATAAGTTTGGTGGTTATAATGATATTATAAATCCTCTGTGAGAGTGGTTGAAATAAAGGGAGACTGCTAAATTAAATCAATCTATACTTTTGATGACTTAGGGTTGCTGGACCAAGGACATGTTCTTTTGGAAGAGAGTCTCTATATTTGTGTTTACAGAAAAGAAAAAAAAGGCTTTAGACGTCTTCCAAAGTAATAAGGATCAGTGTTGTTAGAGGAATATGACAGGAAGGAAGCCAAACAGGTCAGGTGATGTAATTGACAGGTGACATGACTTGCTGGGCCCTCTGCATAGAATGGCCCTGAAATTAACTGAGACATAAAAGTGACTGTGGCTGAAAGTTCAGCTATACATAGCCAATAACTCTTGTTGGTTACAGGATCCTGAAAATTTCATCATGCCATCCTTTCCTGTGGCATGAATGAAGGTTTATTACAACTAGGTTTTTGATCAAACTAACACATAAAAAGACAGTTGCCTTTTACCAGCTCAAACAAGAAACAAAATTTCATTTTTAATTGATCCGCACCCCATGCAAATTCCATGAAAACATCTTTAGAGAACTAAACACTGGTTGTAAGGTTCATGGATTACAGAATAAAACACCAACATGGCAGCCCTGAAAGATTCTACAGTGATCACTGGTCCAGCTCTCTGCCTGATACTGCCTCAGCTGATGCTGTCTCTAGAGACGTGCTTCCAGAACAGCTTCAGAAAGGGCTGCTAATCCCCAGTGACTTCGGTTCACCCAGCCTTTCAGACTGTTCCAGTCAGGACTTCAGTTATACTCTGGACTTTCTCCACTGGACAACAAATAATGCCAGCTTGTTGATTTTGACTTAACCATTTATTTCAGTTCCCTTGGAAATTAAGAATTCTTTGCCCTAAGGCAACAAAAAGCAATTATAAGAAAATCTTCATCCCATTCCCCTTAAGTTGGGGAGGGTTGTTTTGGTCATTTTATGAATTATACATATGCTGTCATTTTAGGGAATAATTTACAAATAATTATAGTCTTGGAAGGAAAGAATCAAAATAGGATGCTTACACTCAGGAATTTTTATCTTTTCTTTCCTCTTCTCTATGCTTTTCCCCCTCTTAGGGTAAGAGGGTTAAGAAGAAAAATGGGTGACATAGTGATATTATCAGAAATTAGACAAATATGCATGGATTATTAAATTTACAATGAACAAAGAAGTTTACAGCCATAATATTACATTGGTAGATATCTTTATATTTGATGCAGAATTCAAGTTATATTTCTTACATTGGCACAGAATTTATATATTGATACAGGGTTGAGGTTTTCATTTATATAAATCTTTGTGTATTGATACAAAATTTAAAATTAATTTAGATAGGTATTGTGCCTATGCAACTCACTGAAGAACACAAGGTCCAGCCCCTTTAATAGTGGCTATTACAAATTGTTTAGAATAATTAAGTAGTGAATGTTAATAGTCAGATAGTCAAACTCGTGGTCACATAAGATTCCAATTTAGTTAACCACAATAAAATGTTTTCAAGGTTATTCAGTTAATACCCAAGAATGATCAATGTTTAACAATTTAGTTGTGTTATAGGTAGATAGATGATATTGAAAAGAGTCGGAGATCCACAGAATATGGCATGTAATGTTATTGCATTATTAAAAGATCTTTTGACTACAGGACATGTCTGCTCCTGACAATATCCCCATGGCACTTCAGGGAAGGCGCTGAGCATCAATACCGCCATGTGGAGTTGCTTCATTTGAGACAAGCTAGCCGCTGGGCAGAGCAAGCTAGTTCTTCCTAATTCCTGTTTCTGGCCCAGACAGCTTAAGGTAGAGACTCCAACATGATAGGAAATGTTAGGGACTGTCCAAGTGGCCAGCTGTCTCCGTCACTGTAGCCTTGGAAGCTGTGTCTTTGTGCTTCCTACATACTCAGGTAGTGTTTAGTTCCTTCACAAACCTCTGACAGTATTAAAGACTAGTTATAGTTTCACAACTAAATTTAAGATATTTAACATCGAAAAAGATGTTCTAGATTTAAAAGGGTAGTTTTCAGATAATAATACAAATTAAAATCAAACATAATTGATGTACAAAATTATAAACTCATTAAGTTAAGGTAGATGATAAAATATGTTGCCAAATATAATAGACTAGACATTATAACTACATATTATACCTTATAATCTACATAATTGTTATAATTGTATTCAATTTATATATGAGAAAAAAGAGACTTTTATTGTACTAAAAAGGGGTCCCTGGTAACAGTGAGTTAAGGATTATATAAGATGGAAAACTTTTACAAAACAGATAAAGTGTAGTCCTAGTCTGTCATCAAAGAAAATTCTTTTTGCAACAAATATCATTATAGAAAATAACAATTGATCATAATGCAGAGAATAAGAGACCCTGTGGAACCCAAAAACTGATACATCTACACCATGAATCCTGTACCTGTGTACACAGTACTAACTGATACATCACCATGAATCCTGTACCTGTGTACACAGTACTAACTGATAACATCTTCACCATGAATCCTGCAATCTGTGGTACCCAGAATTAACTGATACATCTTCACCATGAATCCTGGATATTAGCCTCAGGAATAAATCCAGAAGAGGGGGCAGAAAGGTTGTAAAAGCCAGTGATACAGGAAGTTTGCTATGAGGCTATGTCTCCTAGAGATGTCAGAGAGAGCCACACCCATGAAGTCTCATTGACACGGAAGCCTGAATAACAGCAAAGCCAATGGAAATGCTGACATGAGTGGTGAAAACTTAATAGGTTTTAACCATAGTCTAAGAACTATGAGCCACTGGGGAGTACTGAGAGTGGGGGGAATGGGCTTCCCCAGGGTTATCCAATACCAAGTGGTCCTTGCTAAGATCATATGTGCACAGGTAACATATATGAACTGGGGTGATTGTATTCATGTATTTTTGGATTGTGTGTGTTTGTGAGTGTGTGTGTATGTGTGTGTGCATGCACACACATGCATTTGTGTGTGTGTGTGTGTGTGTGTGTGTAACAACTCAAGAAAATAGGCCATAGACTTTAGAACAGCAATGAGTGTGCATGGGAGGGGTTAGAGGGAGGAAAGGAGATGATGTTATTATATTGTAAATTCAAAAAATAAACGATTGTTTTAAAAATATTTTAAAAAGTAGAAATAGGAAGGGACCAACTCAGATGGAGCTCAAGCCCTTGACTCTTGCCCTGGTCTTACAAAGCATGTGCGTGCCTCCCAGTTCTTCTCTGACTTCTCTGTAATTCCAACAGTGTGTGGAAAACACTATTCCAGTCCAGCCAAGGGTCAGAGCTCAGGCGAGTCTTGTGTACAAGACTTCCTCATGATTTCACTGTGCATTTGACTGGAACCATGTGGAAGGTGCTTCTGCTCCCCTCCGGAAGAACTTTCTTCTACACACATATGCTAAATTAGCTGAGGTTTTAGAATTTAAGCTGTAGATCTCTTGACTATGGATTGTGATCACCAGAAAAACAATGTTACAGATTAAGATGCCGAAGCCTTCTGCACAAGAGCTGGTAAAATACACAGCAGAATCCTCAGGGAGAGTCTGGGAAAAGACTTGTAATATAAAACAATACAAGGACATCGTGTCCCCTGAGTCTTGATTCCACTTAACCCGGAGAGAAAAAATATGCTCGAAAAGAGGAAAACACTCAGAAGTGAGTTTGAATTTTGGAAGGCTGCATCTTGTGGGACCACAACAGGAAATTAACTCTGACAGCCAGCGTAGTAGCAGGGAAGTGAGGCTGAGTGAAAGGAGCAGAGGGCGGGACTTCCGGAAGGAGCAGAGGGCGGGACTTCCGGAAGGAGCAGAGGGCAGGACTTCCGGAATGACCTTGATTCTAGGTGAATGGTACACAGTTAGTTCAACCACCAACACTTACGTAGAATTATTGAAGGAGTGGCAGTGGCTCCACTTCTTATAAGCTTAAGGTTTGGAGATCAGGAGAGGGCACATGAGGTTGGAAAGGTGGGAGGGAGAAAGCAAAAGGTCACGTGGTGTCCATGGAGAGGACTCAGCTGGTATACAAGTTTAACCGCACATGTCTAAGGACTAGAGTTTGATCCCTAGAATCCACATAAAACATGGAGCCCCTCATACAATCACAGCTATGGCTAGAAGGGAGGTGGAGACATGGAGAACTGATTGAAAGCTCTCAGGATGATGGCTGGCAGAGTGCTCAACAGAGCTGCAGAAACAAGAGACCTGGTTTAATAATGTAGAAGGACACATACCACTATACAGACACACAAACACACCCACCACACCACACAAACACACACATACATACATACACACACAAACACATACCCACACCACACAAACACATACATACACACACAAACACACACAGACACATACACACCACATTACTCAAACACACATACCACACACACATACACACACATACCACACAAACATAGACACACACACAGACACACAAACACACACACACACACACACACACACACACACAGCCACACAGCCATAATGAAAGCTAAGTTTTTAAGCTACTAGAAAATGTGTTTAAGTGCTTGAGATAATGACTTTCAGTTACATCCACTTTCAACACATAGAAAGAAAACTTAGAGGAAATTAGTTGGTAAAAGTTCATGTGACGACAAATTTACCAAAGGTACATGAACGTTATCAGGAAAAGTCTATTCTGAGGGTACAGTGGACATGTCTGTTGCTTGGGCAGCAACATTGTTTCCCTGGCCTGGTCCAGGTAGACATGCTGCTCTGTGAGAAACCTTTGTTCTGCCTCTGGTACAGCAGCTGGGATTTTAGCTTACTTGATTCTACCTGTAACTGCTGACCGTTGGCAGGGTCATCTCACTTTCCAGGTTAGAAGAACTGTCTAGGTATCAGAGATACCTGATCTGAGCAAATCAGTATGAAATATTATCCTGACTACAGGAATGGTCTAATCTGTGCGCATCTAAAGGCTTTTACCTTAAACTGCCATTGCCTTCTTCAAGATGTGGTCATAGACAGGTGCTCACCCTCACAGGAGAAGATTTATCCTAAGAGACGCTGGTGTCCACTCAGCTATTAAACTATTGAAACCACAAGCCAGCAATTCCATTCATAAGAAAAATTCTGAAGCCCTGGTGCAAGACACAAAAGGAACAAGCCTTCCAAAAAGGAATGCTTGGGGTTCTGGAAATTGACTGATCCCTATTTACAGCTTTTGTTTCCTATTTTATATAAAATTGTAATACTGTTACAAAAACAGTGGACTCCACTTATCTCTCTCACCATTTTGGCTAATGTGTACATAAACTAATTTTCCTTTACCAGTTTGCCTCTTACTTTAAGAAGCACAGGGGTATGGCCCTGGGCAGCTCCTGTAACAGAACCCTGGCTTAGGTGTTGCTGGCAGCCATATTGTCCTTACCTGAGCAGCTCAGCTGAAGACTGAGACAATTCGAGGAGGAAGATGAACCAAATGACCAAACCTGATCCCGACTGACCTTCTCTATGAGCTTTCAGTCCCACGATCTCGGAAGTGCTCTTCAGGACTTCCTGTGTTCGGCTGTTGGCTAGGTGACTGATTGACTGGTTGTTTGACTATGTGGGGGGCTGAAGGGATGACGAGGCTTGAGGCTCACTTCTGTGTCTGTTCTTTTTACTCAGAACTGTTAACCTCCACTCCTCATCCTTGAACTTACTTGTGGAATGACTGCGCTTCCTCCCTCTTTGCCTTCTGGTATTCATAAGGAAAATTCTTTCAAATTTTGTACATAATTACAATCTGAAGAACCTGACCCCATCCCCTTGCTCCAGGACCTATGAAGGGCACCACCCACTCAAAACAGGAAACAAACAAACCCTGGTGAGGGGGGTTGGGAGGGTGACTGAAATGTTCATTTCATGGCTTTCCTATGCCAGGGCATTGTGCCAAGACGTCATGTTATGTTCAGGAAGAGGTTTTGCTTGGGTTTAAGACTTGGCAATGGGGGCTGGGGAGATGGCTCAGTGGTTAAGAGCACTGACTGCTCTTCCAGAGGTCCTGAGTTCAATTCCCAGCAACCATCTGTAATGAGGATCAGATGCCCTCTTCTGGTCTGTTTAGAAACAGCTACAGTGTGCTCATATACATAAAATAAATAAATAAATCTTCAAAATTCAAAATACTTGGCAGTGCAACTCAAAGTAGACTCCTGATGACCCAGCGAGTTCTCTGGGAGATAAAATCTATACAGTGAACAAAACGTTAAGAGCAGAAAAACTGGAGAACAAAAAAGTGGTTCTGAGTGGAGTTCCTGAGGTCAGAGGGTGAGGGATCTGAGTGATCTGAGTAAGGAAGGAAAGAGATGAAGAACAAAGAGGGAAGGGTGGAAGAGAGAAGTCTGGTGGGTGTGTCTGAGGAGTGGCTTCCGGTGCTGGCTCTTGCCACTGGTTGGAAGATGCTGAGGTGTCCCCGATCTTTCTGGTGTGGTGCTGGCCCAGTCAGTGGTCATAATCATATTGATACTTAGCAACAGAAAAGCAGCAGCTGTGATCCACAACAACAAAGAGGGGAAACACTCAGTAGCAGAAAAATTGCTAGAAACCATGACCTCGGCAGACAGATCACAATTTCCCACACAGTTGCTAGTTCTTTCAATATGTCCTAGCTATCCAGACTGCACTCCTGAGAAGGTGGTGGGAAAGGGGCCTTTATTGCTCTCTAGTTGAAAGAGATTCCAATCTGGTGTTTCTGAAGGTTCTTTCTTCAAAAGCAGTTCTGGACCAGAGGAAAACATACCTTGAGGTGAGGTAGTATTCAAGTTCATCCAAGAGAAACTGGCCCAGAAAAGTCATATTACAGTCCAAGTTAAAATGCTCAGATCACAAGCTTCATGGGATCAACTGAGACAGTGCAGCAGATGCTGAGGGAAAGAAGCAAGAGATGATGTATGTAACAGTGTGTGTGTAAGAGATGGTGTGTGTAAGAGTGTGTGTATAAAAGACAGTGTGTGTAAGAGATGGTGTGTGTAAGAGTGTGTGCATAAGAGATGGTGTGTGTAAGAGTGTGTGTATAAAAGGTGGTGTGTGTAAGAGATGGTGTGTGTAAGAGTGTGTGCATAAGAGATAGTGTGTGTAAGAGTGTGTGCATAAGAGATGGTGTGTGTAAGAGTGTGTGTATAAAAGATGGTATGTGTAAGAGATGGTGTGTGTAAGAGATGGTGTGTGTAAGAAATGGTGTGTATAAGAGATGGTGTGTGTAAGTTCGTCGCCAGGTAGAGAAGGATGATGTTCCCTAAACACTTAATGGTGTAACTGTGCACGTGTTTTCTCTTTCACTCTCCCTCAGTTTCTTTTTTCTTTTCCCTTGTTCTCCTTCGCATCAAGCTTTTTCCCCAATGGTACAGAAGTTTCGGAGGTTCAGAGATTGGATAACTTCACTTTGCAAACTGAAGATGTCTAGAGTCAGTGTATGGTTGCTCTGTGCGGGGGTTCACACAGGCAGAGACACATGACCACATCTATGGCTCAACAATTAGTGGGTTAGACAGCTGGGTGTTCATTTTTGGGGTGGCCATGTGCAACTCCTGACTGAGGCCCCAATAGTTAGCTTGTGGTGGTTTGAATGGCATGACCCCTCTAGTTTTGGTCATTTGACTATGTGGCCTCCAGCTGATGGCACTTTTGGGGGACAGTAAAAAAAGGAGTGATGATGTTAGAGGAAGTGTGTCCCAGAAGTTGGGCTGTGGGAGTTAAAAGATTCACACCATCTCTAGTTCACTCTCTGCTTGGTGCTTGGGGGTAAAGATGTGAGCTGTCAGCTCCGGCTCTAGCAGCCGTACGTGCCTGTTGTCTGTGATGGAGTGTCATCGACTAACCCACCGGCACCGTAACGTGCCTTTCTTCTGTAAGTTACCTCGGTCAATAGGAAAGTCGCTCGTAAGGTGACGATGAGGTTACTGTCTGGAAGTGGCTGGATTTATACCCCATGACTTCTTTCTTATCAGTAAGTGCTTTGGAGTATTTCATTCTTTTGAAAAAGTTATAAATTGTATTCGTTGTATGCAGCTGTTTATCTCACAGCTGTTTATATACCTGCCTTGCAGATGCTTCGGTCTCACGAGGGTTTCTTGCTTTCCTCCCCGTTTGTAGCCAGTACATCTCCAGAGCTGTTTACTTATCCTCTTTGCCTTTCTTATCTGCTACAGTGGAACTTAATAGTATCAATTCTTCAAGTATCACAGTTCAACTTTGTCACTTGGCAGGTTTATAGTCATTACTGTGACAGTTGATCTTGGTTAATAGCTTACTGGGATTCGGTACACCCCATACTGCACCAAGGATGCCGTTACCAGAGACATTTAAGCGGGATGGGAAGACCCATGTTGAACACAGGCAGCATAGTTCTATGGGTTGGAATCCCAGCCCGAGCAGACAGGGATTGAAGTAGTAAACCAGATGGTGCTCCTGTTTACAGCCTAAGGAAAAACCTCAGGTCTATTTCATATTAGTCTCCTGTTTGGAAATTACAAATCTAATTTCTTTGAACTCACGGGCATCAAGGTTTGTAAATGTGTAGTTTGTATAGCTATAAAATGCCTCAGGAGGTGGAGTTACTGCCACCTGTTAGGTTACCATTTTGCAGTTATGGGGACCGTAAGCCATTTCAGATTTCCTTACAAAGACTGAATTCACTGTAGTTCTTATTCTTTCTCCATTTGCCTTAAATTACATCACTTTCCCCTGCAGACTGCAATATCTCGATTTAACGTCTTTAGTTGCAATTCATGTCTCCATGTGACAACTTCTTTAAACTGTCATTAAGCTGGGAGAATCTTAAATGTGATCACCTGTCTGAGAGTTTCCAAGTCTAAATCACTGAGTTGCATTTTCCCCCAAGGTGAAAGGCGAGTCGGTGGGAGCGAGAGATTTCAACCAAGTGTAGGACAGATGTCATGGGCTTTTGTCCATACGACGTTCATTTTGTATTTAATATCTGTCAAGTGAATCATCTGATCCAGGTCTATTGTTTTGTATTTAATATCTGTCAAGTGAATCATCTGATCCAGGTCTCTAAAGAAGAAGAATTGTTTTAGGTGGCAACCTCAGATGGCTGGTGTGTCTGGTCAGTACATCCAGAGAGTGCCTTTGTCCAGCTAGATTATATGTGGCTTTTATCCGGGTGTTGGAGTATCTAGAGTGTGACATTTCAAGCTTGTTCCGCTGAGTGGCAGTGGTGGTCACTGCTACCAGGACAGATGAATAATTCTTGAGTTTTGATGCTATCATGTTGGGGCAGGAGAGATGTCAGAACTGTGCTCTGAGAGACCATGGCCCAAAGCAACTTGGGAAAACAGACGGTTTACCTGGCTTACACGTCCTGATCACTCTTTGTCACGGACACCATCGAGGGACTCTTGTAGTTTGTGTCAAGTTGATTGAAAAACAAAAACAAAAGATAACCCACCCCCCAAAAGACCTAACAAGCACACACTTATATAATAGCAACAACCTAAATGTCTGTCACCGTGAAAGCAGGTGAACAAGCTGTGGCTCATCCCTATGGTGGCCCAGAGAACCCGAAATGAAAGACCACATGCAAGGACCTAGTAATGTAAATGCAGAAGGAAGCCACTCCCCAGTCACACACACACAGTGTGGCGATAATGTTAAAAACTGTAAAAAAATTAATTGTACAGGTTATCAAAACTTTTCTAGTATTTTATACATAAACATACATGTATAACATGTATATCATGGGGGGTGTTTTCCACGTGACATCTATGTGTGTGTGTGCATGTGCATGTGTAAGTAAAAGTTGGTGTCAGAAATGATCCTTGACTGTTCTCCCATCTTATTCACTGAGCCAGGGTCACTCAATCAAACCCAGAGCTTACCTACATGGTTACTCTTGCTAGCCAGCTTGCTCTGGGGGCAATCCTTGTCTCCCTTCTCCCAGGCTGGAATGTCTGGCTGGCTTCCCCACCCCCACAACACTTAGATTTCTGGGGATCTGAACTCTGGTCCCTATACTCCCACAGTCAATACTTTAACTGGCTGTCTTCCCAGGGCCCCCAATGTTGTTTTGATTTGTATTTTTCTAATGGATAAAATGAAAAATATTAAACATTAAAATTAGAACCGTATAGTAGACTTATAAAACTGTCTAACATGCGACAGGGTGAGGACTGTATATTTTGTCACTATTGAGACTGGCCCACTTTTTAAAAGTGAGTCAAAATTTCTTCCTGGAAGCTGATCATTTTTATGACTTTTATTTAAACACTTTTTTGCTCGTTTTTTTTTTTTTTTTTTCATTAAGTCTCTAAAGTCTCACAGTTGAGCCTAAAACAGTGCCCTATGACATAAAGGGCGATTAATAAACACCATCTACCAATACTAACATATACTGTCATTTTCCACCACGAAATCTCATCACTACAGTTACCTAAATAAGGCTCTCATGATGCTAACACCACTCAACATGCCAGATGGGATTGGGGATTTTACAAGACCCCATTCCTTGATGATGGGCCACAAGCGTGGTTCCTGAGAAGGAGGACCACTTTTTTACAGATATGGGCCCCTGATATGTTATCCAATCCCATGGTCAGCTCTATGCACCTGTACATCTGAGCACAGCTAAATGGACAATAGTAGGCTGTGAGTGTGTGTGTGTGTGTGTGTGTGCACATATATGTCACAATGCTAGTTAAAGAAGAGGGCATGAATTTGAGAATATTGAGGAATATGAGAGAATTTTGATCATGGGGGAGAATGGGTGAAATCATGTAAATACAATATTCGCATATAAAATTCTAAAAAAAATACCCAAATATTAAAAAAATAATAATTCACCAGTTAAGGCAATGCCACAGTGTCACTTTATACCCAGTAGGGGGCGCCCATGCCACATTTTGTTAACTGTCATTAAGCAAGACTTGAAATGTCTGTACCCAGGTCAAGGTTAGATATTTCTGTAAGTGCTTGATGTAGTTGAATTTCCTTTGGTGCTATAATTCGAGGAAGAACAGCAACAGTAGATGTAGCATTGTGTGTATGTCTTTGAACTGTTTCCTAAGAGAAAAAAAAATCCTTCAGTTCTTGAGTTAATGTCAAATGGAAGTTTTTTGCCTCTTGACTGTATTTACTTCTGAGTAAAAGAAAGCAAGAGTTTTGAGGAATGGAAAGGCTCATTTGAACTAGAGTGAAGGGGGAAGTGATAAAGAAGGTAGCACAAGACCTCTGACCATGGAAGGGGAGGAAGCCAGGTGACATTCCCCATGGGTTAGTTACAAAGGCCAAACACCATGCAAGTGCGGGAATTTGCCTTAAATAGCGAAATGGCTTCAAGTCATTCAGTTATTTGTGGCAAAGTCTCAGGAAACTAGGTACCATCTGTGTGACTATAGGCAGCTCAGCCCATCTCTAACAGGCCACGTCCTGTGCAAAATTCCTTATGGCTCACTGCTCCTTCTGACACTCCCTCCCCCACCCAACTGCTTAATGCTGCCCCTTTCTTGGAACAGGCAGTGTTTGCTTCTGTGTCTTCCTTCCCTCGGACCAGGAAGTACCGACAGGCCTCTTACAGTTAGGAAAATCTGGGATCCATTTCCAATTGTTAGTTGTGCTGATAAAATGGGTTAGAAATGGACTCAGAAGAAAACCCAAGAACAAATTTTATTAGCCTCTGAGAGAAAAACAAAAGAGCAAAGTGACATGAAGGTCCCAGGGAAGCTCCCAGCAGCTGCCGGGAGGAGGGAGATCATGAGGACCAAGAGAAAGCCTTGCCCTCCTGGATGAGTCCAGGACGTAGCAAGGGAAGCCAGCTGCAAGAAGCTGCTTAGCAGAAGGGAAGGGGACATCCAGAGAAAGCAGGGACCCCAGAGTGTCCCCATAGCATGCTCAGGCTTTTGGTCAGGATCCAAATGAAAAGAGGAAGAAAAGACAGACTTCGTCACAGAGGTGGGCAGGCTCCTAAGTGACTTCACCAAGGGGAGTGGGGGAGGGGCTCTGGGAAGGATGAACAACTATTTCATTAGGGGATAACCCCCCCACCCACTATCTCATGAATGAGAGCTCTCTTCTCTGTTGATTGGTAAGTCCAGGCGAATCAACTCTTAAGGGAGAAGGGAGTAGTGTGATATTTTAATCTATGGAGCTGATCAGAAAGTCATCTCTCCATCCAAGCCAGAGGTTTGTTCTTTATTTCTCCTTTGACCTGGAGGTTCGAGGTGAAGCATTTGTGATATTTTCTTTGCTAGTGCTACTAGAGGAATGGGATGTGAAGCCACAAGCCTTTAGTTTTAGCGCTTGGGAGGCAGAGATGGGTGTATCTCTGCAAGTTCAAAGCCAGCTTGGTTTATGTAGTGAGAGTTAGGACAGCCATAGCTACATAATGAGACTCTGTCTTGAGAAGGGAGGGAGGAAGGAAGGAAGGAAGGGAGGAAGGAAGGAAGAAAGAAAGGGAGGAAGTAAAAGAAGAGGTGGGGATCCAAGCTGATCACGAGGAGGGGTCCACCTTTAATGGCCCACTGAGCGCTACTCATCCTTTGTAGGTACCTGGCATCACCAAGCCAAAGGCCCACTTCCCCTTCCATTACTGAAGCTTTGAAGCCTCTGCCGTCAGACCATCACCGCCTTCCCAGCGAGAATCCTCTCCCAGAAGTTCCCTACTTGTTTCTTTATTATTTTTAGCTCCTGGCTCAATGTCAGTTTTCCCCTAAACACTTTTCGGTTATTTCAGTGTCCAGATAGATGATTCTTTCCACACCGTGTGCTTGGGGTCCTTCACCCCCTTCTTTCTGCATCTGGCCCTGTATCTGACCTCAGTTACGCCCTGCCAGGGTCACTTCCAGTCATGCTCCTGCTCCTGTGCTCACCAAAAAGGATACTCAGACCATGATCTCAGCCTCCCGAGTACGTTTCCCCTCCTCCACGTTCCCATCTCTCACTCTTTCTGTTGCCGTGTTTTCCTTTCCCAAAACTGCCAAACCACAAACATTAATGTCACCCACTTTTCACCCGCTGCTTTGCTTCTGGATTCCTTCATACGGCCTTGCTGGAACTGGATTCCATGCTTTGAGATGATCGCAGCTCCTCATGTGCTGGCTTTGACCGTCAACACGGGTGTTTGAACACCCTATGCCCTGTTAAATGTAGTCCTCTCCCTACCCCATGCAGTCTCCCAAAAGTGGAGCTGCATAGGTAATTTCCATAGCCATAACCACTAGGATTTCTTTAGTTTCCTTACCCTCGGCCTCAATGGACTCTTTGAGTTGTCTGGGTATCCCTTCCGGCTCCTCCGTTCTGTCTCCCTCCACTTTCTAGAAAGCTGCTTTTTACATCGAACATTATCGGCTGAAACACACTAGGGCAGCAGAGAAGTTTGAGTTCACACCAGGATCAATATGATATTACAAGATGGCCGTGTAAGCTATGTGTGTACGCATTTGTCTAGTCTCACCTTTCTATGTATATCACACGCTGATTCGAGATGTGAAATGTACTCTGTGTATCTCATTCAGCGCCCGCAGCGTAGTAAATCCGGAACCTAAATCCAACTAAGATCTTCCTCTTCAGTTGCAATTTTCAAGCTTGAGTGTATTGGGGCAGCCTTGGATTTTCCAAGTCGCCGAACAAGCTGGTTGGGTGCTTCGGGTGTGTGGCCGCTACGCAAGTGTGAGCACATTGCTCCGTAGACTGAAAGAAGATGGATGTGACCAGGACTAATTCAGGGTGCACTGTGAAGACCATTGCTCAGGAAGCACATCCCATGGCTCACGTGCAGTTCTTTCATCCAGCCCATTGGTTGGCCGATTCTTGCTTCATGGCATGGTGTCTGCTTTGCCTGTGCCTAACTTTCCCACAGCAATTTGGCTGCCAGGCATTTGATGAATTGAGTCATTCCATAATCCCCTTTTAGTGACAGGCGCTCTGGGTTATAGATCCAGTGTTTGGGATATCCTGGAATAACAGATACTGTTGTTGACTTGGGAGAGCTCACAGCTTGATCATTGTACTGGGACCCCGTGTCAGCACTATGGGAGGGATGAGCACAGGCTATTTCTAGAACACAGAGGGGAATGACCCCTTGATTGGTGTCCGGGGACCAGTAAGAGGCAGTTCACAGCAGTGATTGAGATGAAGTTTGAAGGACTCATAAGAATGAACTCGTTGAACAGGCTGGAGACCCGCCAGACTGTGGCAGGAAGTGGAAACAGCTTCCATGAAGCCTTGATGAGAGCCACTGAGTGTCTGAGGGTCAGAACTTAGGATGCTACTGGGGTAGGACCAGAGATGACAACGAGGCAGAGGAGGTAACACAACAATCCATATTGAAACAAGTTTTGTCCAGCTGGAGGCAACCCTCTGCAAGGTAGAAGAACTTGGTACCATTTTTAAGGGTGGTTTGTATGCGACAGAATAGTAACATATCACTGGACTGAGAAGCTTTTAACAACATTCATTTTTATTAGATTTTGTGTGTATGTGTGTGTGTGTGCGCACGCGCGCGTGTGTATGCGCATACTGGCAGGTACACACACATGAGTGCAGGTGCCCACAGAAGCCAGAGGCATCAAATTCCTTGGAGTTGGGGTTACAGAGGGTTGGGAACTGCCACACATGGCTGCTGGGAACTGGGCACTGGCTTCTCTGGAGGAGCAGGAAGAGCCCTTAACTACAGAGCCATCACCACAGACCCCAGAGTGAGTATAAATGGGGCAACAGAACTTTCAGTAGAAATCGCCTTAGAGAAGAAAAGTAGGAAAGCCTCATTTCTAGTCACCAATCCACTCGGTTCAGATCTGCTTCTGGCTCATACTCAAAAACGGAATCCAAGAAATCCTGCCGTTTCCCACTGGGCCAATAGTTCCTGTAAAAACCGCTCTCGTGAGATTTCCTGGCTACGAAAATGTCCTTGTCCTATGTTTACAGATTGATGTCAAAGATTTTCTGGAGAGATTGCCCTTCACTTGAGATCTCATAACAGCAAGCTATACTGGTGAGAAGCCTTGCAGAGAGAGAAGAAAGGCTTCTCTTTCATTGGTGGGATTTTCTGTCTGCCACCCCATCTTCTCCCAATGAGCATATTTGGGCAAAGGCTTTTTTTTTTTTTTTTAATTTCACTAACAATCTGGGTCCTTCAGCACACTGTATGTTATAGCACAGGAGGAAATAACTCCCCACCTAGAAAAAGTGCTCAGGATTTCTCTACCAGGGAGATGCTTTCATTGTGCTCAGGTCGGGGCCACAAGAAAAGTATGAAGACAACCTATTTTTAGAGTGTGTTAGATGTGCAACATCCTGAGCATGGGTTTAGTTTCCATGATGTTTCAAGATCTCTGAAGTAGAAGATGTTCTCTGTAGATGGAAAGAACATTGTCTGTTTCCCAATCACCACTGTGGGATGTTGTCTCTAATTGACCTCTGAATGAAGGAACAAGTCAAACACCCCTTTCTCTCTCTCTCTCTCTCTCTCTCTCATGTGTGTGTTTGTGCACTCACAAATGTGTGCACATGTGTACTCTTGTGTGTATACATGTGAGCATACTTATTCATGTGCATTTACACATCCATGTAGAGGGCACAGGACAATCTTGAGCTGGACACCGTCTTCAAAACATTTCTTAAAAACAACATGTCTTACTGTCCTGGCCTGACACTTGATAAGCAACCTTAACTGTCCCACAGGCTTCAGGGACCCACCTGACTCTGTCTTCCCAGCACTGGGATTATAGCACGTGTCAGGACACCACAAACACGTACATGTGAGCTGGGGATTAACTTGGCCCCTGCTTGTCTGGACAGCTCTTTGGCTGAGCCATCTTCTCTACCCGCCCTTTCCAAATCTCACTTTATGCTGAGAATCTATGGCAGATTTTTCTGTTTCTTTCTATCTCAATGACTTGCTTTAAGTTGGTATTTGTTTATTTCCATCGAGAACTGCTGTTTTAATGTTTGTAACTACACGCAGCCCATAGAGCACATTGGTGCTGAAAGAATCATTTTTAAACACATTACTAAACCTATAACCAAAGGCCACATTTCTTTAGTATGATCACACTTTGGCCAGTGTGAAATAATCAACACACACACACTATAACACATTCAATTATTAAGAAAAACTTGCCATAACAGTGTTTCCTCTTAAACAAGAATTACTGAACTGGAGCTGAGGGAATACCAGCTGAAACCCACAATGCACTGCAGTTCCTTAGTTTGTTACTGAATGAGTGTCTACCTTGTAAGAAGAACCCCAGAGATACACTACATTGAATCGTCCAGTTCTTTAGTCTTGTCTTTGGTAGCTATTCACTGGTACCTTGTTCCAGATGTCCTTGACAGTTTTTGAAGTGTCTCTGTGAAGTCAGACACCCTGGCAGTGGGACAAGGAGACAAAATAAAGACTACACACACACACACACACACACACACACACACACACAGAGAGAGAGAGAGAGAGAGAGAGAGAGAGAGAGAGAGAGAGAGAGAGAGAGAGAGAGGCAGACAGAGAGAGACAGGGAGACAGAGACAGAGAGACACAGAGACAAAGTGACAGAGAGACACAGAGACAAAGAGACAGAGACTGACAGAGACAGAGTGACAGACATTTCCGTCACAGTACATTCCAACAAGTGACTTATCACTGTGTTTTCTGCCTTAGTCACCCTGCTCAGGACACGCTTGCTAGTTTTCTTTACAGTAAACTTTTTCTCTCCTCTTTGGAATGAGTCAACATTTGCAGTCTGCGCTTAGAAAGTGGGGACTCGGATTCTGTCCCCTTGAGGTTATTGTCATAAATTATTTGTAATTCTGTAAAAGATTTCTTTCTTCACTTCCTTCAGTTTATTGATTTAGGGGCATTTGCTTTATAATTTGTTTTACTTTATTGCTTGAACTGTTCTAGCTTTGACTATTGGGAACTCTTTGAAGCTCCCTGCTCCTTCGGCAAAATCCTTTAAAGACATTTCCCTTCCATCGGAGCAATAACTTGGCCTTCTGACCTATAAGACACTGCTGGCTTCTTTTGTTGATTTCCTGGCCTAGTTTCAGAACCAGATGTTGGTCCAAGGCCACCACAGCAGTGGCATCAGAAGTGAAGGAAACCTGGACTGATTCTTATTGTTTCTAGGTCCTTTCAACTTGCAGATCAGGTCAGTGTACATTTATACACTCACCAGTATATGTGCACATGTCTCCACATGTACACACACACACACACACACACACACATACAGAGAGAGACAGACACACACACACATACATACACACACCAGTTGTTTCTGTTTTTTTTTTTTTTTTTTTTTTTTAAAGAACAGAGCTGCCCCACCTCTAACCTAGTGATACAGGGAGCACGCTATCTGCTAGTTTAGCTTATGCACAAATTCCAATTCCACCAGTGACAAACAAGGGTCTCATGACCATTAGCTTACTTGTCTAATGTCAATGTGTGTGTGGGTACTGTGAGCCTTTGCATAGCGTGCAGACTGTTTGCCGTGCGTAGTTCCTTCAGCGCATGTCTCCAGGGCTCTACTTACTTCTGGAAATTTCATTTATTTAGCACCTCGCATCTCTCAGGTTGTTCCCTACAGTCAATTAAAAAAATATTGTAAACATGAAGTTGATAATTTTATAAAGATTTATTTACTTTATTTATATGAGTACACTGTAGCTGTCTTCAGACACACCAGAAGAGGGCATCTGATCCCATTACAGATGGTTGTGAGCCACCATGTGGTTGCTGGGAATTGAACTCAGGACCTCTGGAAGAGCAGTCAGTGCTCTAACCACTGAGAAATCTCTCCAGTCCCTTCCTTGATATTTTTTAATGTATAGCTCTATATAGCAGTGGTTCTCAACCTGTGGCATGTGACCTCTTTGGGAGTCCAGTGATCCTTCCATGAGGATTTCATATCAGAAATCCTGCACATCAGATATTTACGTTATACACAGTCATATATTTATTTGAATCATATCCATATATTCATAGCAGTAGCAAAATTAGCTATGAAGTGGCAACAAAATTAATTTTATGGTTGGCTCCTCGCCACGGCATGAGGAACTGTATTCAAGAGTCTCGGCGTCAGGAAAGCTGAGAAGCACTGCTCAGTAGCTGGAGAGAGAGATTATGCTATGTGCTTACCATAGTCTCACCATAGTAAACAACCTAATGATTTAGTTCTTTAAACGCCCCCTTCCCTCTGGGAACCCTACATCTACAACCACCTTTTCTAGGCATCCGTTCAGCTGAGATAATGTAGGGGATAGTCATCTCTCTCTCTCTCCTTTAATGATGTTCCCTGTCTTAAAGGGAAGCCCCGCTCTTGCCTTCCGGCCCGCCATGTTGTCTCTGACATCCCGTACTGTCTCTTCTCCGCTTCAAGGCCTGATCATAGCTTCTTGGTTTCTTCCTAAACTAGCCAGTATGACTTTCTAGCAGGCAACTCCTTTAAAAAGAATTACTTTTCTCTGAATCTTAAATTGTCTGTCTGTACCAATTAACTAGTTCCCCACTGGCTTATTGACGATCCCTTAGTTGCTTCCAGTTTGAGAGGGGACTGTTACTGAGGTACTGCAGTCATTCCTGTGTGAGAGTGAGTATGTGAGCCTTACCTCACCTGGGTAGGTACCCACTGTGGAATACGGCAGTGCAGTAAGAGTGTTTGAGTCTAAGTTTGTAGGAAACACTGATGTGTCTTCCGATGCAACTGCGTGCAGTCTCCGCAGGCTCCTGTCGTCATGAGCTCTTGCTGGCTCACCACCAACTTCTTCTCACACCCCGTGCCCTTGCTCTTTAGCCTGGCGCTCTAGGAAGACAAGAGCTGTGCTGCTTCCTTGATACTGTTTTGGGTTTTTTCCCCCTCCTGTTTAAGCGTTCTTGTATCCTGGGCACAAACTGTTTGCTGGGCTGAAGATTTCATCTCCTTCCTCAAGTTTGTATTTCTGTACTCACGTTCTGGCTGGGTACTGGCACACGGTGTCTTGATTGTGCTTGTGGTATGGCATGTCTTGGGATTAAGCTTGTCATGTGTAGACATATGGGGGTCACTGTTCATATGCAGGTCGAGCAGCTTATTCTAGCGCATCTCTCTAGTGTAGATATCTCTGTCCCATCTCCTCTCCAAATCATTTTCCCCGTATAATACTGAAGGATGATTCTGAAGTGTTCTTAGAAAATGGACTTCTGTTTGTCATTTCTTGCATTGGCGTCCTACTGACCTGATTTTTTTTCAGAGTCATGTTGCCATGGTTAGTGTTAACTGTATCCTGGCCAAATCTGAAGTGACTGGAAAGATGGACGTGTGGGCATGTCTTCGGGGATGGTCTTGATTATCTTGATTGTGTGGGTGGACTCCCAGGGTGGGAATCTCAGACTTTAGTAAAAGATGGGCCCAGCACTGCCATGCATACGTTCATAACCGTCGTCGTCTTTCTGTGGCCAGATGTGACAGCTACTCCTTGCCCCACTGCCTTGACTTCTCCATGGTGATGGACTTAACAGTTTGTCACAGCTAAAATCAACCCTTTGTCCCTCAAGATGGCTTTGCTGAGTATTTTTTTATTATAGCATCGGGAAAAGAAACGAAGATACATTTCCAATCATTGATTCTAAAACCCAGATTCATGTCCAATCGTTGGTTTGACTTTCATACTGTTGCAAATCAAACCTAGGAATTTGCTGCATGGTGAGAAGGGCCAGCCCTTTTATCTTGCTTATTCACCTACGAAATAACAATTTCTTTATTCAGTAAATAAGAACAAACGGGTCTGCACTGTTCAAACCCCGCATATTACAAAGCAAGATGTGTTGGCTGCCTTGCTCTGGGGGAATTCATCTAAGCCTTGGAAAACCTTATCTGCTGACACTGTTTTATGTACTTAAGGCCTTAGAATACCCCAGGTTGTTTGGAGTAATAATGTGTTTTCTGTACAAATTAGAAAAGTGTTCTTGAAAGGCCCCAAAGTATGTTACTTTTGAGTTTTTTGAACCGATATATACATTGATATATCATATAAACCCATCTAAACTATTTGGACAGGGCTTACAATCTTTCCGCCATTTGTCATTATTTTATACCAGTCTGTTCTTGTTTTATCTCAAGTGGCATGAGCAAGCATTTCTCAATGACTCAGCACACTTCAGACCTGCTATTGTTTTTTTTTAAACTTACACATAAGAGAACAGATCTATTTGTAATTTCAAAAACTAAATAGGAACGAATAGGGTCTTTGGTAGAAAACTCACAAATAAACTGATATATTCAGACAATAAGCTATTAATTAATGTTGGAAGGAAATGAGCTGAAAGGACATAACGATACACTGAGAAATTTAAATGGCTAATTAAAGAATTTAATCTAAAAAAAAAAAGCCCAACATATTATGTGAGTATGGCTATGACATCTGGAAATGGCAAAACCTCGGAGAGCATGGAATGATTAGAGAGATTAGTAAGGGTTGGGAGGTGGTGAGTCCAGAGGACTGTTAGGTAGTAAATTTATTTTGTGTGATGCTATAAAGTGGATACAAATCATCCTACACCCGTCCAAAGCCATTAATTAGGCAACAGAAACAATAAAAAAAGTTGCTTGATACTTTAAAATACCCTGCACAGGGTGTGTCTGCACAGGGGGTTATTTTTTATTTTCTTTACACCAAAAGAGCTGAGGGAGTAACAGGTGCCTTAAGCCTGCAACAGTTTGATTAGCAGCACACTGGTGGTCTGTTCTTATAGTCCTAGGAGAAAGGTAAAGGGATAGGAGATTGAGGAATCTTAATTCTGGCTTGGCATCCTCTAAGTCGGAAGCCATTGAGGAAAGCTGAGGGAAGGGCTAGACGATTTTCTCATCAGCTTAAGGTAGCTGAGAAAGGAATCAATCGCCATGCTAATTTTGTATCTGGAATAAGCATAGACAGCTGGTCTGTAAAAAGTAACCAGGCTTAAGTAGATGGTCTTTTTATTAACTGAAGATTAAATGATAGTTGTTAATGTAGTCTGTCTGACATGTGGGAGGTAGATCCAAGAACATCCTCTGAAGCTTAAAAGAGTTTTTAAATGTACAAAACGAGATAAACTTATAGATTTGTTGGTATTACCAGCGTTTGATATCTGTAAACACTTCTGAGTTAAAGCATGAACATCCTTTTAGGCACTCCCATCACTAGGGGAAAACAAGCATTTCAACCAAACTCAGACAAAGAAGCGTGAAAACTAAGTTCTGGGAGAGCAGCTGTTGTTCCAAGCTGCAGTATCTCAACCGTCAGAAGCAAAAACTTGAGCCACCGTTGCTGGGATTCAGGTTTGCTGCGCTGTGATCCAGCAGGGGTGAGATGACAGGCAACAACCATGGAGTCAGTCTGCCCAGAGGATTTAACTTGGCAACGTGAGTCCCGCTGTGTCAGAGGTCTGGGGGAGGAGCCACCTTGCTATTGTCAGCTGTGCCTTTCCGCTGTCATATTCTGCATCCCAGGCATAGACCAGGTCTGACCCTGCTCAGCAGGCCTGTCCCCTTCCCTGCCTGTGCGCCCTGCCTGGGTTTCCCTGCTAATGAAGCATACTGTATATCTTGTGTACTCAACAAGGACTAGTCGAGTGCCTTGAAGATCCTGACACCAGAGCGTTTACTACATTTGTCCAGTACTGATTTATTTGCCGGCATCTACTTTGAAGATTCCTGCTTGCCCAACTGAGGTCATGGGCTGACCCAGAGAGGAGAAACCCTCGAACTGGGTTGAACTTGGCCTGAGAGATGATCCCAGACTGTTCGTTGTTATGAGAGCTGGTGCGAGGTTGGGCAATTGGATACATCTAAAGAACATTTATTACTGGTTTCAATAGAGAAGTAGACTCCCCAGCAATCTGCTTTGCTTTTAATTGAAAAAGCGTTCCGAGAACTGACTGAACTTTTCTGGCCTTTGATTTAAGTAAAGTTTTAATCTCAGCTACCACTGTGGAACCAGGTCACGTAATAGATGACCCTGTGTTTGTAGTTTCAAAGGCAAAATTAGCTTCTTTGGGGAACCAAAAAAGTACTTTCTATAAAATATCTAGCCTCAGGGCCACGGCACCTGGTTGGTTGGTTGTCTTGTCGCCCACTCATCAGATTTAGTCAGGCAAAAAAAAAACCAAAAGAAGGTCGATCACTTCCTGATACCAAACGGCAGCGGCATTCAGAAGACAGAAGACTGTTGGTCAGCAGTAGGAAGGAGGCCAGAAGCACGTGAGCTAAGTAGCTGCTATGGTTTGCCTTCGTTTACCAGACTGAACGACTTACACAGACATTTGCTTGGCTCAGAATACGGTAGCAGTGGGAAGGAAAGAGATCAGCACAAAGCAGGAGTGAGATCAAACCCACCGGTCCAGTCAGAAACCCACTCCCATGGCAACTGACTCACTCGGGCAATGACGGTGTAGCTCAAGCATGACAGGAGACCCTGTCACCTCTCAAAGGGCACCACCTGCTTCTTCACCTTGTCACAGTGGCTACTGAACCTTGGATTGGCTCGGGACATTCCAGCCATATAGAGCTGTACCTCGTGATTCCAGTTTGGCCTTAGCCACTGTACTAGCTTCCCTTGAGCCTTGTTTTCTTCTGCGTTTCCCTTTCTGTCCAGTGAGATGTGCCTATAAGATATTAAGTAAGGTTGTTAAAGGGACAGAAGGTAACTCAAACACAAAATACCAGTTTCCAACCCGAGTTTCCTCATGACAGAATTTCCAGCTCCTCTATTTAGTGAGATGTAAAGGTGGACGGCGAGGGTGGCTGGATCACAAAGAGGGCGCCACTAACCTGTATTGTATGTGTCTGGCAAGCCAGCACCCATGTTCCTCAAGATCTGCTTTGAAGGCAAACATCCCAGCAGAATTGATGTATTGTGATCAAAAATAGGACAAGAATAATCTGTGCAGTATTTTTTTTGATTCAAAAGCAATTGTCATCCAAATCCAATTTCAGTATAATTATTGTTTGAAAGAATACTAAATATGAAAGTGAGGAGGTCACAGCGTGAGTTTCTGATACAGGGTTGAATTTATCCAGAAGATGGGAGAACTGACATTTGCAAAGTTCTTATTTCCCTGTCCCCCCACAAAACTGACTACAGAAATTATTGACCTTGACCCTGCTGCGGCCTCTCAGTGCTCACAGCCGAGGTTCCAAAGTTCACTCTTTAGGAAAAGCTGTCCTGAATTTGCCATCTGCAAATCTTACTTGGGAAATATTTTACCTTTCAATGACATCCTTAGCATCTTTAGCCTTTTCATTTCAGACAATTTTCTACCAGCGAACACATTTAAAGTCTCTTTTATTTCTAAACGATGATTTTAAGTGAATACAGATTGTTTTCTTTTCTTTTGCTATTTTTATATTCTTCTCTTGTACATTACATGCTAACTATAGCTTCTTTCCCTCCCTGCACTCTTTCCTGAATCCACACCCACTCCTCCCAGGTCCAGTCTTCCTCTGTTTGCCTTCAGAAAAGAACAGACATCCTAGAACAGGGCATAACAAGGTACAGTAAGACTAGGCACAAACTCTCATATTAAGGCTGGATGAGGCAGTCCAATAGGAGGAGAAAGATCCCAGGAGCAGTTCGAAATATCCATGCTCTCACTGTGAGGAGTCCCACAAGAGCACCAGGCTACACAATTACAACATATATACAGAGGAACCGGATCAAACCCATGCAGAGTCTGTGACTGCCGCTTCTGTCTCTGTGAGGTCCTGTGAGACCTGCTTAGTTGATTTCTATGGTCCATATAGATGATATGTTTCAATCCCCTGAGGAGGCTAGGATCAATGGTGGCTCATTGAGATGATGTAGATCCAACTTAAGAACTCTGTTGAAGGTTTGGACCAGGGTGCCTGCACTGTGGGTTGTTTGAATGATCCCTATAGGACCCTGTATGTAAATGCCTGGTCACCCAGGAGTGAGATTGTTTGAAAGGATACCAGGTTCAGCCTCTCCCACCCCTCCCTCCCTCCCTACCTCCCTCCCTCCCCCCTCTCTATTTCTCTGTCTCTCTGTCTCTGCCTTTCTCTCTCTCCCTCCCCCTCTCACTTCTGAGAAGTATGTTCCCTCCACATGTGGCCATTTTCCTCTCCCTCCCATCTTCTGAAGAAGTCACTAAAGGGCATCATCCTATATCCCACAGTTGGCAGCAAAGGGAATGGACACTTACTTGCTGGTGATCGTTGACTTATCAATCTAACATTTACTACATGTATAAAGAGGCTAAAATCCACACAGAAACATTCTCAGAACTATATAGCTGGCAAAGGGGGCTAAGCCAGGGTTTAACCTGAGCTGCTTCTCCGCAGCAATACCAATTTTTCTCTTGTGGACTTTCTGGCTTTTGCACTGTCAAGTTGAGGCTTGATTTCCTGACATCTTTGAAGGTTCTGAAATAGGGAATTGTTCCATTGTCTATTACTGAGTTCTGCAAACTGAATTTCCATGATATAGTCATTTGGTCACACTTGCTCCCTTTTGTTTTCTAATACAGGGTGGGAGCCTTCAAAACACTGGAACATCCTGCCCTATACGCAGAGCTGAACCCCAGGCTGCCGTGAGAGTCTATGTGCACTAGCGGCTCAGAAGTTGCATAGCTTCAGAGAGCTTCCTGCAATTTTATCTGGCTCTTCAGGTAAGGCCGTGACACCTTTACTTTCTAATGTGTCTTGGTTAATTATGTGGTACAGTGGCCCATCAAGATACTCTGATTAGCAGAAAAACCGTATTAGAGATGTCTCATTAGATGTCATTTTCCTTCTCAATAGGGAAGAGCTGAACATTGTTCTTCAGTCCCGAGGAATCCGCAGGGGAGAGAAAGTTCTAAGAATGTCATAAATGGGACAGTGACCCAGAGAGGATCTGTAATGCAATGGAAAAGAAACCTCTAATACAAGAACAACTCTTGGTCAGTGACCTCAGTGATCAGGCCACCTAAAGAAAGCGCGCTGGGTTGCCATATTCACGGCAATAACAAAATAGCACATTTCAGCTGCACTGATCTTTTGTTCCCAGACTCAGGCTTAGGTTTACATACAAATGACAGATTTGTGTATCATGAATATTCAGTGGTGCTACTGGTCTTCTACAGGACCAATAAACCTCATCATGGAAGGGAGAGTTAACAGAATATAGAATTCCTTTGAGAGAGATGAGAACATCCAAGTCATCTTTGGATGGTGGAGGTAAAGATGAACTAGACCTTTGTAGATAACAAGGGACTGAAATCTCCAGGGGAAGTTGGCAGGGAGAGACTAAGTGTACTCGGAGACAGCGAGCTTGTTAGGCCGTTTCCGAATGGAGAAGAGGTGGTTACCAAGGTGCATCAGGATTATATGTGGTTTGCCATTTATTCGTTTTTAATGTAGCTACTCAAATCATTTTGAGTATCTACAAGGTACCAGGCATCATCTCAATTTCTGGGACTAGAGTTATGAATCATAAAGACAGGGCTCCTAAGCTTGTGGAGTTTATATTCTACAGTCATGAGGACAGGGGACAGGGTGAGCATATACTTCATAGCCGGGTCAGAGAGGGTCCTCCTGTGAAGATGACCATTAGGGTTTGCCGGCTTCAGTTTGGACACCGCAGCCCGAAGCAGCCGTGGAGCAAGGATATGCACACAAGCCCAGTGGCCAAATTCAACCCACTGTTTGCTTTTGTAAGTAAAAATCACACTGGGACACAATTAAAATCAACTGTTCTGCAGTTGTCTGTAGCTAATTTTCTGTTTCAGTGACAGAGGTGAGTCTCTGACTAAGACAATATGCCCTGTGAAACCCGAACTCTTCTTTCGGTTACCCTTAGTGGCAAAAAAAAATCCTAGCAATGGACAGCGCAGAGACACTAGAGGCTACATTACAACAAGCCTTTTAATTAATGCCTTGCTGAGTAAGGCATCATTTAAAGACACTGAAGTCTGAACACAATGGCATTTTCACGTGTCACAAACCATTGTTTTCCTTTTTATTCTTAGTTGGGCAAGCTGAACTGGGTCCATGTATCACAGCCTCCAAAACTCTGTGCTTAATCTGTGTCTGACCCACAGATCTTCAATTTGACCATTTTCGACGAGAAAAGCCTATTTTTAACCCCCTATAATTAAGAAGCTACTGATTTCGTCATTATGGTGATTAATGAAACGAGGACAGCTGTTAAGATGGGAAGAGGGCACCTGAGAGCTCAGAGCAGCTGTCTCTGCAGCATGGGGACTTTGTGACAAAGTTCTAGCTCTCTCCCCACCCACATCTGTCACTTCAGCATGAAGTCCTGATTAGGACATCAGACTGTTCCAGGTCTGTGTTTTGGGCTATCACTTCACCCGGCAGGTCTATTAGTGACATTTTAAAGGGAAATTACAGACTCCATGGATGCTTTAATATTCAGAGACATTTTGCTCTTCTTTGCTTCAGCAAATTCTTTTCATTCTTTGGTGCCCATCCTGCATAATTAAATAGGCCTGCCAGTCCTCAAACAAAGGAGCTGTCCCTTTGGGAGGTGGCTGTCCTTAAAGGCTAGCCTCAGCTCCACAAGTTTCCCCTTCATGTCACGCTCTTCATAATCAAATGAAAAGAATTAAAACTATATGAGCAGATATTTGAGCCAAGTGACTGATTCGTCCCATCTGAGCAGTGGGTGGAAATGGCCCCTGGGCTTGTACATCCCATTGGCCCATGGCTGGGCTGCGTTGGGCAGCAGCATCCAAAGTACTGTCTTCGGACCCTAAAGCATTCCCCAGTGTGCGTCTTCACCAGCCTCTCTGACCTGGCCCCAGAGTACGGTACTCACCCTGTCCTGAAATGAACTCCACAAGCTTGGGGCTCCTGCCTTCTCAGCCATGGCCTTATTCACAAAACCGAGGACAGCGCCTGGCACATTGGAGGCCCTTGAAGTAAAATGAATAGCAAAACCTTGGTTAATCTAATCGCCGTCTCTGGCTTTTCATAGTTCTTTCTTTTAACATTCAGTATTTATTCTTGGACAAGTTCATATATGTACACAGTGTGTCCTGATTGTACCCACTCCCCCTCCCTTCCCTAACCTGTCCCTTCCCCTCCCTTTCCCTAACCTGTTCCTTTCTCCCCCCCTTTCCCTAACCTATCCCTTTCTCCTCCCTTTTCCTAACCTGTCCCTCACACCCCTTCCCCTAACCTGTCCCTTCCCCTCCCTTCCCCCTCCCTTCCCCTAACCTGTCCCTTCCCCTCCCTTCCCCCTCCCTTCCCCTAACCTGTCCTTTCCCCCTCCCTTCCCCTAACCTGTCCCTTCCTCTTTCCCCCAACCTGTCCCTTCCCCCTCCCTTCCCCTAACCTGTCCCTTCCTCTTTCCCCCAACTTGTCCCTCTCCCCTTCCCCTAACCTGTCCCTACACCCCTCCCTTCCCCTAACCTGTCCCTCCCCCTTCCCCTAACCTCTCCCTTCCCCCTCCCTTTCCCTAACCTGTCCTTGCCTTTGATAGTTTTGCTTTTTCCCCTAGTGTAAATGTTGTTTTTAGTAACTTTTCAACTATGTGTTGATACTCTCTTAACTCAAGGCTTATGCCTTCTTTAAGCTCTCTCCATTAAAAATCGTCCCCCCATTAAACATTGATTATTTTCTCCCACAATTTAACCTAATCACAGTTTCCCCTCCCTCTACTCCTCCCGGATCTTCCCACCTTCTTTCCCATCTGGATCCGTTCTCCTTCCGTCTCTCCTTAGGAAAGAACAGGCTTTTAAGAAGTAATAACAGAACATAGAATAAAATATAAGATAAATAAAAACCCATCATACTGAAGTTGACAAGAGAAGCCAACAGAAGAAAAATCAAAGAGCCTCAGGACCAGGCACAAACATTAGAGACCCACGTGTTTGCATGTTCAGGAATTCCACTAAAACACCAGACCGGAAGCCATAGTTATACATGGAGGATCCGGTGGGGACCCACGTCCGCCCTCTGCTCACTGCTTCAGTCTCTGAGTTCATGTGAGCCCTGCTTGGCTATTTTAGAAGGCTTTGTTCTCCTGGTGTTCTGTCTCCCCAAGGTTTTGCCTCCTCTTTCTCAGGGTCCCCTTAGTTCCAAGGGGAGGGATTTGAAGCAATATCTCATTTAGAGAGGTGTGTTCCAAAGTCTTCACGTTCCATAGTATAATCTGTATCTGTTCCTATCTGGGTCTGGGTAAATCGCCCTGATGGTGGCTGGGTAAGGCACTAAGCTATGAGTATAACCACATGTCATTAGGAGTGAAATGAAGATAATAGTTTTATCTATTTTAAAAATAGTTTAAAAAGCTCTTTAAACGGATTCTTTGTGAGTTTCACACCATGCACCCCATCTCACTCATCTCCCCATCCCTTCATATCTGTCCTCTGCCTTTGAAACCTCTAACCCCGAAATGAAACACAACAGCCCCCAGAAAAAACCCTCAAAAAAGAAAAGAAAAGAAAAGAAAGAAAAACAACAACCCCATCACAATAACTTGTCATGGAAGCTGAAGTGTCACAGTGTGACCCACGCCATCTCCTTTGTCCACATGTCTTTACTTTTAAATGTTCACTGCTGTGACTCATTGGTTTGACTCAACATCTCTGGCCTCTGCTTCACCATCAATATTGAATCCTTACCCAGGGATCCAACTCACTTATCTGTGACATAGAGACCCTGCAGTGTTAGATCTATGGGACATGCCTCTTTATGTGTTCCAGCACTTTATAGTTCGGGTAGATGCTGGGATGGACCTGGGTGGTAGCTGAGTCTGTCAGCCTGTTGGCTTTCACACCCTCAGCACCAGGGCAAGTGTTCCAGCACTGCCCTGGCTGACTAGCACATCTGATGCAACAGTCGGTTCTCCAGCCCCCATGCCCACTGGGCCTCCTCTCCCATGCCAACAGGGGCCATGTGCTGCCCAAGTGAGGTGAGGGATCTGCTCTCACAAGGGCTGTATCAAGGGAGGGGCAATATCAACTCTTCTTCAGGTTGTGAGGGGTGAATCAGGAGAGAGCATCTCTCCCCTCTCCCATGCAACTGCGTGGCAGATGAGGGGGCAGGGACAGCTCTCCTGCACACAGGATGTCAGAGCCAGTGCTACTGTGCTGCTTGGATAAGGTGCAGGGCCACTCTCCTGTGTGCTGCAGCCAGTGAGGGCCAGGGCATCCCATGGATAGCAACATAGTCCTAGGTGACAGCCAGACCAGGGATGACCACATGGCCTTTGGTGGTAAAGGGCCATGGACATCAACTCGGACCTCTACTGTTGTGTGACCATGGACTCAGACATGGCTCTTCATGGCCACACTTCATGACCTCACCATGTGGCATCACAGGTCACTCAAACCAGGCTGTTCCTTTCCAACCTCATGTCTCCAAATCTACCTCTCTTCAGATTGCTCAAACCATTCTGATTCTCGTTCCTATCTCTCCATCCCACACTTGCATGTCATAGTGGGCTGTGGGCAGGTCACAGGGTGGGTGGGGTCCCTGGGTGTCTTCAAATGTTTTTCCAATCCCAAAAATTTTTGAAAATCTCTTGCTAAGATAGAGTTATCCAGTCTCATGGTTGAACTGCCACCACAGCCAACTAGAGAGACTGAGACTGGCCAGTGGCGAGAAGCAAGCACAGCAGGGCATATCCAGTCAGCCGTGGGTCTCCACTCTGAAGGTCCTACTCTTCTATCTGGGCTAGAATGCGGCCCTGGGACTCACAGCATCTCCCAGAGTGTTGGTTTTCTCAAAGCTAGTTTGTTGCAGCCTCTGCTGATGGATAGTGTAACTCACTGTTTCCCAAGAAGCAAGAACAGCAATCACTTCTGCATCTCCAGATCTACCTCACTTCCTAGCACTCGCTGCTCAGCTTCCTTTGGTCTTCCATTTCTCTACCACTTGCCCACTTCTTTGTGTCCTGGCCCTGCAGGGACCCAGTCTCGGCACTTTTAAAAGTATTTTAAAAATTAAGTTACATTTATTTATTTATTTATTTATGTATTGATTGATTGATTGATTGATTGATTGATAGAGCAGTGGCACTTTGTTTTACCCTAGGTCTCTGGGCTGTGCAGCCTCTTGTTCTTGGTCACCCAAGCAGTGTCAGGTATGAGTTCAATCTCATGGAGTGGCTCTTAAGGCAAATGGTCTATCAGTTGGTTACTCCCACAAGGTTGCCCTAGCATGTTTTTCCGGCAGGACAGACTGTAAATGAAAGGTTTTGTGGTTGGACTGGTGTATACATTTTCTTTTTGATAACCTGCAGGAAACCTTTTGTGTCAGAGACACTAGACTGTGGGGGTGAAGGCTCTATGAACGCACTGGCTTGACCTCTTTGTGTTTGAGGAGTTGAATGGCTTCTGTCTTCAGCAATGCTGTCTTGCTGTCAGTCTGTGGAGAGCAGCCTGAGATCTTGGCCACTCCCGGGATTGTTTGGGGATTTGTTTCGGCCAACAAATCAGTTGTTGACAAGCGATGACCGATTTGGTCTCTATCTCCCTCATTACTTGGAGACTTCATGAGGATTTCCTTCATATACTATAGGAAGTTTTCACTGTGCTAAGTTTCCTCGGTTTTTCCTTATATGCCTTCCAATTCTTGCTGTCTTTTTCCTCCTTCCCTCCCTGAACCCCATTTCCCCCCACTTCCCACCGATTCTCCTGTTCTTCTCTCCCTCTGGCTCATCCATAAAATCTATTCTAGTTCCCACTCAGAGATGCGTATGTTCTCTCTGGCCCCTTCCTTTCTACCTAATCTCTCTGAGCCTACAGACTGAAGTAGTACGTATGAAGACCACCTCTGACATTCATTCTTGTTTCATTATTTCTTACCTCTTTCCATTATTTCATTATCTTTTCTAAACTTGATAGTTTTTTATGTTCTTCATTTACCTATACAGATGGCAATAACTCCACCCCATTCGCAGACACATGTTTTCTTCACACAGATCCAGCTGTTCATATTAACACATTGTAGTGGCATCATTCCCTTCTCAGTATTAAATATATGTTTAATGTCTTTAAGTGACACGTTTTAAAGGTGTAAGTATCAAAACAAGTTCACAAGATATGTGTTAAGTATATAAATAAAAACATTAACTCAGAGAAATTTGTATTTATTGAGTTCCATTCCTCAAACCACGGTCCAGTTGTTAACAAATCGATCATAAAACGCTTGTGTGATCCTTAAAATGTTATGCCTAAAATTCCTTCATGCATCAGCGCATTTAATGCTGAGCACTAAAATCCTTTTTCAGCAATGCAACCATTCCTCTGCACAAAAGCATTTTGCATTGTGCTTAACTACTGTGGAAAACGTTTCTCTCTTATTGGACTGGTGGATTGGCTGGTGCCAGCTCTGAGAAGCTAGATCCAGTTGTGTGTGGCTTTGAGATCAAATTACCACTCTGGGGTAATGAAGACTTCAGATAGAAACTTGGCAATGAGCTAACCAATAAGATGGCCTTAACTGAATCATTTAGAGTGAGGCTGTCGTTAAGCACAGTGTGGAGGATTGTCCCGAATTCGTTATTTGCTTTGAGGTGAAACCAAATATGTATTTTGTGGAGTAAAGGATGTAACTGGGATGGTTGCTGACTTCAAATCCTGATTGTTTGTTTTCCCTGCATAGGAGCTTACTAAATTGTGGTGACCTTGATTAACAAGGCTCAGGGTGGCTCAGACTTTACCTAAGTGCTGTAAATTTTTCTCTCTCCCTCATTCCCTCCCTTTCCCTCTCCTCTCCTCCCCTCCCCGCCCTCCCTCTTCTTTCCTTCACCTCCCTCTTCTCCCTTTCCCCCTCCCTCCCCTCTCCCTCCCTCTCCCTTCCTCTCCCCTTCTTCCTCTTTCACTCCCCTCTCTCCCTCTCCCTCTTCCCCCTTCCCTTCCTCTTCCTCTCTCCCCACTCTCTCTTTCCCAGGTCCCATGCTTTGACTGGCTTCGAACTCTCTATATAACCAAAGATAACCTTGAACTCTGGACCCTCCTGCCTCCACACCCTAAGTATTGGGATTACTCCTGGCTTCTGTGATGCTGAGGATCCAACCCGTAGCTTCTTTCATGTTAGGCAAGCACTCTACCCACTGAACTGCATTCCCAGCTGAAAATGCTTAATTTTGTGTACAATCCATAAAGGATTGTTTGCTCATGCTACACACATAGAGGATGAAAGAGTTCAGAGGTCAGTATCCCAGCGAGTGTTGCTCCTTCCACCTCCTCATGCAAAAGGATATGGGGGAAGGATGGTTTCTGTTTTGAGCTCCTGGACAAACATCCTCTGAAATGGATGTTGATTTTAGGGCATGGACAAATGCAAGGACGGTGATGCCATAGTTTGCAGAGTGATTACAGTCATTACCCTCATTCTAATCGTGGTGCACATCCTTGGTTTCCTTGAATACCTATTACAAGGCCTTGGTTCAGTCGGCCTCCAGGTTACCTCGGTGGATGCAGCTGTCTGTGATGGGAGTGAGAACATGGGTATAAGTCCACCAACATCCTCAGGTTCTCCAGGGACTGCACTGCATCTTTCTAGGGTTCTCTTTTAAGGTTCTCCTGCACCGTGGTGAGGATTGAGGAGTACTTATGAGTGAAAGACGGGGAAGCTCGGGGATGACAGAGGTATGCCATTGCGGCTGGTCTGGAAGATAATAGGTACTGAGAGAAATGGGAAGTGAAAGTTGTGAGTCTACCAGTCTCTCTACAATGGGCAGGTAGAAGCTGCTGTCATTGACATATTCACCCCATGCTTGGATGAGCAAGGTAACTAAAAGCGTGGTGCAAGCCCTGTCTTCACTTGTGGGAGTGTCTTCAATTTGCCCTCAGCATTTCCTTTAGTTTCACCTTGGATTTCTTCCTTCCTTCTTTCTTTCTCTCTCTTTTGAATTATATGTTTATGTATCTCAATTTTTAAAGATTCTTCAAAACTAGTTTGTGCTGCCTAAGTGTTCTCAAGCCTGTGGTCCTTCAGAAGAGTGTGCTTGATAAACTTGAGACGACATTCTTAAAAACTTTCTTTCTCTCAGCAGCTAGCAATGGCCAACAGCTTTATTGCTAGGGGTGGGATTGTGTGCCCAACCTCTGTCCGTGCTGGTATTTGGTCTGTCTTGTGCTTGCACAGGTCTCACACATGTTGGCAAAACTGTTGAGTTCATATGTGAGGTGCCCTGCTGTGTCCAGAATGTTTCCTTGCGGCTAACTACTGCCCCTGCTTCTTACAGATTTTCTATTCACTCTTCCTCGGTGATCCTTCAACTATGAATGAGGAGGTTGAGATATATATATCCTCTAACATATATCTATTATTCTATATATACTATATACACTATATAATATAATATATGATAATGTATAATGTATGTAACATATAGTCTATTTATATCTGAGCATTATGCAGTCCCTTACTCTCTACACCTTTTCCAGTTTTGGGTCACTGCATTAATCACCATCTATTTAAATAGAAGCTTCTTAGATGAGAGTTGAGAGATGCATTGATAGTGAATATTTCTAAAAGTAATTATGGCTTGGTTTAACGCCATGATAACTTAGTGGCACAATAGCAGTGGGTTCTCCCATCCCATGGGGCCTATGGCCTATCTAGCTACAGGTTCTCAGCTTAGTAATGGTGCCAGATATGGGTTTCCTGTTGGGGAGCTGAACTTAAATCCCATCAGAAAGTGGTTGGTTACTCCTTCAATGTGTATGTCATTGTTGCACAGTGGATATGTCTTGCTAGGCATTGTTGCAGCTCACAGTGTTCATAGAAGAACATAGTTCATGATATACCATGGATTTCTGTACAGCAGGAACTCTCTGGATAGAACCCTGTTATCAGTGGTTTTTTTAAATACCAGAAACAGACACACATGCTTGTGCCTTTCCAGAATGTTAGAATTAGTTGAATTTGAGGGGTCTAATGGTTTCAATGACAGTAATTTGTTGTAAAATGTTTCCATTTTGGCTGTGCCAAGTCCAAGTTCATTATGACAATGTTAATCACTAATATCAGTTCCTCTGTCTGTCTGGATATGAGTTACAGAATTAATACAAATTAAAGACGCTGCAGCAGAATTGAGGAGGCTTCAGATGTGGGGTCTGAAAGAATACACAGACAGAATAGCAAACAAGACAAGTGGAGGAGGAAGTTGATAATGGAGCTTCTGGAGTAAAGTTTGAGACTGAAGTTGGCCAGGGTCAGGGCGCAGTGTATGGTAAATGGGTGAACACGTGGAGGGGGTGCATGAGAACAAGCCAAGTTGGGAGTGTGCAGTCCACAACCCGGACACCAGGTGTGGGGTTTGAATGAGAATGGCCCCCATAGGCTCACATCTTTCAATGCTTGGTCACCAGGGAGTGGCATTACTTGAGGGGGTCATTAGGAAGTGTGACCTTGTTGGAGGAAGTGTGCCTTTGAGGGTGTCAAAAGGCCAAGTCAGTCCCAGCGTCTTGCTCCCTCTTCTGGATATAGAACTCTAAGGTACTTCTCTAGCGCCATGTGTATCCATGGGCTGCTATTCTTCCCACCATGATGATAATGGACTATAATGGATGGAAACTATAAGCCAGCCCCAATTAAATGCTCTTTCCTAAGAGTTACCTTATCCATGCTTTCTCTTAAGAGAACCCTGACTATGGCTCGAGCTATACCATATGGTAGGTTGGTGTTGGCCATGCCAGCATAGGGCTAGGTGTTCATGTCTTCAAGGGATCCAGGTGAAAGAGTGACACCTTTTTCTCAACCCTGTGTGTCTGATAAGCTCTTGGACCTTGTCCCTCCAATCACCATACTCTTTGATTTTGATATGCCCACTTGCCCTAACAAGTTCCTTTCTTCATATCCTTAGACGGTGGCCCTCTCTTTATGCCCAGGATTCTGATACTTATCACTGTGTGTGGGTGGGTGGGTGGTGAACGGCAGATGGTAAACTTCTGGGTTCACATCTGGGCTGTAGTCATCCTCCTTTTACAAAGTGCAGTCAGAAGTTGCTTGGAAAATGGAGTGTCCCAGGACAGTGTCTACTCTGGAAAACACTGTCTTATACAACATGGGGGTAAATGGGAGTGGGACAGAGCTTGACCTCAGCTTCTCTCCCCCCACTGAGAGCAGCCATTCCTAAGAGCAGGATGCACCCTGTAGCAAAAGTAACCAATTTCTGAGGACTATCTTCTTTCTTGAAGTACTATATACTTTAAAAAATTATATTGTTCCTTTTACTTTTGAGATTATAGCCATTACATTACTTCCCCTACTTTTTCTTTCTTCCAACCCTTCCCAAATACCTTCCCTTACTTTCTTTCAAATTCTTGACCTCTGTTTTTATTGATGTGGTTATGTGCATGTATGTATATTTAGGAATATAGAATATACCTACATATTCCTAAGTACAATCTGCTCAGTCTATTCAGAGGCATGTTTTCGGGGCTGTCTGGTATTTGATAACCAGTTGGTGTGCTCTATCCTGGGGAAGATGAAATACTTTAGGCCCAGTAAATAATGGAGTTGAGGCAATACCGAGAGCAGATCACACCTTGCGTGACCAGTGACCAGGTCTATTTGACTTTGCTTACCTCTTTCCCATTTCTGTATAAGCCTAAAGCTCACGTCAATATCAGCAAGGGATGCCTTGTTGGTCACTGGGTCCCGTTGCTATTTCTCCTGATGTGGCCATACTGTAAAAGTCCCCTGTTGCTCAACACAACTCATCTGTTTGGTTGTCATCTTGGATGGGTGTGGCCTACCCTAGCCAGAGACAGCATTTTCTTTTCACCCACAGGCTGTAATTTGTTGAAAAAAACAGTTTCAGATACCAAAAAATTTTATCAGGATTGCCTGGATGTTTTCCTTGTGGTGGGAAAACCTTGATGGAAGAGTGGACAGAGAAGGTGTGTAATGGAAGTAGAGATTTAAAAATCAATAATTTGATTTTTCAATAATCAGTAATTAGTCAATCATTTCAATATAGAACTTATGTTACAGATTTTATAGAATACCTAAATATATAAGACAAAACGAGGCATTATAAACAACCAGTACCTGTACTGTTTTCAATATGTATAACACGACGTACTCAAAATAACATCCTTGTATTTGATTAGTCATGGCATACAGTGCATTTGTACAGTCTTACTAAGTAATGAATCATGGGTTGCTATTTTGGCCTCTTTCAAAAAAATGTATAAAAAAGTCACCCAAGCTTTCCATGTCCTTTTCAAAGGAAATTTAAAAGCCACATTGCCAAATGACTGTATTTGGATAGCTTCTTGCACAAGTACTAAATTTAGAAAAAAACATTTTTCCATATAACAAATCTTTTAGCATCAAAGGCCTATTTGCAACTATCATTCATAATTTGGAACATAACATTTTATTTATGATTTTTTTATTCTATGACACTTAGGTATGTAACCAAAACAACTTCATTCTGTTTTATTCCTTTATAAATCAAACTTGTCCAACTACTGTTTCTTACACAGAAGATTTTTGTCCTCTTTCATATCTGTGATAGTTTGAATAGGCGTGGCCCAGGAAGTGGTACTACTAGGAGGTGTGGTCTTGTTGTAGGAAGTGTGGTATTGTGGGCATTGGCTTTAAGACACTTCTCCTGTTTGCCTAAGAACAAGATGTAAAAATTTGAAGTTCTTGTCATACAGATATTTTACATGCTTAGTTAAGATTGTACCAAGGTATTTCATATTGTTTGTGACTATTGTGAAGGGTATCTTTTCCCTACTTTCTTTCTTGGCATGTTCATCCTTTGAGTAGAGGAAGGCTACTGATTTGTTTTGAATTAATTTTATAAACAAGCCACTTTGCTTAAGTTGTTTATAAGCTACAGGAGTTCTCTGGTGAAATTTTTGAGCTCATTTAAGTATACTATCATATCATCTGTAAATAGTGATATTTTGACTTTCCTTTCTGATTTGCATCACTTGGACTTCCTTTTGCTGTCTAATTGCTCTGATAAGGACTTCCAGTACTATATTGAATAGGTAGGGAGAGGGTGGGCAGTCTTGTCTAGTCCCTGATTTTAGTGGGATTGCCTCAAGTTTCTCACTGTTAAGTTTGATGTTGGCTATTGGTTTGCTGTATATTGCTTTTACTATGTTTAGGTATGGACCTTAAATTCCTGATCTTTCCAAGACTTTTAACATGAAGGGGTGTTGGATTTTGTCAAATTGAAGAAGAATTCAAAAGATGGAAAGATCTCCCATGCTCATGGATTGGAAAAAATCAACATTGTAAAAATGGCCATTTTGCTGAAAGCAATCTAAAGATTCAGTGTTATCCCCATCAAAATTCCAACTCAATTCCTCATAGAGTTAGAAAGAACAAATTGTAAATTCATTTGGAATAGCAAAAACCTAGTGAAAGATATTCTCACCAATAAAAGAACTTCGGTGGGGGCGGGGATCACCATCCCTAATATCAAGCTTTTATATTACAGATCAATCGTAATATAAAAACCACATGGTATTGGTACAGAGATAGACAGGTAGATGAATGGAACAAAATTGAGGACCCAGAAATGAACCCACACACCTATGGTCATTTGATCTTTGACAAAGGAGCCAAGAACACTCAGTGTAAATAGGACAGCCTCTTCAACAAATGGTGTTGGTTCATCTGGCAGTCAGCATGCAGAAGAATGCAAATCGATCCATTCTTATCTCTTTGTATAAAGCTCAGGTGCAAGTATATGAAACTATTATAAGAGAAAGTAGGGAAGAGCTTAGAACACATAGTCACAGAAGAAATTTTCCTGAAGAGAACACCAATGGCTTATGTTCTAAGATCAAGAATAGACAAATGGGACCTCATGAAATTGCAAAGTTTCTGTAAAACTAAGGACACTGCCAAGAAGACAAAATGGCAGCCTACAGATTGGGAAAGTATCTTTACCAATCCTACATCTCATAGAGGGCTAGTAATCAATATATAAAAGAACTCAAGAAGTTAAACTTTACAGAATCAAATAATTCTATTAAAAAGTGGGGTACAGAGCGAAACAAAGAATTCTTGACTGAAGAATACTATGACCAAGAAGCACCTAAAGAAATGATTAATATCCCTAGTCATCAGAGAAATGCAAATCAAAACAACCCTGAGATTCTACCTCACACTAGTCAGAATGACTAAGATTCAAAACTCAGGTGGCAGCAGATGCTGGTAAGGATGTAGAGAATGAGAAACAGTCCTCCATTGTTGGTGGGATTGCAAGCTGGTACAACCACTTTGGAAATCAGTCTGGCAGTTCCTTGGAAAACTGGACATAGTACTACCTGAAGACCCTGCTGTTCTACTCCTGGACATACACCCAAAAGATGCTCCAACATATAACAAGGACACATGCTCCACCATGTTCATAGCAGCCTTCTTTATAATAGCCAGAAGCTGGAAAGAACCCAGATGTTCTTTAACAGAGGAATGGATACAGAAATTGTGGTACATTTACACAATGGAGTTCTACTCAGCTATTAGAAACAATGACTTCATGAAATTCCTAGGCAAATGGATGAAAATAGAAACTATTGTGAGGTAACCTAGTCACAAAAGAACACACATGGTATGCACTCACTGATGAGCAGATACTAGCCCCAGAAAGCTCTGAATACCCAAGAATGAAGCTTTATGAAGCTCAAAAAGAAGGAAGGCCAGAGTTTGGATGCCTCAGTCCTTAGAACAGAGATCAAAACACTCATGGAAGGAAATACAAAGTCAAATAGAGGAGTAGTAGGGATTGAAGAAAAGATCAATCTGAGACTGCCTTACCTGGGGATCCACCCCATGTGCAGTCACCAAACCCAAGCACTACTGCTGATGCCAGGAACTGCTTACTGGCAGGGACCAAATATGGATGCCTCCTTAGAGGCTCTGCAAGAGTCATACAGGTACAGCTAAGGATACTTGCATCTAACTATCAGACTGAACACGGCGATCCCAATAAAGGTGCTAAAGAAAGGACTGAAGGAGCTGAAAGGGGTTGCAACCTTATGGGAAGAACAACATTATCAACCAACCGAACTCTCTACAACTCCCATGGACTAAAACACCAACCATTGAGCACACATCATTGAGAGACCCATGACTCCAGTTGCATATGTAGCTGAAGATAGCAGTGTCTGGCGTCAATGTTAGAAGAGGCCTTTGGTCCCAGTGTAGGGGAATGACAAGGCACTGAGTTGGAGAGGGTGATTGGGAGAGGGAGCACCTTCATGAAGACAAGTGGAGGGGGAGAGGGGATGGGAGTGGTATGGGGGAAGGGGATAACATTTGAAATGTAAATACAGAGAATTTCCAATAAAATAATTTAACAAAAGAATAAGACGTAGAAGTTTCAACTTCCCCAATATTATGCTTGCCTTGATGCTGCCATGCTCCTGCCTTGATAATAAACTGGACCTGTAAGCCAGCCCCAATTAAATGTCCTTATAAGAGTAGCTTTAGTCATGGTGTCTGTTCATAGCAGCGAAACCCTAACTAAGACAGTCTCTTAATGTGTTTTCTCACAGTATTTATTGTGAGTGGCTCAGGGAGGAAAGCACCTGATGATCAATCAAGAGGCCTGGAGTTCAGTCCTACATAATGCAGGATGGTCATGGTGGCTTGTCTGTAATTCCATCTGCAAAAGCCAGAGACTGGAGATTCCTATTCCTGCTGGCTAATGAGGGCAGCCACATCATCAGAAAGTTCTGTGTTTGAGAGACTCAGATACCAAAGAATAAGGTCAGAAAGTAATCAAATTTTCCCAATATTAACTGTAGGATTCAAATGGATGGCCATACTCCTACCCACCTCCACATAAGTATGTGCCCAAACACATGCAAACATGCATACACACAAACACACACATGTGCTTATGCACGTAAAAACATGCATACACAAATGTGCCCATGTACATACAAACATGCATACACACAATACATATGAACCCATGTACACACAAACATGCATGCACACAAACACATATAAGTGAAGAGAATAAAAGTGTGAAAAAATAGAAGAAACAATGGAGTCTTTTTCTCTATTATATGGTTAATTTATGATAATTTATAAAATGTTTTACTCATTGTGTAGATTTTTAAAAGTACACACTATCTTGATTAATCCATTTTTGAATTAGAAGAACAGGAAGAATGATCTGAGTAATAAGACTTTATATGCATTGAGAGCATAAAACCTAATCTCATTTCAGTAAACTATCACAGATACTTTAAAGTTATATCACTTAATAAAACATGGGCTACAGTGTACTTTTATATCTATCCCAGTGTGACAGCTATGAATTCAAGTTGAAGATATGTGGTATCACTGTTGCAAAAAATGAGTGTCATTGAAAACATAGTTGTCTGAAATAGAAAATAAACCTCAGTCAAATCTCCAGTGGAAAGGACTGGGTAGACTGGAAGAGAAGAAAGTGCAGTGAGGACATAGTATGTGAGAAAAAAGCTATTTTTAATAAAAGGGGGAAATTAAAGCAAACGTTAAAAATGTAGAACCTTCCTTTCAGTTTTCATAGTTGTTGTCAAATAGAACAAATGCCATAAAACACATTGCACTTACATGTAACATGTAAGATACACTTACATGTAAGATGAATTTAGGTTCTAGGAGCATGTAAACAAAACCACAGGAAAGTTCATTGAGTAAGTCATTTCTAATTCATGCAGGTCCTAGGAGACCCATTTCTCTTGTAAAGACAGTTCTGGGGTTGACATGTGCCTGTTCTTTCACCCTCCTTAGTGTTTTCAATCTCAGGGACCCTCTACAAACCACCGTAGCTCACACCATTTCTGCCATTTTCTGACACCTCCTGAGATGACAGAGTCTCTGCTGAGAAGTTCTAATTAAATCACGGCAGAATTTTTATTAGCTTGAAAGATCTAATCTGAAGCCTGCTGGAATCTAAGTAGATGATGTTTTTGTTTTTGTTTCTGGGTTTTTTTTTTTAAACTCTTATTCAGGCAGTAGCTTTGGGTTGCCATGCTGGTCAGCTTAACCATCTTGACTTGTTTTTAAATAGCTCTTTAGAAATATTTTAATTAAACCATTAACCTTAGAACAGTAGAAGGTTTTTTTGTTGTGTGTGTGTGTGTGTGTGTGTGTGTGGTCAGTTCTTTCCTTCTTCAATATGGATCCCAAGTACCAAATCCAAGCTATTGAGCATAGGAAAAGGACGCAGCAGTCTTATCCTGCTGAGCAGTCCTGCTGGCTAACAGTAGGAGGTTTATAGAATAATACAAAGTAACAAGGTTTCCCATAAAGCCCACACTCAACTTTTCCCATTCATATCAGTCAGTCATGTGGTACTTGTATTAAGGTTCTTGAGCAAAGTCTGACTACTGGTGTTAAGTCAAATGCACACTTTGTTTCAGGTTTCCTTAGTTTATCCTAAACTTCTGGTTCCAGGGTTCTCTCCCAGACACTAGGTCCTCACAACTCAGTTCCTTGGCTTTGACAGTTTATCTTCCTTTCTGACCCTTCACAGTGTTGATGCATACTGGCAAAGCATCAGTGCCTTTCATACTGGGTCTGGTTGGTGTTTTTCTTGTGAGCAGACTAAGGATGTGGATTTTTGGGAGGGAGAACACACGTGTGCACATGCGTGCACGCGCTCTCACGCATACACACACACACACACACACACACACACACAAACACACACAGATCCACATTCATCACTCTATATGTCCATCATCCCAGCTTATCGTTCTTGATGCCAGCTTTTTACATGGCTGAGGCTGTGCTGGCTGTCACCTGGGGCCATCTTAGTTGTCAGGGCTCTGTGCTACTTACTGTCCTGAGTGCTTTCCGATGGTAACCCCTGAGCACAGACCACACTTCACGAGTAGGGAATTTATATTTCTTACCCTCCTCAAGAGTACACATGGAAGGACCTATGGCTCCAGCAGCATATGTAGCAGAAGATGGCCTTATCAGGCATCAATGGGAGGAGAGGTCCTTGGCCCTGTGAAGGCTCAAAACCCCAGTGTAGGGGAATGCCAGGGTGGGGAGGTGGGAGGGAGTGGGTGGGTGGGGGAACACTGTCATAGAGGCAGGGAGTGGGGGAACACTGTCATAGAGGCAGGGAATGGGGGAACACTGTCATAGAGGCAGGGAGTGGGGGAAGGGGATGGTGGATTCCAGAGGGGAAACCAGGAAAGGAGATAGCATTTGAAATGTAGGTAAAGAAAATAATCTAATTAGAAAAAAAAAAGAGTAGTAGCCATTTAACTAAATACAGACATCATGTGGAATTCTTCACAGGAAGTCTGTTTCATCTCTGATTTATTTAATCATTATGTTGCTATGAACCATGGGTATCTTCTGTTTTGGATTATAACATGGTGTAATACTTTAGCTACCCTGCTGTGCCCGTTTCCCTAACCACCCACATCAGTTTAGTTTGTGGGTGGTTAGGGTCGTAGTTTTGTTTGTTTTTTATTTTTTAATAGTTCTTCACTTTCTAAACTATCAAATGCTCTACATTCAAACTGTATTTTTTCCCTGTAAATCTTGTAATTAGATATTTCTTCAAGGATCTTAGTCTGTCTTCTTCTTTGTCTGTCTCTCTGTCTCTGTCTTTCTGGCCTTTTCCATTCCTTTATTCCCTCCCTCCTCTGTCTCCCCTTTTACCCCCTCCTCTTTCATAGACTTCTACTAGATACCATGATCTATGTACCAGGGATGCTTGCTGCTCTGAATGTCACTACTTCAGACGTCTCAGCAGTCACACATGGAAATACAGATGTGCATGCTCATCCGTATCCATATATAGATCTGTAAATACTTCTACAGTGCATCCCTGCACTTAAACAAAACATAAACCCCTTCACTCTAGCCTGTCACCACCCACATCACTCTGTCTTCGTCGACCTATGTTTCTACAAATTTTCATTCTAGAAATGAGAAGACCTGGCTTATTTCAAGTCAGCTGTTAACCCACACTTCTATGAGAAACTGTTCTTAAACTGTTCAAAAGCTGCAGGTTGTGTGTCCTTTCTTTTGCCTTAGTAGTTCAGAGTCCTTCAGTCTCTGAGGTTGCTGAGGTCAGAACCATTTCCTGTAGCCCTTCAGTGAACTGGTTGGCATATTAATGCTATGATTAGGTTATTTTTCACCCCCTAAAGTCTATCCTGCATTAATTTTTAAATGATTATTTTACAGCAAGTTACCTTTCAGTCACTGTGCTGTAAAGTTGTACAGGTTTTGGCAAACGTATAATGTGTAATAGTATTGGGCAGGGGGTTTCGCTACGCTAAAACCCCTCTGTGCAACACCTGCCAATCCCACTTTTTAAAAACCTGATACCCATGGATCTTTTCAGTTAAGAGCACTGACTGACCCAGAGGTCATAAGTTCAATTCTCAGCAAGCACATGATGGCTCACAACCATCTGTAATGGCGATCCGATGCCCTCTTCTGGTGGGTCTGAGGACAGCTACAGTGTACTCACATACATGAAATAAATAAATGAATTGTTTTAAAAAAAAAAAACCATGAAGAAATTGTGTTTTAACGTACCAGATGTTCAACAACTGTCTTTTTGAGGGATGGAGGGGGAGAGTGCGGACATTGGTGTGAATAAGTCCTTCATCTGCCAAACCAACACTGGTCTTCTCAAGTTACAAATGAGCTGCTTGCAAAACTCCTTAGCATTCTGTTGTCTTGAGCTGCCTCAATTCCAGGGTACCCAGGATTCCATTCCTGCCCCCTTCCCTTCTATCCTCCCCATTGAGATACAAAAGCAGAGAACAAGGAAGATGAGGTGATTGCTCAGGACCATAATAGGCAGCTTCTCAGATACCCGTGGGTCTCGGGGATCTCTAGCATCCATCGAAGGTGTAGAGATGAGCCGTTACAATACAGTGTTAACTAGTGTGTACCGACCCGGAACTTGAATCGCTGTTTTCTGTGTTCCTGTCACCACCTTATACTCCTACCACATACCTCATGGCTGTGGACTCCAAAGCGGCATCTCAGCTTTGAGAAACAGGAGGAAATCCTAGGAATACCGGAGGGAATGTGGTTTCCCCTTTTGATTGATAGAGTGGAAGTTTCATGTCAGTTGTTAACTTGTAAGTCCAGAAAATTTCTTGTAAGTTGCAACTGGAGTCATTCATCCCATCATGGCAATGTGTTTGATTACATGTCTTCATCTTAGAATTTTACACTTGTATTGGAGAGTAACAAAGAAATGACCTGTTTAGATCTTCCTTCCTTCCTTCCTTCCTTCCTTCCTTCCTTCCTTTTTATGATTTGGCTATCTCACATTTTTAAAGGTGATTTTAAAAATAATCAAGTACCCCCATGAAACTGGTTTTCATTCAACACATTTTGGGGAGCATTTGTATAAATTTTTTGCTTTTTCATTCTTTGTGTGTGTGTGTGTGTGTGTGTGATGTGTTCTGGGAATAGAACTCAGGTCATTATGTCTATGTGGCAAGCCTCTTTATCTGTCAAACACCTTTATCACACTTGGCTCCATTTAATTCTTCCACAAAATCTTGTTGCACCCTAATTTCAAAAAATAACCTGTAGGCAAAGTGCTGCCTTCAAGGCCCCACTGGATAAACGTTGTTTTTCAGCCTCTCTGAGCCAGACCCCAAGTGCTCCCTGCACAGCACCGCTCATTTCTAGAGAAGTTTAAGGAGGCTGGTTGCTGGGGTAGCTTAGGACTTAAAGCAGACTTTAAAGCTGTTCTAAGCCAGGTGTCTGTCACCCTTCCTGTCCCCAGTTCCTACTTGTTGAGATTTCTTAAAAAAAAAAAGAAAACAGGCTAGTTATCCATGTTCTTCCAACACATGTGTATTCTTTTGTACACACACACACACACACACACACACACACACAACATATAGATAGTCCACTTGTCCATTGGCACCCTAATATTCTATGTACTTCACACATTTCAGTCATTGTTATTTTTCTCCAAATTAATTTTTAAAAATTATTGTTATTGTATATGTGCATGTGTGTGTATAAATGTTTGTGTTTGAGAAAGTGAATGTGTGTATGAGTGTATATGTGTGTGTATATGTGTGTGTGTTTCTGGTATATGCATGTATGTGTATGTGTGCGAGAGAGAGAGAGAATGAGTCTCTGTGTTTGTATGTTTGTATGTGTGTATGTGTGTGTGAGTGTGTGTGTGGTATGTGTGTGCATGTTTGTGTGTGTGTATGTGTGTTTGTATGAGAGAATGAGTGTGTGTACGTATGTGTGTGTGTATGAGTGTGAGTGTGTGTATGAGTGTGAGTGTGTGTATGAGTGTGTGTGAATGTGGTATGTGTGTATATATGTATGTGTTTGTGTGTGTGTAAGAGTGAGTATATATATGTATGTGTATGTGTGTGTGTTTGTGTATGTATGTGTGTGTGTTTCTGTGAGTGAGTGTATGTATGTGTGTGTATTTGTGTGAGAGAGAATAAGTGTGTGCATGTGTTTGTGTGAGAGAGTGAGTTTGTGTGTGTGTGTGTGTGTGTGTGTGAATGTGTGGTGTGTGGGGTGTATGTGTGGTGTGTGTGTTTGTGTGAGTGAGTGTATGTATGTGTGTGTGTTTGTGTGAGAGAGAATGAGTGTGTGTGTGTGTGTGCGAGAGAGTGAGTTTGTGTGTGTGTGCCTCTGTGTATAAATGTGTGGTGTATGTGTTTGTATGTGTCATGTCTGTGCAATTGTATCTCTGTGGAAGTCAGAAGACAGCTCGGGGGAGTTGGTTCTTTTCTTCCTTCAGAGACTGAACTCAGGTTATTAGGGTTGTAGTACAAGTGTGTTTACCTGATGAGCCTTGTCTCTGGACATATTTAAAATGTCAAGCCAGCAAGAATGTTAGACTATAATCTATTGATTTGCTTTACTGGAGTTTGGATGAGGCAAGAGAACAGCAACATGACCAGAGTGCAAATGTGACAAGGCCTAAGCACCCTGCTGCCACTGAAAGATAAAGCAGCCAGGACTAAGGCCCAGCCTGCGCCCCTCTCAGAACTGCATGGGGCCATGAGCTTGATGTAGTTTGCAGGAGTCTGCTTAAGGGACTGAATGCTTAAGTCCTAGGAATGAGTAGAATTCTGGTAGTGAGTTGAAATGGTATGTATATTGATGGTAGAAAGATTAATAAAACTATTGATTTATTTGATAAGATCTTATTCTTCTGTAGTTTAGAAACTATATTGTGGATTTAGAACTTATTAATAAAACAGACAGTTTCCTTTAACATAAAGCGAGCACTTCTGGTCTCCTATTGACATGGGGAGTGCAAACCATTGGTTTAACAAATAGGTTTTAAAAATGAAACAGGGAAACAGACAAAGAGATAGAGGCAAAGGTGGCTATTCATATGGGGGTCTCCCCAAGGTTGGGCTGAGTTTTCCAGGACTATGGCTAAGTGATTTAAATTTCTCTCAGATGGCACAGCATGACCTTTGTTCTCAGGCTACAGTGAAATCATGTTAGCATCTCTCTCTAAAGAAGAGGACCCAGCACAAACTTTGCTTGCATTAAATTTAATGAGGGAGGCTACAGATTGGTTCCTTATACAACAAGAATCATATCTTATTTTTTTTTAGTAATGGATGAATACAACAGTGGGCTCTGTTTACAGCTATATCAGTGATAAATGGAGATGTAGATTTAAAATATGACACAGATCAAATCTGAAAAAAAAAAAAAAAAAAAAAAAAAAAAAACACTCAAAAGCCCCAAACAAATGGAATAGTGGGACTTACCCAGTTCCCAAATCCAAGCACACAATTCTGTTTTTTTGGGTCCACTTGAAGAAAAAGCTAATTTTAAAATCGTGTATGGGAAGGAATTCTAGAACAATACCCAGTCAACATTTATCATTGGAGACCTCGGAGCTCAAACGCAGTGGATGAACTTCTAAGGATAACTCAGCTATAAACAAACCCCAAAAAGAAAGAGACAGCATTTTCTCACCTTTGCTTCTTTCTGAGTGTGTCTGTACTGTCCTGGCATTCGGACTCCAGCTGCTATATAAAGACAATACTGGTGGCTCTCCAGTGACCTTCTTCTTCTAGGCTCTTAGCAGCAGAGTTACTCCTGGTGTCCTCTTGGAATGAGCAGTGTCTGTGTCCTGGGCATCTCTAGTGGCCATTGTGGGATTTTTCCAGTCCCACTGTACGTGCCAATTTAATAACCTCCATTTAATGACATGTATACATGTCCTAATAGTTATTTTTGTCTAAAGACCTACTGGATACAAATGCACCAAACAGTTCTCAGAGCACATCTTCAATACCTACATGTCACAGATAATAAAACAAACACCCCCCCCAAAAAAACCAAATAAAAGAAAAACAACACCACCACCACCACAACCATCATCATCAACAACAACAACAAAACCCAAACCATCATCAGATATCCCGCTGTTAGTCAAAGGACCTGTGTTTTGAACCTTCTAAATCTTAAATCTAAAATGTGCTCTGAGAGAGGCATCATGCTTTTATTACGACAAGAACAGAAAATTTCTGACATCTGCAAGCTCCATTATAAGCAACATTTAAAATCCATCTGAATCTATACTGGCAAACTACGAGGGCATTTGCGTGGAAAATGCTACTCTGAACTTATTTTTCAGGATAATGGTAAAGCTTGTAAAATGGCTAATGAAGTCAAATGTCTGGTGTATAGCTGAACCCCAGAATAATTTTCTCTAAATCCAGAGTCCCAGGGAAGGGAACAGTGAGCTCTTGTAGATCATTTTCTTTTTCTTTTCTTTTTTTTTCTTTTTTTTTTTTTTTTTCGATTTTAGAACATGCAGTGTTTCAGAAATGGCTGGTTTGGTTGTAGTTTATGAGTGCTGTGAATCTTGTAGCCAATTGCAACTTCTGTTTCCCAAGAAGCTACAAAAAAGGGCCCCACATCTGTCAACCATGCAGGACTGTGTGGCAAATATTCCCAAGGTTGATCTTATCACAGCTTCTTACTTTGTGAAATAACCTTTTGAAACTTACTGATCAGCATATGGATTTGTCTTGCTTGGAGTGTCCTTAAGTCCTCTGGATGATAACACGAGCTATGCCGAAATATTCACATTTTTTTTCTGAACCAGTATAGTTTTCTGAAATTTAGCATTATCTTGATGGTGAAAAAGTAAAAGGCCACATGTGTAAACTGTTAAACTCCTGGAAGCCGAGACTTTAAATTTATTTTGTAAAATGTAATCAACAGGGTAATTGATCCAGAATGAGAGAAAATCTCTCTAAAAGACCGATTTACATTCCAAAATCCACACTGTAGAAAGAGGCTGTACTGTATATTTCTCCATATATAATTACCAGATGGCCATAAACATAGTTTTGTTATCTCTGAGGCCTCCTCCTTACTTAGATATTGCACTGGTGCATAAAATACATTGTGCTATGGTATAAAACAATTGGACAATTAGTTTACATCCCTATAAAGGTGAGTCTGGAACAGCCAGCCACATTCTAAGAAAAGGATGTCCAAAGTTTTGGCTTGTCTGGGCCACATACAGTGGAAGGAGCAAAAACATCTGCACATTGTCCTCTCACATCCATACATGTATCATAGAATACATATGTGTGTGCACACACAAACATACATGTAAATAAGAGAAATGCAATAAAATACTGAGGCTAGAATGTTTACAAACAAGGAGAGCAAAGGTAACTTTATTTTGAGTGACATTCAATATGATGCTGTCACCCGCAAAGTTCACCTCTGAGAGCTATGCAATCCTGTTCTCAAAGTTACACCAAGACTCTTAAAACATTTCTGTGAGCTTATGGTTTGCACTGGGATGCATGTGTGGTTATCCTTGCCGAGTATGACTGAGGACCTGTGGATGTAGCACTAAGGCCATCAGAGTGAAGGAAGGTAGAAAGAATTAATCCTGTAAAAATCACAGCAAGGCGAGTCTTGGACTTCAGTAAGTAAACCATGTATTTAAATAGGAAATGGTATTAGCTGGGTGTTCTGGGAATGTAGGGCCAAGTGAAGACATTCTCATGTTGAGAACTAAATGAAGTTTGAATAACCTGTGGCTACATGAACCCCTCCACATTCCCATGTGACTTCTTACTCATTTGAGACCTATGGGCTGCAGGGAGCTTTCTTTGACTCCGGAGTCTGTGAACACCATACTTTGAGAGGTATAGTTAAGTTACTCTAAATTGAAATATTCCCCATGGAGGAGAGAGTCAAGACTCAAGAAACTATGGAAATTTACAAGGCTCAGAAAATTTCTGAAATAGGTATGATTCACAGAACCCACATCCCAGATAATGTAAACAGTAAGGATTGCTAGGGGAAGGTGATGCCCCCCACAGGCTACCTGAAAGTTGGTTAGAGTGCTTGAGAGTATTTTGCAAGTCGTCACCTATGCTAAGGATCAGTTTTCAGTAACACAGCTTCCTTTCTTTAGATCACCCATGCTGTTGTAAGGCACCCCAATAAACTCTCTAGTTCATTAAAGAAGACTTAGCCTGGGGTGCACAGACATTTCTTTACATCTTTCCAGGAAAAACCACACAACTCAGGCTCCAACTCCATTCTGCTGTGATGGCTCAAATGAAAGCAGCTGCCATAGGCTCATAAATTTGAATACTCAAGAAGTGGCAGTATTTGGAAGGATTAGGGGGTGTGGCCTTGTTGGAGGAAATGTGTCACTGGAGTTGGGCTTTCCCATTCCAAACCCTGAAGCTTTCTCTTCCTGCTGCCTGTGAACCTGGATGTAGAACACTCGGCCACTTCTCTAGCACATACCTGCCTCTACAAGCTTCCCTGACATGGTGATAATGAACTACACCTCTGAAACTGTAAGCCAGCACCAGCTAAACGCTTTCCTTTGTGAGAATTGCTATGGTCACGGTATCTCCTCATAGCAGTAGAATATTGTGTAAGATACTCGTCTTTCATAATTTACCATGTTTAATGAACATCGCAGTGCCTGCTTGCAAATGTCATATTCAATGTTTGCTTCATTTGAGTAAATTCCAACTCACTGAACTGAAAGAGGGCGGAGTTGATCTTACCTTGAATATCAACAGGAGTTATTCTAAAAAGTCTTGGTCTGAAAAGCAACATGCTTTTAGAAGTTTTTTTTTTTTTTTTCCTGAATATTGACTTTACAGCAGAAGATAATCCAAAGTGGGAGAGGAAGCTAGTACAACAGAGGAAGCCAATCCAGCAACAGCACCGCACAAATGGGGACATTATATTTTACACACACATGATACTGTTTTGTAAAAGATACTTTATGTGCTATTTTATCTTTAAAATCAAAGCATCTAGGAATCAGCTATGTATATCCTTGAGTAAAATCTTAAGTTATATCCCCAGTTAGGGCAGTGATACAGAGGAAGTAAAATGCCAGCAGAGCCATGGCGTGGCATACCTGCCAGACCTGGTTGCCAAAGGCAGATGGAATGTGAAGAAAACAACATCAAAGACACTGCTGAAGCAGCTTGAAGTCCCTAGAACAGCAGGCAGCACAGGGGCGTCAGTGGTCAAGTGTGTTCCACAAAAGATGATGTAATCTTCCAGGTATACAGACAAAGCGTCCTTGAGAACAAGTAGCAGTTTGAGATAATAACACTGAAACACCATTGTCAGCAGTTATTGTGACTCTCTACAGCTCAGAATCCAGCAGAATGATACTTGTAGCCTGTCTCAAAACAGCTGATTTATGAGGACCTTTCTCATCTGGAGAGTTTTCAAATCAAATCACTCAGGCAACTGATCTGTTTTTCCTTCTGCCTTATGTATGTAAGAAAGTAAGAGACAACATTAAACTTGCTGTATTTTCATTGCCTTAGTTGAAGGACAGAGGTTAAAGCCTAGGAGAAATGATGTACCATCAAAGGAGGCAGGTAACCTGTACAGGGTCACAATGCCTGTATAAGGAAGGAAAGACAGCAGTGGGTATTCCAGAGAGATTTTTAGGATAGGACATTGATTATACTCATGTTAGAAGGCTAATAGAGCAAAAAGAGGGCAAGCTAAGCAAATGGGACAGATGTTAGAAGCCCCCAATTACATCTCAGGTTGCAGGTAAAGGAGAGTCCTTTTGGAATACTCTCTATCAGAGTTGAACCTTGTAGAAGGCTGTTCTTCTATGTGGAGGACAATGGTCTCTAGGGTGCTGGGACTTAGAACACTGTGGCAGGTACTTAGACTGTTGCTGTGGGAGCGGAATGCTAGGCAGCCCAGAAAACATTCAGTGTCTGGACTTCTCACTATCTCCATAGCTGAGGAACTGCTAACTTACCTAATCTTCCACGATGGCTTTCTGTTAGGAAACCTAAGAGGCTGTATATTGACCAGGAATTTTGGGACAATGAGAATGATGATTCTCTTCGAGTCCTAGATCCCAGAGTCCAGTACGGAAGAGGGAACTCAAGTCTGGACCATACCAAGTCTAGAAGCAGCCCAATCACAGCATCCACATAACTCTCAAGTGGAATGAGGCCTTTGCAGATGGATAAAAGGAAAAACTAAGGAGAATGGTCTTAGTAAGGAAAACCCTTTATATGCATCACATATTCAACTTTTGCGTGAACCTTCCCAATCTCTCTGTGGCCATATGATTCATCGTGATTTTTTTTTCTCATCAGAAACCTGGCCTTAAAGCTGAAAGCCCCCACATTTGACATTTCTGACTAATGAGATTCTTTTTAACATGAAATCTCCAAACACAGGATTATTATTTTTAAATAACATATTTCAAGACTCTACCAGAGTGCCAAGTAGCTAAGAAACCACTGGTGGGACAGGCAGCTTATACACCAGCTGCTGTGTATAAAGACCTTTCTTCATCCCGTGACACATTCAAATTCCCATTTCACTTATTCTCTGAGTCATGCTTGTTTCAAAGCGTGTTCTAAATTTCTGTGTTTGTGTACTACTCAGTTTTCCAGATTTTTTTGGTCTGTTAATGATTTCTGATTTTATTCCATTGTGACTGAAAAAAAAAAAGCAGTTTTATTCTCCTGAACGTGGCTAGGACCTGCTAGTGTTGGCCTTGTGTGTGATCTCTCTAAGAGACTGTGTGATTTCTCTAAGAGACTGTGTGTGATCTCTCTAAGAGACTTTGTTCTGCTGCTGGTGGGTGGGATGCTCTCTAAGTGTCTGTGAGGTTTGCTCGACTCAGTCTGCAGTGCTGAGCAGGCCTTCTCTGTCATTATTGATCTTCTGTTGAGGCATGCTGCCTGTCATTGAAAATGAGCGATTAGATTTACCTACTACGTTTGTCCTGTCCCTTCTCCCTCCAGTCTGGCAACATTGGTTTAATTTGCTTAGGTTCTCTGATAGTGGCTGAAAAAATATTTTTTTCTGTCTTCCTACTTGATTGACTTTATCTTTTTGTGATGACTTTTTCTCTGGGAACAGTTTTGCCTTATGGCCTGTCTTGTCAGATAAGCACGCCCCCCGTTTACTTTTGGTTTTAGTTGGCCTGAAATAATGTGTGTGTGTGTGTGTGTGTGTGTGTGTGTGTGTGTGTGTGTGTGTGTGTATGTGTGTGCGCATGCATGTGTGTTTCTGATCTCTTATCTTCAGCCTTGAAGTATCCTCAAATCTTGAATGGCTCTCCTGCACATAGAATATCACCTCCCAATTGTTATTATATAAAAAATGGTTCATTCTTATGTACAGACCTTACATGTTGACCTATTTAATCCTCCTATGGAGTCTAATGGCTGTACAGCTCTCCTTAGAGTGGATTATGCCATCTGTGAACAATGATCCATATACTTCCTGCTCTCCATCTGTGTCTGTTCATTCATTGTGGGTTCTAGGACCTCCAGGACTCCCTGAAATGATAAACAGAAACTTTGGCTTGTTCCTCGTCTTGCGGAACATTCACCATGAAATATGATGCTAACATAGGTGTGTGTGTGTACACACACACATATATATATTCCAGATACACATTGACATATATTAATTTTATTTACCTATACTGTACAACCAAAATTTTTACTTATTGAATACCATACTTTGATTTGTGTTTTTATTATTTTAATATCTTTTCATTACTTTACATAATGTAGAAAATTAAACTGCAGACGCAGTGTATAGAGAGAAGATGGTGATTAGTTATAAGAACTCCTCTGGGTAGGCTAGGGATGTGCTTCAGTTGGTAGAGTATTTGCCAAGCATAATCAAGGCCTTCAGATCCACAGAGACACACGTACTGGTTTTGGTTTTGTGTGTGTGTGTGTGTGTGTGTGTGTGTGTGTGTGTAACTCCAGAACTTAGAAGGAAACAGCAGAATCAAAAAATTCTAGCTGAGTTTGAGGCCTCAGATACATTTTAAGGAAAAAAAATACCCAGGATATCACTGATAAATAAAGAGTGTCGATGATTCATCAACCAGCTACATATATCTGGGCTTCATTACACATAGAAATTGTGAGACATTTTTCTTATGTGAAGGTAACCTATGACATCACCAACCTGTCAAGCCTGGCCTAGAGGATCACAGGGTTGGAGGAGCCTAAGAGCATGTGAGTAGGGAAAGATCCATTAGAGAAACAAGGTTCAGAACAGTGAACCGAATGCCGTAGGCACACTACATGTGAGTTCAAGTTTTATTTATCTCTATGAATCGTTTTAGTCATTTACATTTCAAGTGACATCACCTTTCCCAGTTACCCCTGCACAGCCCCCAGTCCCTTCTACCCACTCACCCATCCCCCACCTCACTGCTCTAGCATCCTCCTGTGGGATGGATCCTTAGGTGGAACTGTCTCTAGATGGCCTTTCCTTCAGTCTCTGTTCCTTCTTTGTGTCCCTGTCTTTCCCTTGGACATTTCTGGGTTAAAAATTTTGAGAAGGGTGGGTGGCCCCATTTCTCAACTGGGAGTGGTGCCTATCTACTGGACTTAGTTCCTACAGGTTCTATCTCCTCTTTGATGCATATCACAGCTAAAGGCATCCCTGTTGGGTTCTGGGAGCCTCTTGCTTCCCTGGTGTCTGGGACTATCTAGTGGCTACTTCCAGTTCCCCACCCCACACTGCTACATATTTCTATTCAATTTTCTGATTCTCTGGACCTCTTTCCTGTCCCTTCCAATACCTGGTCCTGCCTCTCCTTTTCTAGTCCCCCTCCCCTTTCCCTCCCAGGTCCTCTCTCCCTCTACCTCCTGTGATCATTTTGTTCCCCTTTCTTAAGTAGGACTTAAGCATCCACACTCTGGTCTTCCTTCTTCTTAAGCTCCATATGGTTTGTGGGTTGTATCATGGTTATTCTGAGCTTTTGGGCTAATATCCACTTATCAGTAAGTGCACACCATTTGTGTTCATTTGTGATTTGGTGTCCTCACTCAGGATGATATTTTCTAGTTCCATCCATTTGCCTGTGAATTTCATGAAGTCACTGTTTTTAATAGCTGAGTAGTACTCCGTTATGTTAATGTACCATAATTTCTGTATCCATTCCTCTATTGAAGGACATCTGGGTTCTTTCTAGTTTCTGGCTATTATAAATAAGGATGCTATGAACATGGTAGGGCATGTGACCTTGTTATGTATTAGAGCATCTTTTGGGTATATACCCAGTAGTGGTATAGCTGGGTCCTCAGGTAGTACTATGTCCAATTTTCTGGGGCACCTCCAGACTGATTTCTAAAGTGGTTGTACTAGCTTACAATCCCACCAACAATGGAGGAGTGTTCCTCTTTCTTTATATACTTGCCAACATCTGCTGTCACCTGAGTTTTTGATCTTAGCTATTCTGCTTGGTGTGAGGTAGAATCTCAGGGTTGTTTTGGTTTGCATTTTTCTGATGAGTAAGGATGTTCAACATTGCTTTAAGTGCTTCTCAGTCATTTGAGATTCCTCAGTTGAAAACTGTTTAGCTCTGTAACCCATTTTTAATAGGGTTATTTGGTTTTCTGGAGTCTAACTTCTTGAATTCTTTGTATATTTTGGATATTAGCCCTCTATTGGATGTAGGATTGGTAGAGATCTTTTCCTAATTGTTGGGCTGCTCTTTTGTTCTATTGACAGTGTCCTTTGCCTTACAGAAGCTTTACAATTAATTTTATGAGGCCCCATTTGTCTATTCTTGATCTTAGAGCATGAGCCATTGGTGTTCTGTTCAGAAAAAATTTCCCTATGTCCATGTGTTCAAGGCTCTTCCTCACTTTCTCTTCTTTTAGATTCAGGGTTTCTGGTTTATTGTATTTCATGGTTGAGAATAGCACAGATGAAATGGAGATGGTACAAAAGAGACAGCATGCAGCAAAGACGTCCCCCAGGAAGCTTTGCCCATACAGTCCCACGGCCAGGTCATAGAGATGCCTCAGTGTCTCATTTCATTCCAGGTTCCCGCATTAAACTCCTGAAGACTGAAAGGCGAAGAGTATAAAGTTGAGCTTTTAAAAATTTTTGGAATGAGGAAAATCTGTATGAGAGAGGTCACCACCAAAAGAGGAATGAGATTTGATAGCAAATGCTTTATATTTTCTCTTAGCAACCTGGAAAAATCCCCAGAAAGATAAAAGCATGCCCAAACATCTCATCAGCAATTATTTTGCATGTCTGAAACTTCCCATTTCAGCCCTGAAATAGACCCTGGAGAGACAGAGGTGAGGCAAAAATTAGACATAAAAATCAGAAAGGTAACATTGTATACAGTGTACGCTGTCATTGATCCAATCAAATTCACACCTCCTCCAAATGTAAAGATCTAGACTTGTGAAATGTCTCATGGGCTTTGGGTAGATTGCAGAGGACAAGGTGAAAACAGTTCTCTCTCTCCACATGGGATCTTCAGCTGTCAAGTACATCTAAGAAGACACAAGTGGCCCATAGGCATATTTGAAACAATAGTCACCCCCCCCCCAGATGCCCTTATTTGGTTGTGTAGTAAAAAGCATGAGCATATGGAGATACTGTTTTCCAAATAGAAACATACAGTTTATTTTTAGATGGGGACAAAATCCTCTCCCTTGGTCTGGTAAGAAGGCATAAGGCATTTGCCACTAAGGCTGACAACTCATGTTCAATCCCGGGGTCCCACATAGTGGAAAGAGAACCCCAAGTCCTACAGAGCATCCTTTGACATTCACACTTGTTCTGTGGCATGAGACCCCTCGCCCTAAACACACACACACACACACACACACACACACACACACACACACACACCATAGGGCATTTTGTCTCTTGTTCTTAGTTTTTCTTCAAATTGTAAGAGTTAAAAAAACTCTTCAAATATCCTGTTCAAATTCATATCTAGAATCAAACTTTGTGTTTCATGTACATTTACTGACTTTCTCACACATAAATTTGCTGACCTATGCTCTAAATGATAACTTCTGGTTAAACAGTGTTTCACGGGCATTCATAGAACAAAAGACACATGAACCAGGCTTTGTTCTAAAATTAAGATTTTATTTCCTTTGTTAAAAACAGGTGTGCTTGCCAAATAGTCTTTTTCCTTTGGACATGTCCTTAACATGACTGCACATTAGGAAGTAATTTTAAAAACTTAAATTTCCTAAACATTAATTAATAATGAGAAGTTTCAATTTGAATATAACATTTGCTGTGTTTGAACATAACAAATATAACATTTGAATATAACAAACCCTTTAATGCCTTTGAAGGTTTATTTGTAAAGCACATTTTCCCTTGAAACTGGTATCTAAATATACTTTCATAGAGTTCCTTTAATTTCTATAGACTGAACGATATTAAACCCTTGTCCTTGAGCCTCACATTACCAGTTCTGACTCCTTGGCCATGGGTCTGTCCTGTTCCAGGCTAAAGCACAAATTTAACTCTTCCTCACTGACGGCGTGGCTAGCGTTTACCCTAACAGGAGTCATGCTTTTTCTGTTTAGGATATTTCTCCTAGACACCCAAGGACACCAATTCACAGTATTCATTGCATCTCATGAATCAAAACAGTTATAAGACACCCCAATAAAGTACAGGTCATATTCTAGACAAAAGTCAGTCAATACAAACTCACCTGGTACAGGGGCAGCAATGGTGACAACGGGCTTTAAAGGGGACACATGGGCGGCACAAATCAGACTTGATGGGCAACTCAACAATACAGGAGACAACGATGTGTATCTGGGGGAGTGTGGGTCGGTCTGCGGAGCTGTGTAAATATGATCAAAACATCAGACATGATTATCAAAGAACTAATAAAATGTGTGGAAAGCAATAATAGGGGCACAGACAGATGGCTCAGCAGAGGTTTGGTTCCATTCCCAGCACTCCTGTAAACAGCTCACACTCCCCAGTCCTAGTGATTCCATGCCCTCTTCTGTCCGTCACGGGCACTGTGCTCATGACATGCAGGCAAAACACCCGAGCACATAAAATTAATCAGTGAGTTAACTTACAAAAGCAAGAATGGGTATGCTCCAATATTCAAAGGAAAACGTGAGTTCAATAAAGGCAAGAAATGGAAAGAAAGTAACTGCAGGAGCATTTCTTAGATGAATAAGGCACACTTTCATCCACAAGCGGGTAGAATTAAAAGATTAGACCTAAGAAAAGAATGAATGGTGATCCCGAAGGCAAAAATAGAACCAGCATAAATAAAAGGGGGAAAAATGTTCAAAATAGGAACAAACTCTAGTGTGGACCTGGGGTAATACCCAAAGTTCTAGGGTCCCATCAAGAGCGGAAAAAGAATACTTGAGTAAAAGTGATAATCTTAATAACTCACAGATTCAAGGGGCTTCGTAAGCAACAGCAGAAACAAAAGACCACACCAAAGCATGTCATGATGAAATTCTACACACCGTAATAAAGGGGTCAAAGGATGTCACACAAGGAAGAAGTCAGAAGTAATCGCTCTGAGAGCAATGAAGGAAGGCAGAAGTAATCACACACCGGCACCGAGAGCAATGGACACAAGATCACGATAGTACAGCCGCGGAGGACTACCCAAGCAAAGGCTGTTAATTTAGACCTCGGCACTTTATCTTAAAGAAGTTCTCCAGGCAAACAAAAGAAATAAAATGTTTGGGGACTATAGAGAGACACATGCTTAAAGAATGAAAGATGGTGGGTTAAGAACACTGGCTGCTCTTCCAGAAGATGTGGGTTCAACTCCCAGCACCCGCATTGCAGCTCACAACTGCCTGTAACTCCAGTTTCAGAGGATCTGACAGCCTAACACTGACATATATGCAAGTACAACACCAATGCTCATAATATTTTTTAAAAAGGAGAAGAAATCATCCGTAAAAAAATGTGAAATGAAATGAAGTCCCTTGACAGAGAAAAGAAAATCCAGATCAATAATTTAAATTATATAGTAGAGCTAAGGACACCAAACAGTGGCATATGGATAACTTCAAAATACATCTGTCCATTTAAAAGATTTTATTGATATATATTAATCATACACTTAACAGTGGTACTTCAGATACATCTGAAAAGTGCTTTGATGATACCTGCCCCCATTACCTACCAATCCTATCTCCCTCACCCGCTTCACCTCCCGCAGGGTTTTCACATCTTGTTTCCAAACCTAGATTCCACACGTGAGGGAAACCTGTGCCTTTTCTCTTTCTGAGCCCAGTTTCTCCTCTGACATAATGCTGTAGTTTGCATGTGACATGTCCCTAATAAGCTCGTGTTCTTGAACATTTGTTTTCCACTTGATCATGTTATTCATGAAGGTTGTAAAGATCTTTAGGAGGTGGAGCCTCACTGGAAAAAGTGAGTCACTCCTTTGGACCTTGGGGTTATAAGCCAGCCCCATGTAATATCTATCTGCTTCCCAACTGCAGAGAGACTGTAACTAGTCACTTCACGCTCCTTCCATCCTGTTTCCCTGCTGTGTGACACACCGTGTCTTTGAACTGTAAGATAAAACGAGCCCTTTAACCTCAAGTTGTTTCTTGTCAGGTACTGGCCACCACAATAAGGAAAGTAAATACTACACAAATACTACACGAAGTGACCTTCAGACCCCTCCATTTTCCTGCAAGAAACAAGGCTTCATTCTTTATGGCTGAAACATACTCCGCAGTATACATACCCCATTTTCTTTTTGCATCGGCTGAGGGGAACCTAGGCTGATTCCAAGGGGCATAATAAATGGGTATGTGCATATGTGTATTGTATGATAACTTTGATTCCTTCAGGCTTATTCTCGGCAGTGGCACAGTTGGGGTCTTAAAGCATCTGATAGATGTACTGGTGCGTGTTGTGGTCTTGCTACTTCACAGGTAGTGATGGAAGAATCATGAGATCATGACAGTCTGAGCTACAGACTACCTGTCTCAAAAGAGCACCACAGGGAGGAGGAAGCGATCTGAGACATACAACACACAGAACGAAGAACTTATGGGAAGTAGACCATATGTGTAAAGCGTTTATGTTATTGTGAGGAGTTACTTTCTGAAAGACTATTATAGGTAAAGATATAAAGTGTCAGATGCAGGGTGTGCACCTGACACAGACATGCAGGGAAACTCAGTGGCGGAGAAAAACAGTCAAGTCCTGAGATCACTCCACTGGAAAGAAAGGACAGGTGAAAGCAAACTATTAGAACAAGTGGTAGACATATGACAGAAACAGCAAAGGAGTATTTATACCCTCAAATGCTAACAGCTACAATAAAGTGGATTATGCATGCAAGCTGAAAGACAGGTTGTTTGTTACCTTAAAGAGGTAAGACTGCAAAAGACCCATCTGTATGGCACAGTGGTATGTGCATGAAGCAATTTCTTCTTTTCATGTTTTGTCATTAGAATATAATTACATCATCTATCATTTCCCCTTCTTCCTCATGGCCTCCTTTTTCATTAATTGTTGAACATGTGTGTGTGTGTGTGTGTGTGTGTGTGTGTGTGTGTGTTTGTGTATAAATATATCTCAGGCCCATTCTCTCTCTGCATCATATGCTTTAGCATCTGCTATGAGTGGCTATCTGGGAGACCATATTTTACAAGCATCAAAGTAAGCATCCTTAGAGGCCATGTTCTGGGCAACCAGACAGAATTTGGTTCACTGTGCCAAACACAAGTCGGATCTGGGACAAAATTTTGAAAGTGTGTAATCTCCAGCACCTCTGAGCCTCCTTATTCAAAGTGTGATCAATGAATTCATAGTCTTGCCATTTCAAGCACAGCTGGGAAAGTCAGGGTAGGAGGACACAATGTGTGTGCAAATGTGTGTGCAAGCTTAGAACCTCCTTACCATTACAGGTCTTTCTGAGAGGGGACCCACAGAATCGTGATGTACATTTGAGCAATAGTCTGCACTGCTCTGAACACCGGCATCTAGAGACAGGTGGGCCGATGGAGTGTGTTAAGGAGAGTTAGAAGCCCACACTGGAAATGGTATCCATGTGCTAGCCCGGGGATGCCAGCCTGGAAACAGAATCTATTAACAATGCAGACTCTACTAAAAATGCTCCATTACAGGGCTTAATAGACCGGTATAAAATATGATTCACCGACTTCGGCTACCACTTTCTGAGAAAAAGAAAGAATTTCACAGATTGGGGAGTTAGTCTAACAGGAAGACTTATATTTAGCTTCTGGACCCTGATCCCATCTCAGCTCAATACGAGATTGGTCAGTGAGAAAGCCATGCATAGGTATAAACAGGAAACGTTTCACAGCTAATGGCATTCCAGTGATTGCTGTTTGGAGACACCTTTTCTCCACCGAATAAAGAAGGAAAAGAGCATCCAACCGAGACTAAAAGCATCACTGTTTATGAAACGTAATGACAGTGGTTTTTTTAAACTTGTGCACAGCAATAGTGCTACAAAGTTGGTCACACTTATATTGTACAGACAAGTTTACCAGTTAAGAATATTTGAAATGGTAGAGGCAACAGTGTCTTCCGCTGGTAAAGATTATATCATGTTATTTTGTTTTTCTAAGATCTTGGAGTTTCTCATCTAGTAGAAATAGCATCTATTGAAAGAATAGGGCCCCTTAGAGCTGAATTCTGAGTCTGGGTAGATGGCTCAGTGGGTAAGGTGATTGCTGTAGAACCTGAGGCTCTAAGTTTACGTACCCAGCTCCCATATGAGAGCCTTAGTGCTGTGTGTCCCAGATACCAGTGCTAAGTGTGTGTGTGTGTGTGTGTGTGTGTGTGTGTGTGTGTGAGTGTCTGAGATACCAGTGCTGGGTGTGTGTGTGTCAGTGTCTGAGATACCAGTGCTGTGAGATGGAGGAGGTTGAGAGAGGAGACAAGAAGATCTTGGTGGCTTGATAGCCAGCTAGTCCAGCTGAATTGATGATCTCCAGGTTTAGTGAGAAGACCAGTTTCAAAGAGTACCCTGTGGAGTGAGAGAGGAAGATGCCTGGCAGTGACCTCTGGTCTCTTGTCTCTGTCTGTCTGTCTGCCTGCCCACTGTGTTCTCTCTCTCTCTCTCTCTCTCTCTCTCTCTCTCTCTCTCTCTCTCTCTCTCTCTCTCTCATATACGCACACACACACTGGACATACATGCATATTATCGACATTAATTTTAGTAGTTCAGTCTTTTTCTCGACGGGCATGAAACTGTTACGATATAAAGAATACTGTTTCTATTTTTAAGGCAAGTATGGCAGAAAAGTCTTAGAGGAAAAAGGCCCAACAGTGCCAAACATTTTGGTATGCGTTGGAGTGAAGGTATGTATGCTGGTTGGTTTTCTGTCAGATCTACACAAGCTGGAGTCTTCTGGGAAGAGGGAGGCTCAAGTCGAGAATATGCCTGCATCAGATTGGCATATAGACAAGTCTATAAGGCACGTTCTTGATTAATGATTGAATGATGTGGGAGGGCCCAGCATCCTATAGATCTCACCTCTGGGCTGGTGGTTCTGGTTTGTAGAAAAAAGCAGGCTGAGCAAGTCTTAGACAGTCAGCTAGTAAACATAATCCATCTACGGTCTCTGCTTTCGTTCCTCCTCTCCTTGCTGCCCCAACTTTCCTTAGTGGCAGGGATGATCTGTAAGCTGGTAGTTGTGAGATAAACCCTCTCCTCCCCTAAATTGGCTTATTACAGCAACAGAAAGCTACCACAGTATGTGAAGAAGAATCGGACAACGGACGGGAGCAGCACATGGCTAGAGACCAAGAAGGGTTAAAGACAGAACACAGAACGTCTCCACTGACGCGTTTTACTATGAGTCTTTGACATGCTACACAGTGACTGTTGCACTTTTGCAATCAGCCGTTAACTCATCAGTAGCATTTTTAAACAGAGACTTAGAATTCTCTGCTCTTCAGAGCACTCACTACCTCTAAACTTTAACCCAAACCCAAAATTTAGTCTATGCTAAGATTCAATGTATAAATTAAAAAACCCAAAACTGTTAGACAGCATAGGTTGGCAGTTAATATGACTTGAACCTATTAGCGACCACGGATAGAATTCTCGCTGGGAAGACTGTGAAACGGGAATATTTTTGATCTCTAGGACTCCAAAGCCAATTGGATTATTTATGGAAATCAGTGAGCACAGACGACATTTTAAGTGCCAGATGATACATGTTACTTTGGCCACCCCCAGTTATTTTGGGCACCTTAATATAGCATTTATTTATTTTCTTGACTATAATTTAGTGGAAAGGTACTTACAAAGTTTAACTTACTCTTGCCGTGGTCAAGTAGTATAAACACTTTGTACTCAAATATAGATCTTTCCATAGCAACATACTGTGGACAAGTTTTCCTGGTGGTTGGGCCCTAAGGCAAGCATTCTGCTTAGCTCCGCCCCAGCCCCTCAACCAGAGGGCAAGCATTCTGCTTAGCTCCGCCCCAGCCCCTCAACCAGAGGGCAAGCATTCTGCTTAGCTCCGCCCCAGCCCCTCAACCAGAGGGCAAGCATTCTGCTTAGCTCCGCCCCAGCCCCTCAACCAGAGGGCAAGCCTTCTGCTTAGCTCTGCCCCAGCCCGTCGGCTGTAAGTCAGATCCTCACTTTTCTAAATCAGCACAGTTTGCCTGATGTATATTTTATTGCGAAAGAGAGTTGTAAAGGGATTGTTTCAAAGAGGTCTGCAGCTTGTTTTTATTCCTAGAAATGCCAGTACAGAGTAAAAGCTAGTTATTTCAATATAATAATATATATGTACTATTACATTAAATTATATTCTAAATATACTACTATTGTATATTAGTATACTAGTATATTTATAAGTATACATACTTATACATTACATAATGTATTTATGTATTATATAAACTTTATATAAGTATATTATATGTCATGTAATATATAAATATATTTTTAGAATTTTTGTATGATATATAATGTAATTATATATAATTATTATATTAAATATTACTATATGTTTATTTATATGTCATATATTATATATAATTATGTGTTATATTATATAATATAATTATATAATACCACAAGCCTTTTTCTATAAAGGACCAAATATTAAATATAATTTCAATATATTTCAATGTCCATGTGAAACTAGAGTCATCCACTAAACCCAGGAAGAATAGGCTGAAATTCTTTTACACAGAGTAAAAAGTTGAAGGACATAATATATTTGAAATACAATTCCAAAAATAAAATACTAAAATATTTGATAATAACTTTTTATAGTACTGACTTAAAGTGTCAAATTAACAATCTTTTATGTTTGGAAATCTTGTGATATAAACACAATTACTTTTGTGCACAGACAGTAATTTTTCCAGATTACTAATAATTCTAATGTCAGATTTTATACTTTAACTTACTTTTCTGTAATTGTCAACTTAACCAGAAAATAAAAAATATTAATTCATTCCACAAACCTCTGCTTCTATTTCATTTAAGTAATAAACCAATATAAAGTATACACATGCACAATATATCCACATGTATTAATTATGAAAAGAAAGGGCCGGCAAACCAGGTTAGTGGTGAAGTCCTTGTCTTAAATGTGTGAGGCAAGCTGTGTGTTTGATTCTCAGCAAATACAGAAGGTGGCATTTAAAGAACCTGTAATATTACATGTTTTATGCTAACACGGGTCACTCCTGCGTCTATTGGGATTCATGATAATGAAGCCTTAAGGATGTTAGAGCAATGTCTACTGGTGACCTGTACACATGAAACTGTATTACTTGCCACTCAGTCCATTGACACTGTCTTTTAAACAACTGTCATATGAATAATCTTTAAACATTGATCCAAGCTCTTTGTGGTCAAATTCTAATCAAGGATTGCCCTCATATTGATTGTTCTGTGTTCCTAATTCCAAACATTGGACTGACTGGCACTGAAAGTCCACACGTGGGGGTGGGGCGGGGCGGGGTCAGGGGCGGGGCTCAGATACCTTGGCTGACTGTTCTTCAAGGTGTAGCTTCCTGGGAGTCTCTATTCTTCTCTAAGAGAACTATTATCTTCAGTATAGTAATGACAAAGACTCCATTTATGCAAGTTAATAGAAGCCTAATCTCTGATGTTGGGGGTAAAAGATTAGATTCAATTTCTCTCTACATAACACCTAATTGTGTCTTAGGTGGAGCCATGTGTTAAAAGCTACTGGTGTTGAAATGAGTTTAAAACTTTTAAGTTTTAAAGCTTTGAGAAGAATGAAGCTGGAAGCTAATCGTATTGCTTTATTTACATAATAACAGATAAAAGCTGTGACTTTTAATTCCAAGAGCTCGTCCACTCTAGGAACTGTAATAAGCTTGGTGCAGACCAGCAAGTTGTTAAGAACCATTTGACTTATTTCTCTTCTGAAATCACACCCTTCCTTGGTCATCACATTTCTCTTGGTCTCAGTCACACCTTTCATAGTCACGAATGTGCTGCTAAGTCTTGGTTACTGAAGATTATAAGTGTGTATTTAGGTAGAATAGACCGGTCACCAATTTCCTCTGTAGTTATGTTTCAGAGATAATCTAAAAGTAAAGACCAAATAGTTTTATACTTCAATGATCCACGCTCTGGTACTAATCCATTAGGTGTTGAATATGTATTTCAAAATGAATTTTTGTTATTGTCTGTTGATACTTCCCAACTGTCCAATAAACGACATTTTTCCTCCTAGTGGGCCTTTATTTCCAATACCCACTTAGGCACATTAGTGCTATGTACTTGCAGGGTCCTCCCTCAGATAACCTAGAAAATAAAATAAAGTGACACACTTCTGCTTGACTGTAAACGTCACTGAACATGTGATAGCACATCAGATCTTCCCTTTGATCAAGGAAGAGAAAGCTTTCTGTCCTACAATACTTTCTCGCTCTAGCCTGCAGCTCCTTTCTTCTGAGACAGGATAGAAAGATGGCCTCTTCCAGCATAGAGTGTTGCTTGGGACTATATGCATGCTGTCCCTGGGTCCCCCATATCAGGAAGGTTTAGCTTTAGGTAGATTTTTCTTTTTCACTGAAACTGCAGAGTAGGAACAGAACTTACTTACTGCAGAACCAGCACCTGATTCTTCTCAGACTCCCAGATCGCTCCTTAATCTCTTGACACATTTAAAGGAGGATAGTACCATGTCAAGATGTCCATATACAATGAAAAATATTTTTTTTACAAAGCCAGATTGCCATATCATAATGTAACACCTCTTTACCACAGGGGGCGGGGAGAAAAAGAAAAAGGAGAAATGCTGGCAAGTAGGTCACTCGAAAGATGTCACTCGAGAGATGCTTCTAGCAGTCATATGTAATGTCCAACCTGGAGGCACTTGCTGGTATTTGGAAACAGAAACTATGCCAGAAAGCTAATGTTTTGAAAGTGGATTTGGAAAAGGTAGGCTCTTGTTATACTAGCCTGAAAAGTCTAGATTTTTAATAACCAAAGAGGTGTTGCCAAATAAATGAACCATCTAATACAGGCTACAGCTATTCAGCTCTAACTCAAACAGTACAGATGTGGGGACTGGAGTTGATGGCACACACACACACACACACACACACACACACACACATGCACCCATGCATACACACACACATATGCACTCATGCATGCACACATATTCACTTATGCATACACACACTCATGCATGTATATACACATGCACTCATGCATACAAACATATTTACTCATACATACAGACATGTACTCATGCATGCACACACATATTCACTTATGCATACACGCACCCATGCATACACACACACATATGCACTCATGCATGCACACATATTCACTTATGCATACACACACTCATGCATGTATATACACATGCACTCATGCATACAAACATATTTACTCATACATACAGACATGCACTCATGCATGCACACACATATTCACTTATGCATACACACACTCATGCATATATATACACATACACTCATGCATACAAACATATTTACTCATACATACAGACATGTACTCATGCATACACACACATGCACTCATGCATACACAGAGTTATGCATGCAGACACACATATGCACTCATGCAGATATACATATACACTCATGCGGACACACAAATGCACTCAAGTGGACACTCATATGCACTCATGCGGACACACACTGATGCATACAGACACACATGCACTCATGCGGACACACAAATGCACTCAAGCGGACACACATATGCACTCATGCAGACACACATATGCACTCATGCAGATATACATATACACTCATGTGGACACACATATGCACTCATATGTGTACACACATGCACTCATGCAGACACACATATGCGCTCATGCGGACACACATATACACTCATGCGGACACACATATACACTCATGCGGACACACATATACACTCATGCGGACACACATATACACTCATGCGGACACACATATACACTCATGCGGACGCACATATACACTCATGCGGACACACTTATGCACTCATGCGGACACACACTGATGCATACAGACACACATGCACTCATGCGGACACACATATGCACTCATGCGGACACACATATGCACTCATGCGGACACACTTATGCACTCATGCACACACACACTGATGCATACACACACACATGCACTCATGCATGCACACACACATTTTACTGGTATGATTTTTTTTTTTTTCAGTGCTGGAGATAGATCGAAAGGGAAGCTTTTTACCACATCACAGCCCAATTTGTTATTTTAGGAAAAAGAATTCTAAAACCTAAGGGAACGGTCTCTCCCGAATGTTTGGAAACAGTCTTTGACCTATCAACCCAGAGATCCTGAGGGCTGAGAACTGGGAAACGCAGCAGCTCGAGGAGGAGTGGGGTTGAGGAGGAGTGGGGTTGGGGAGGAGTGGGGTTGAGGAGGAGTGGGGTTGGGGAGGAGTGGGGTTGGGGAGGAGTGGGGTTGGGGAGGAGTGGGGTTGGGGAGGAGTGGGGTTGAGGAGGAGTGGGGTTGCAGTTCCAGGTTCCGGTGGTGCTCTCCGGCCAGTGGCCTCTTATCTACAGGGTTAAATAAAGAAATCCGATAATTCTATTAAAAGCAGCTATTACCTACTCTGAGAGCTGCTAAAATTTCCCATTCACCATCCAGTCATTACTAGATCTTGAGGAGCTCACCAGACTGCAGAGTCTCATTGATAAAAAATGCAAAGACCACAGCCAAGAGGTGTTGTAATTTCTCTCCAATTAGCAAGGAAGGAGTGTGGTGATCTGCCCAGAAAGTGAGTTCTAGCTATGTGCTGGCAGACTTTTGTGATGCAGGCCAGGCAGGCTCAGTGGTGGCTGGCAAGGCTTAACTGTGAATCAGCAGATTTATATTTAAATGTTAGGATTTCGTGTCCCAGACATGAAACAACAAATGTTAGTTCATGAAAAATAAACTGGGAAAAAAAACAAAACTCAAAACTCTGTAGTTCTGAAGATCCCAAGAGAACAGTAAAAAAGGAAAAAACAGTTTGCTGGCTCATGTGTAGCACTTTGTGTTTTTAAAAAACTCTTCACACATTTAACTTTATTTAATCCTTACAACAGCTCTATGAGGTGTTAACCAAGTCCACTGTACAGCCAAAAATCCAAGGCTTTAAATATTTTTAAGTATCTTTCTGAACATCATACGTTGATGAAGGAACTGACATGAGGCTCAGACCCCCTCTCTTTCCGTCTCTTCCCCGTCTCCCCATCTCTGCACCCAGACCCCCTCTCTTTCCGTCTCTTCCCCGTCTCCCCATCTCTGCACCCAGACCCCCTCTCTTTCCGTCTCTTCCTCGTCTCCCCATCTCTGCACCCAGACCCCCTCTCTTCCCGTCTCTTCCCCCTCTCTCCCCATCTTTGCGCCCTCTGTCTTCTGGACCTGTTGTGTGGACAGGAAATGGGAAGAAATAAATAAACTGCTTTAAATTGAATGTGTTGTGAGTATCTTAAGTCCAGAATTAGCCTGGAGACTTAGGATCTCTGAATCTGGATTCAGCAGATAGGTCCTAAGTATCAGCGTCTGGTGTAGCACAGAAAACCTTATGATGCTGCTCAATGGGTGTTTAAAATATGCCTGTAGCAGTCTTCTCTCTTACGCCTCTATAAAGTGTGGCATTCCCCCATACGCATGGCCTGTTGGTGAGCATGTTTTCCAGAACTAATAGAACCTCAGGACTGTGAAGGAGGGACTGCCAGGTACCAAGCTAACCTCCTTTCCACCCTTAACCCAACCACCCTGAACCTCATGCTGACATTTTGCAGAATGACAGCAACACTGGACTTTAAATCATGAGTGAGTTCCCTTTGTTCAGAAACACTGCTGATCACATGACTTAAACCAATCAAAGCCTCACTTGTGTCAGACATAAAAATACAGTAATGATAATAATAAAAATAACCCACAAAATACAAAGTCAGTATGTTTACAGACCAGACCTACACATTTCCCGTGGAACATGTTTTCATTAATATTCTATCATTAATGAATTCAGGTTTTGGTCAGAGCAGTGGGAAAAAAAACACAGCTAGAAACAATGTATATACTGAGTTGATTTACGCCTATCTCACATAAGCACATCTGCTCTTATGAGCTGGACACGGAAGTCCCTCCTGAGAGTCAGGCTGCATGGATTCTCCACTCAAGTGGAGACAGGGATGAATCTGCTGGACCTGGACGATTTAGGTGAGTCCTTCCACACCCCAGTGCTGTTGGTTGGGCTGCGGTTGTTGGAGTAAGAAGTCTGTCTTCGGCTCATGCTGTCGGAATCGTCCTTGGCAAATTTCTGCACCCAGCTTTGGCAGCACAGAAAACTTTGGACACAGTCTTGCAGGAGATGGCCACTAAAAAACATGTATATCCACGGGTTGCAGCAGCTGTTCAAGGAAGCCAGTAATGCCGTGATAGTGATGGAAGGGTTTTCTGAATCTGTGTGGAAAACGAGGAGAGAGATCATACCAACAGCCAGAGGGAGAGCCCCAAACACGGTGCTGGGCTCATCGGATGCCCTACTGACGAACAAGCCAAACAGTTGCATGTTGGTGATAAAAATGTGCATTTTATTTGCTAGGGAAATGGTGCCCCAGGGAAATGAGTGCTTTTTAGAGATTGGTTGTAAAAGAAAATACCTTAATACTGTAGTGTAAGCCATTCACTGTTCGGACACTTTAGTATAAGGGGTAGACATTCCAAGGAGATGGAGTTATTGAATAGTTTATTTTAAGACTGTATACTAGACCATGGCAGAAGCCTTTGTGAAGGAATTCACAGAGTCAAAATTTGAAGTGTTTATAACCACGTGCACCAAACTGTATTCCTCCTAATAACTAGGGCAGACTATACCCTATAGGCTGTTCAGCAGATTTCAATGAAAATCCTATGGAAGAAGGTTTTTAAAATAGAATCTAAGCTTCCATAGAGCTTTTGTGAATCACTAGACATTTGGTTTGCTTTTAAGAAACTATCCTTGATTTTAATTCAAACAATTAAATTATAATAAGAAAAAACATCTGGATTATATGTGGCCCCGTTTCAAACAACCAAAACAAAACAAAAATTAAAACAGACAAAAACAGCTCTTGCTTTCTGTTCTTTCTTGCTCTTGCCTTCCTGCCCCTGCTCTCCATTGCTTTTCTCTCCTTTCTCTCCATGTGCTCCTGGCCGGCCTCCACTTCTCTACTCCTCTTTTCCTTCCACCTCTCTGCCTCTACTACCCTCTTGACTCCCTTCCTCATGCCCTGAACAGACTCTATTCTGTACCAAACAAACAAACAAACAAAACCCCAAACAACCAAACAGAAACAAAATCTACAGTAGCTGAATTAGTGATTTCAACAGGCTTTGGACTATTCTGTGAATCACCCCTAGTCAGCTACACTAGGGTATCAAAGTTTTCTCGGTGAAACTGTTGCACTGATATTAAAATGTACGAAGAACCATCCAACATCAGCTGTCTTCTGATTAGCATAGGATTTCTAACACCTCACTTTTGTCATGCCAAAATAAACTGTTGACTAGTGGTTTTCAACCTGTGGGTCACCAGGAACAGCCTTTTCACAGGGGTCACCTGAGACTGGCTGCCTATTATATATTTACATTACGATTCATAATGTAAACAGTAGCAAAATTACAGTTACAAAGTAGCAATGAAAAGTTTTCTAGTTGGGGGTCAGCACAGCATGAGGAACTGTGTTAAAGGGTGGCAGAGTGGGGAAGGTTGAGAAACACTGCTGCAAACCATTCATTGCTCTGTGCTAGGCAACCGTGGGCCATGCTCGATATTAAAAATAACCGACATCCTCAACATGTGAACTGCAAGTGAAAATTTTACTAATTGTGTTTAAATCTCAATAAGGTAATAACAGGATTTTATAATGTGATGAGCATTAACTGAAAGGACTTTATATTTATGTATTACTATGGGAAATGTAGCCTATAAAAGTATTTGCTTAAGTGAAATCTATGAACATTTAAAAATAATATATTAAAATGCACTGAATATATTCCATACCCCAATCTTAAAATTACAGAAAGATATGGCTTCTCCCAGATATTCATGTCCTTACTAGAATTTTCATCAGGAACCCTACTATAACACACTTGGTTTGGAAAGTTTTTTTCCAAATTAAAAGAAGGTATATTACAAGATGAAAAAACAAATAATAGCCTCCTAGGAAATGAGATTTTCTGTTTTGTGAATGAGCTAAAATGAAACTAGCCAGTTGGGGTGGAGAACTTTCCCAATGGACTACAGAAAAATTTGTGTGGTGTGAATAGTTCTGTTGTTCAATTCCCACTGGAAGTCCAGTGAGTTGAACTGAGCAACACTTCAGCTTCGGTGCCAGGAAAAGAAGCAATTATGGCTGGAGAAATGAAAACTTATAATGACGAGTGCATGAACTAAATACTAACTTGGAATTCCTGACTTCTTAAATCCTCCCTCAGTCTGTTTCAGAAAAGTGTGCCTATCTCTACCCTTGCTCTTAGAAGAATCCCATCAGAAGTTTTCTGTTAATTATGAATTTCTTTAATCCAACAAAAAGTAGCCGCTACACTAAGAATACTTCCCGGAGCCCCCATGGGGTGGAAGGCAGGATATCCAAGAAGCCTAAATAATTTGGCAAAATGTCACAAGTGTTTTGCAACTAGTGACTCTAGGCACAACTGGTGGCCTTAGAATGATCATACATGCTACAGATGCTGAATCCTGGGCTCCATTGTACCTGAGGTGGGGCCCCCAGGAATTTACACTTTTGTTCATTTATTTTCATGATGTGGACATGGGAGACTGCCATTCTTATGCAGAAGCTTAACTATCCATCAGGTACTATAAAAAAATCTCCCTCCCCCTCCCCACACCTCTTCGTAGTCTCAGTACATACCGGTAAAGATGAAGTTGTCATCCCAGACTGACCACATCTGAACAATGAAGAAAGGCGCCCAGCAAAGGATGTAGGCGCTTACAATCACAAAGGTCATCTTTACAGTGCGGATCTTGGCACGGGAAATGCTCTTCACGCTGCTGACACAGGGCGTGACCAGAAGCCCCTTGTGGAAGGGACCAGCGGCTTCTCCAGAGCCCTTGCCACCCTTGCTCTGTCGGGATGATGCTGTCTTCCCGCGGACATTGCGCCAGATGTGGTAGCAGATGAAGCCATAGCACGTACCCAAGACAACGACTGGTGCCACGAAGACACCGCTGGTCATCCAGGTCACGTAGGCGCGGGTACCCCAGGGCTGGATGAAGGTAGCCCAGCAGTCTTGGGCTTTGGTGCCATTGTTCACCTCGATTTCGATCACAGAGAAGATAAAGTACTGTGGCGTGCTTAGCAGGAAACTCAGCACCCAAGAGGCGGTGATCATGAGGCGCGAGCGGCGCGCGGGCTGCTGCAGGGTCTTGAGCGGGTGGCACACGGCGATGTAGCGGTCAGCGGTCATGACCACCAGCATGTAGGCAGACGCGAACATAGCAAACACCTGCAGATGCTTCACCACACGGCACAGCCAGTCCGGCCCGCGGAAGCGGTAGGTGATGTCCCAGCACAGCTGCGGTAATACTTGGAAAAAGGCGACCGCCAGGTCTGCCAGGCTGAGGTGTCTGATGAAAAGGTGCATGCGGGATGTCTTGCGAGGTGTGCGATGCAACGCCAGCAGCACACTGCTGTTGCCCACCACGGCCACCACGAAGATCACTGCCAGCACGGCGATCTCCAGTTTGGCCAGCTCCTCGTTGCGTACGTCCCCCGGCGGGCTGCCACCTTCCCCAAGCCCGGCTGCCTCCCGGCTGCTGTTTGCGCCCTCAGTGGTCAGAGGCCACCACGGACTGGAGTCGCCAGAGGACCAATTGTGGGAGCCTGGAGGAAAACTCATGTTGTTGGTACAGAGCCTGGGAGGCCCTGTCCAGCGTGGGCTGCTTCCTCCTCTCCACCGAGGACCGAGAGTCCTAAACTCTGCGCTCTGTCCTTTCTGCCCTCCCTCGCTCTCTCCGCTGCGTAATCCCGCGCAAGCCAAGTGGTTTTGGATGGGATGGTCAAGCTTGTCCCTGCTTTGTCTAGTCCCGAGTCGAGGGAGCTGGCTCTCTGTGCTCTCAGCGCAGTCTTGGATTGCCTCTGGACGCACTTTCTCACTTCCTAGTGGCTGGAGGCTGTCCCCAGTCCCCTACCTCCCAACCCCCTATATCATTGGTGATTTTTTTGCTTCACTGCTGCAGGGGTAGAGCTGAGACTTCACGATTCCTCTGCAGAGCCCAGCGCTTTCCTGATCTACCACAAACTTCTCCGGCTTTTTCAGGATTTCACCAGCTTCTTTTACAAGCCAATTTAAAGTCAGGCAGCTTGTCAACAGGTGTAGGAAAAGCGTCTGCTGCCACTGCGAACTCACACGCCTGGGCTTGGGTCTGCCCGGGCCCCAGGTTGCGCGTCCTGCCCCACGCATTTCCTTAGGCTAACCACTCAGTCTGATTTTATTCCCTGCCCGGTTTGCCCCTGCACTTTGGGGGTAAAATTCACATGACTTCCCCTTCTGATGACTTCATCACTCTGTCTTCGTTCGCGGACAGGAAAGGCCCACTCACTTGTACCCTGCAGTCCTCTTGCTAGGTGTGCGGAATCTACCGTAATCTACCGTGGGGACCTGCGATGGTCATTTCTCTAGCAAGTCCAATTCCCAGAGCAGCAGGGGTGCAAAAACTGGGCTGCACTGGTTGGTGGCGACCAGACGTTGTCCAGTTAAATGACTAAATCCTGCCTACATTTCTTAGGGTAGATAGAGCTAAAGACCTCATCTGCCTTTCTACCTCCATCTCTCTGTCTGTCTCTCTGCCTCCCCCTCACCCCCCTCTGTGTGTGTGTGTGTGTTATCTATGTCTGTCTAGCTCTCCCTCTTCCTCTGTATGTCTTTGTCTCTCTGTTTCTGTCTCCTGTATGTGTGTGCGTTTGTAGCTGGGGAGAGTTGGAAGGAAGAGAACTACTTCTCCCACCCCTACAGACTCCAACATTAACTCTGGTGAGAGAACGCTACCAAGGACAGCAGGGGGCGCTGTTTACGAAGAAGGAACAAACCCATGTTACAGATGAAGGGTCTGGGACTCGAATTTCTTGGTCAGAGCCTTGGTGTGTTGTGGCAATAGTACAAATCTAATTGCTTCTGAAAAATGTTTTCTTTTGTGAAATAAATCATAAATGTCAAGAAGATTTTCTTTGGTGAAGTCAGTTTTGCTAGTAAGTCCATGCATGAGTATAGAAACTCAGGGCGGATCAGTTAAGAGCCAGGGGCTTGGAATACCAAGTCAGTCAAGTTTCATCATGGTTAGATAAGCCTCCGTCTGTGCATCTTAACATTGGGAATGAAAGTATGTGTTGCTCTAATTTAAGGAGTTAGTGGGGGATCAAGAGAAACCTCGGCCCAGTGGAGAGGCTCTGAAAATGGAACCCTGTGGTATATTCCTCCAAGATGGCCAGGAAATACAAAAGAGAAAGGTTTCTAAACCACCTGTTTGAGAAAAAGAAAACAAAACCTTCAAGCAATTCGATTTTAGTCACTGTCTTATAGTGGTGACTTTTTAATTAATAGTTTTGAAGATACAAATTGCTTTATTAGTGTTTTGTATGAGAAATAATGCTGTCGGACCCTGCTGTCTGCAAAACCAATACACTGGTCAGAGCCAGAGCTTTACAGGTCTTGGACTGATACATTTGGACTTTGGGTGTCCCTGGGAGAGGGAGTAGGTAGTCTTACCCCAAAGACATGGTAAGTGGCTTCTCAGGAGTTCACAAGTGTTAAGCATTTGATACAACAAGAAAATTGTGTTCAAGTGTCCAATTTCATAAAAGTAACTAATTAGGCTGAACCAGTAGATACAATTGGAAGATACTTTATTATTCATTAATAACATTACCAGCTACCCATATTCACACATATACACATGTACACACAGAAAGGTATATATGTGTATATTTGTATATATGTGGATATGTGGTGTGTGTGTATATGTGTGCATAAACACACAAATATGTATACATCTACATGACACTCTTCTGGGTGCCATGGGGCCTAGCAATTAGTTTCAAAAATGTTGCAAATTTCAGAATCAATTTCTTTTAAAACTCACATATTTTAAAAGAAATGTCATTTTTTTTCTGGTTCTATATTCAAAAGGAAACAAAACCATTAAAATGCACCCAACTTGTTGGCCCTCCCTATCAATGTTCCCCAAGATGGCTAAAGAAATTGTAGAGTTTAGAGAGGAAAAGAACCCAGCAGTCTTTTTCTGAGGCTTCCTATGCTTTTTCTTCTAGTACTTCGAATTTGTTATTTTAGTTTGAAGAACTTTTTTCTCTCACTCTCCAGGGATTTCAGTTTGCTGGTTTGGGGGATGGGGATGTGATGAAAAAAGGGAAGAGAGGAAATTAATACCTGCATGAATGGATCACCACTACTTTCCCCACTCCCATTCTTTCCTATACAGCAGCTCCAGATGTTTAATTAATGGAAGCAAGGATGTTCTTCCCTTACCAGCTGGGACTTTGTTTTAACCTTTGAGCTGCAAAAGCTTTAATCTCTAAAGTATTGTTTAAAAATATTCATGTATTTTCCTTGATGATAACATAGGTGATTGTTCCAGTTTGGGGAAGTTCATAGGCATTCAGAATATTCATCCCTCTCTTTTGAATATGTAACCCTTGTCAAATATGGTAGCCACTCTCTCCCCATCGAACCTTTTCTTCCAAATTGAAGTACTGCACCTCCAAATTATTTATTTGGAGAAGTATTTTATAAGTTTTCAGTGATTAGGATCCAATGGTCAAATTGTGAGAAAGGGCTGAGTATGCAGATCATCCTCCCTGGAAACCTACTTCTCTTTGTAGTTTTCTATTGCTATGATAAGACACCATGACCAAGGCAACTTATAAAAGAAAGTGTTTAATTGGCTTACAGTTTCAGAGGATTAGAGTCCATGATGGAAGAACAAAGTCATGTGTTAGGAAGAGCTAGAGGAGCAGCTGAGACTGCCCATCTTGATCCACAAATAGGAGGCATCCAGAGGAGCTTTGAGAGTCTAATAAGTCTTGAACCCTCAAAGTCCACCCCATCCGGTCACCCACCTCCTCAGATAAGGCCACACCTCCTAACCCTCCCCAAACAGTTCCACCAAGTGAAGACCAAGTATTCAAATATCTGAGCCTATGTAGAGGCCGGTCTCATTTAAACAACCACATCATTCATAGAAAGGATTTGAAACTCTCCAACTTCATCTGTCAATGTTTTCTAAAGTTACTTGGTTATAAATTTCCCACCCATCACCCTCTGCTTGTCTACAGTCCTTTGACTTTGTTCATTATGAGTATATGAACATTAGGCATAGATTTAACAGGACAGAGTAAAAAATATTGATGTCTAGAATGTCTAAGGACCACTGATGGACTTAGCTAAGTCAGTAAATTGGAAGTTGGGGACAGGTTTAACCTACTCTCCTAGAGAAAGGAAAGTCCATGTAAATAGGTCACATTGACGTTGTCAGGGTAGATTAAGTACTATCCATAGATACTTTCTGTATATCCCAGTCCATCTCTTTAACCTGTCAGATTCCTTCTGCCTCATGACTGAGAAAACGGAGGACACTAGGTGTTCTGTACTATCCTAATACCTGTTTTACACCAACAGTGCACAATGAGTCTTTGATCCTTCAGTTTTAAATTAACTGTGGTGCAAGCCATTCATCTTCTATTCAGATCATTGCACCTAGCAAATCCAGAGAGGTTTATTGAATGTTTTTATATTCATACCTTACAATAATTTCTTAGTGGTATGTATTATTAGGTCTTTGCAATAAATATTGTAAAGAGTGCTTGTAAAAATATTTATTTATAATATAACAACAAATATTTTAAGTATTCTGTTACAGGTATTATCATATGGCCCTGTGAAGGACATACTGTGACTACTTTATCTTGCATAAGAGGGCACACATGTAATAAAAGTGTAAATAACCAACCATCAGTGACACAGCTCGCCAGTGATAGGAACAGAACTTACACAAAGGGGTTGGCTCCAAGTTTCTAAGCATAACCCTTATGTTACATTGCCACCTGTGATCCTCATGAGCCCATTCTTAGGTCTTATAGACACATGAGAAGTCTAAACACCCCTGTAGAATGAATTAACAAAGGCGACAATAAAAACTGGTTTTTGAGTGCTGTTTGGAGATTCCATTCATAAGGCACATGATGATTGGTTCAATCAGGAAAGAACCCACGAGGAACTGCTCTGGAGCCCCTACATTTTATAGCCGGTCTCTGAAAGAACAGTATTTATGTTTGGAAATGATAGGTTGGTTTCAGGACTTATTACTATTGTTAAAAGACTTATTTTCTTCTGTGATAACAGGGCTTGTGAGCGCAAGTATAGAGCCATGGCACACAAGAGAAGTTGCTATGCTCAGTAAAATACTAAGCACTCCAAAACTTAGTGAAAAATTGGAATTTTATATACTGACTGGAGCAGTTTCCAGCCCTGCCATCAGAGGAGCAGAGAAGCAGTAGAAAATGCTATTGAAGACAATAACTCTCCAATCCGTATTCTAGAAAAATGACATTTTATCAATTGAGAGTTTCATGCAATGTATTTGGTGGTATTCAAACTCTCTTCCAGCCCCCTACACATTCCTCCCCATCTACCCCCACCTCCCACACACAGCTTCTGTCACTTTCTGTCACCTGTCAAGTCCAGGGTCTGTTAGTCAATTACTTTTAGTTGTGGTCCATGAAGTAGATGTCAAGTTTAGGAAATCAGTGTGCATTTAAAATCTATTTGGGATTTAGAGCTTTTTATGAATGTAAAACCACTGAAGTGGTTGCTCTGAAGTCTTTGGCTCTTAGCCTACTGATGTTCCCTTGGGTTGTTACATATTAACACAGCATCTTTGATCTCTGCCTGGAATTGGATGATCTTCAAGACTCTTTGTTTTTAGAGGATGGGTCATTCCTAGTCCAAATGTCTTTGGCCCCTTTATGAGAAGAGAATCTGTGAGCTAGCATAAGGAATTGTGATATGACCCATGGCTTTTTTTTTTAAGGTTTTAATACTTTCTGTAAAATAAATGATTTTTAAAAAATATTTTTACTTCTTACTTTCTTCTTTCTATAGGTTGGGTGGAGGTTATTTTACAAGAAACATGGTGTATTTTTGTTCATGTCCCACTCTTTCTTTCTGTCTGCCACCCCACCCACACCCTTGCCAGGTACTTCCAAATTTCCTGAAGCCTCTTCTTTGTACCAGGAGTATAGAAATGCTATATTTTATGTCCTTTTAGGAATTTTACAGCAATGATTGTATATCTATAGGCAGTTTTCCCTGAACAAAGTAAACATGTTGCTTGAGGCCAAATCCACTTGTACAGAGACTTCAGTGTGTGTACGAGAATCTCCAACATTTAATTACTTGAATATTTAAGATAGGGGTATAAAATTCAAAAGCTTAAAATGTTTGGAGATACACCTTGATGTTTCCAACTACACTTAATCTGACTTAAAAAGAATTATATGAAAAATCAGCAGGAAATGACAGGAAAGGTGCCGCCCTGTAATCAGGAGGGCTAGGATTCATTCCTGCACTGACATTACTATTAACAAAGGAAGAAGTGGCATGTAACTCAAGCTCAGAAAGACCTTTATATCTATCAGGAAATATTGTTGACCTTGTACTTAACCAGCCAGCCTGTCTTCTCTTTGACTCCCCACATAAAAGCCCGGCCTGGGTAGCAACATTTTCCTTTTGGTTTTGCAAACTCTGAGCAGAAATTATTTCTGATTATGGAATATACAGCTCCTCACTTGTGGCATTTTATATAGCTGTACAGAGCTTGTTGTACGAAGTTTCATAACTAAGTATAGCTATTAAAATTAAAAAACAAATAGAAGGAAATGATAATTTATAACTTCCAATTAGTAAGAGGCCGAAAGGGAAGTGGTCAGCCAACAATGACTGGACAGGAGGAAAAATATATAAAGACCACAGGGGACCTGCACAGAGACATGTAGACACCTCAGGAAGAAGAGACTACAAATGCTCCCACTTTGTGACAGATTAAGTATATAAAAATTAAATTGGGATATATATTACTATGAATGTTTACTAACATTGGTATAGCTAACTAATGTACTATATCGAACCTATAAATGCAGAAAGTACACCTTCTTTTCATATACTCATAAATGGAGATAAACATAGCACATGAGACATGCTCATTGGCATACTTTGCAGCCAAACTTTAACTGAGCCGAGGACTGTAATTAGCTGGACTTAAAATAAAACAAAGCAAGTCATTCTCTTTCTACTTTCTAAATTTAATTTTTATTTTTTGGAGAATTTCACAAAAGAGTACAATGAAGTTTGATAATTTCTGCTCCTCTTTCCTTCTTCCAATGCCTCCTGTGTTCACCTGTGTTCACCTGTGTTCACCCATGTTGTCCGCACCACCCCATTCACAGATTCACGTTCTGTTCTTATAGCTTCTTAACCAGGACTGGGGCCTTGTGAGCCCTTCCCCAAACATCGGGAATGTTTGCCTGTGTGTTCTTGTGCAGCCACAGATGCTGAGAGTTTGGCCATGACATCCCTATCATGTGCGGAAGATACTGTTTCAAGGAGGGAGAGAAAAGAACTCTAGAGAGGGGGGCAGGGTTACACAGGTGCTCAGGACTGCAGCGATCACAGACCCCACAGGAGAGCCTTATATTTCTATTTGACTAAGTTGGTACAGTGCCTGGTGCTTTCTAAAATGGCATCCTTATATCCCTAGACTAGAGCAACTCTCACCCCTCGTGAGAGAAGCTTCTCTCCAGCAGATGCTTTTCACTATGGAGAACAACTGGTCAGTATGTACAGAAGAGCAACTGTGCGCCGCTCGTCCCCACAGGTGGCATCTACAGCACAGCTTCAGGGGACGTCAGGGAAGAAGAGGTAACACAAAGACAATAGAGGACCACAAGTCTTCTGTTTTTGTTTATTTTAAACATGCAGTATCTTCCCAGGCAGCTGTGTCATATGGAAGTCAGCATTTAAGATGAATTCAGATTAATTTATTTTTTTGCATTCATCAAATAAAACACCAAGCCAAACATGTTCTGTTCAGAAGCTTCCCCGGCCCCTATCCTAGGCTATTTTCTCACATTAACTAATCACTGTGTCAGAAGCATAATCTGTCCACCTGGATAATAAAACCCTTGTTTTGGCTACTTTATGGGTTCCTTTTTCTATCATCCTTAACCACCCCTATTCCACACATCCAAACCCCCAACACTAGGGAGGAGAGAGAGAAGGCTAGAGGGGAAAGGGGCGGGTCAGTATCAGTAGACTACTTCCTACTGATTAGAGTTCCTCGGGACAAGTTTGATCTTTGCAGCCAGGAAATCCAGTTTCTTGTTCTCTTTGTGTATGACCTCTTGACAAATCACAACAAACCTCCCTGGCAACCAGCAACCATCATCAGTAGCCACGGGAGGAGGAACAGCCACAGAAAAGCCACAGGAAGAATATCAGCCGTGGGAGAAGCAGAGCTTGCACACTGGAGTTCTAACACTCAGAACACCAAACATCTCACACGTGGAAAAACTATCATCAACTGGCAAAATCACACACACACACACACACACACACACACACACACACACACACACCACCCGTTAGAGCACGAGGCAAATCCTAGTCACCTGCTGTGGGCAATCTAAAGCAGGTCCATATCCTACATCTGAGATTAAAACAAAAATGAATTCTCATAACATTTTTTGTTGTGTTAACTTTTATAATAAGACTTTTAACCACCATAATATACAACCATGTGTGTATACATATATATGTATATATTCATGTACAGGCATGTAAATGACATATTTTAGTTATTAATGTTTAGTTTCTAATACCTATAACTATGTAGCTTTAATATGTACCATGCAAATATAAATATCAGGCAAACATCTTTTGGGTTTGTTTGGGCTCCACTTTTAACCAGAACCATCTGTGTGATCACTGGATTGGAACTGTCAGCTGGAGTCCGATGGGCTAGCCGGCAGGGTACACAGTGGAAGACACCCCATGCCTGAATCAGTCTGTAGCAAATATCTCAGCAGTGAGAAGCAGCGACTACTCACATGTCTCTCCTCCAACCAACTTTAGTTCTTTTTGTTCGTTTGTTTATGTGTTTTTACTCTGTATAGTCCTGGAACTCACTCTGTAGACCCACTTGCCTTTGCCTCCCAAGTGCTGGGATGAAAGCTGTTCATCACCATTGTAGGGACATTCATATACAGACCTGTGGAAATACCTTCAAGTGTGTAATTTTTCTCCCTGGAAATGGTTCAGCTCCATTGTGTTATGGTTAGCACTCTGGGCTCTGAAAAGATTATCTATAGATTGTAGGTGGGAGTTCTTGTAAATGTCATCTGGTCAAAGGGTTGACAGAATACTTCAACTATTCAATGATTTCAGCTGCTTTCTGTCAGTTTATTTTATGAGTGACGGACGAAGAGGTCTGGAGACCTCCTCCTACAATTGTGCACCTATATATTTATCATCCCATTAGCTAGTATATTTTGGTGCCTGTTAGTTTTATAATGAATTATGTAGAACATTTTTGTTTGCAGTGGATTTTGGAATCTCATCCTCTGGATTATAACTCTCTCTGGTCTTCTTGTTTAATGACCAGCAGGTTGAAAGTGAAAACTGGCCTATTCATTTTGTTGTGTACATAAAATCAAATGCATACATTGAGCCTGAAAAGGAAATTAAAGGGCAGCCTGAGTCCCGCATGATGTCACAGTGGGTAAAGACGCTTTCTGCCAAGCCTAACGACCCAAGTTTGAACTCTAGAACCACATGGTGGCTTATTCTCTGACCTCCACATGCAAGCCATGGCATGTACCCCACCAAGTGAATGAACAAATATAAAAACCATTACTGATGGCTGACCCAGTGTGGAAGAATGCTGTACCACTATTCTGAGAATAGGGCTCATTCTGAGCTCGGCACTGTTGTAAATTCGCACAGTCTCAGCTCAAGTAGGGCTGAGGCAATGGGAGATCATGGCAGAAGCCCACCTGGGCTGCATAACAAGACATTCTCAAAACGGTTCTGGATATTTCAAGGGATAGTGGATAAATACCACATGTCTCTAGGAGATCAAGGCGAATTAGGATGTAAATCCTCTTAAGATTTAGTGCCAAGCAGATCACAGAATGTGAAAAGCAGTTTGTAGAAGCAATGAAGGTGCTGTTCAGCATGAGGTCTGCCAAGGGGTAGAGGCAAGGAAATGTAGACAGTTAGTATACAGCATTTCTCTTAGAATCCAAATGTCTCATTCAAAAAGGCACCTGGAGAAATTACTAGAACATTGAGGGTCCTCAATAAATGGCTGTGTTTGCCAACTTTATCCACCACCGTCATTTCATTTACCAGTTTCCAGCAATTATATTGGGACCAACTGGAGTTGGTCCCAGCATTGAAAAGTTAATAGTAAACAATAATAGTAACAATATGTAGCTAATCCATATTAATCATGCAGGCTTCAGATTGATGTGTTACTTTTTTAAGTGTCACAAAACCATGAGACACTAGAAGTATTAATAGTCTGTTGTATAGGTGAGCGTTGCACAGATGAGCTCAGAGAACACAGACCTAGCCTGAGGCTGGGCACATGGTATTTATAGTATTTACCTGAGCAAATATTTAATATTTTACCTGTACCTATGTTTGTGATCAAGCAAGAGAAGTTCACAAAACCTTTTATTGAGTTCCTAATAAGATGACTTTATAAGTACCTCAGACACATAAATATCTATAGAGTTGCACTTTCTAAACATGCATGGAGAACATAGGAGAAATGACCTCGTTGCACAAGAAACACGGGTAATGGATATGGTGACATTCTCAAAGTTTCTCAGGAGACAGAGACTCAGCACTCCAGTGGCATCTTGTATAAGGTAAAATCTTTAAGCAGAGGGATCTTCAGATTTCACCTTGTCTTAGTTAGGGCTTTACTGCTGTGAACAGGCACCATGACCAAGGCAAGCCTTATAAAGACAGCCTTTAATTGGGGCTTACAGGTTCAGAGGTTCAGTCCATTATCATCAAGGTGGGGATGTGGCAGCATCCAGGCTGCTAGGACGAGGGTCTTAAAGCCCACACTCACAGTGATACACCTACTCCAAAAGGGCCATACCTTTTAATAGTGCCAACTCCATTAGCTGAGTATATATAAACCATCACATGGAGCAAAGCTATTAAAACTACCTCCCTTAAATCAGTGGGAATACAAAATTAACACACACACTGAAACACAGAGGCAGGCAAGTGTGAGCATGCACGCACATGCATATGCACACACACACACACATACACACACACATATATATCTATATATATATCTATATATATGTATATCTATCTATCTATCTATCTATCTATATATATATATATATATATATATATATATAGAGAGAGAGAGAGAGAGAGAGAGAGAGAGAGAGAAGGAGGGAGGGATGGAGGGAGAGGGGAGATATTTTGAGGTTGATTTAATATTGGGGTTAGACCACAGTTTATACAAGTTAAATATGCACAATAAAGAAAAGCTAAAATGATGCTCACTGTTTGTTCTTATACTGTCCTATAACAGACTTTAGACCCTTATGTCATCTGAGAATGTATTCTTTAAATTAGATCTTTTGGTTTTTTCAATTTGTGGCTCCAGACAGGATTCAAAGAGGAGCTGTAGTTTTCTTCTCTGGGGTTTATGGGGAGTTCCTTACCCTTCTGTGTTGGCCTCTTGAAGTATTAAATTTGTTTTTAATTATGTGCATATCTGTGTGTCAGTGTGGAGTGTTTGCACGTGAGTGTGGTTCCATCCCCAGGAAAGGGATGATCTGGACTGAACTTGCAGACTGTTGAGTGGCCCGACACTGGTGTAGGACCCCTGGAGGCACATTATTTCTCTTAACTCCAGATCCACCTTTTCAGCCCAATAGCTTTATGTTGGACTTAAATATCACCTTCTTACACGAGCTCTCCATTTTGTCCCAAAGAGTCTCAAGTTTAAGAGATTTGAAAACATTATCTATTCTACCCTGTACTCCACATCTCCCTTCCTTCTGTATCCCCAGCCCCTGGCTGGTGGTAGCACCAAATGGTCCACCACTCTTTGGTTCATCTCAATCCATTCTTTCTGAAAACATATCACCAAAAGAACATCAGCTCTGAGTCTTTCTTCTTCCTTCCAGAGTAGAGTGAATGCTTTCACCTTAACTAGCAAGACGACATTTAACGATCTCAGCTCTAACCCTAAACACCAGCCTACCTTCCCTCCATCCATGTTTAAAGCCATATATGAGTTAACCTTTCATGAACTGTGACTTACAACTGATCTAAGCTATGAAACATTCTGGAGGGTGTTAGCATACACCAGATTGGAACAAAATGATGGTATGGGGTGGAGGGGAGTTCACACTTGGTCTTGAGCAGCGGTTTTCAACGTTCCCAGCACTGTCCCTTTAATACAGTTTCTCATGCTGTGGTAACCCTCAATTATAAAATTATTTTCATTGTTACTCCATAACTGCAGTTTTGCTATTCTTATAGATTATAATGTAAATATCTGGTGTGGAGGATATCTAGTGTGGCCCCTGTGAATGTGTCCTTTGACCACTTTAAGGGTTGCAACCCATAGGTTTGAGAGATGCTTGTCTTGAGTTACAAGATGATGGGGAAGGAAGCGCTGTCAACAATCTCTTGCAGGTCTTGTTTTAAAAAAGAAGGGTTCCGAAGCCGGTGGAAGGCTCAGAAGGCAGATTTGTAACACAAAAACAGCTGACATGAATATTTGTTCTTTCCCAAATTAGAGTCTTAGGTGCAGAATTTTTGATTACAGAAGCACTACTGGTTTGATTCCAGTCAGGCTGACAGTTGACTTCAGAGTGGGAATTGTTACTCACTGGTTGGATTGTAGAGGCGTGTTCAGTGGCATAAGTTGTCTCTGGTCAATTAAACAGGTTAAAAAAAAAAGAAAAAACAGTTCCAACTATAAATTACTCCCCTAGTCATTGACATCATTACTTCATTATAAAAAAATACAATAATTGCTTCTTTGGTTATTTATGAATATGGACACTGATTAATGGTTTTATTTCTAGAAACACCAGGACTTTCCCATTTTTATCAAAGCATTTTGCTATATTTACTTATTTTTCTTTTCTACCACCCTGTGAATCCTGAGTTTAATGGCTATTTCTCTCTTTGGTTTATCTAGACAGAAATACCTGGCTTACGATAGTTGTTCAACAAATATTTGTTGAATGAATAAATGACATTTCCCTAAACTGGGTTTCCATAAACATGGCATTACTGGGAAGAGGGGTGAAATACTTCTTTGTAGCATAGGACAATTAGCAATGTGCCTGTCCCTCACATGATGGATATCAGGCACTTTATCAATAGTTTGTTTGTTGGTTTGGTTTGGGTTGGTTTTTCTGGGACTGTCTTACTCTGTGTGGCTCTGTCTGTCCAGGAACCTGCTTTGTAGACCAGGCTGTGGAACTCATAGAGATGAGCCTGCCTCTGCCTCTCTCTGGGACTGAAGGTGTGCACCAGCACAATTCTGCCACTCTCTCAGTTTTAACAAGAAGACGGTGTCTAGGCAGCGCCAAAAGTCCCAAACTGAGAAACGCTGGGCTAGATAGGGAAAGCTTGCTAAGAGATTGAAATGTGCCTGGGGTGTTCCTGCTGTGTTTCTGTCTGGGTTTGTTTTAATGACACAGCGTCGGAGGTTGTTTTACAAACTCCCAATGTTTTCAGTCCAGTTGGAGTGTAGGTAAGTGTATATATAATGCTTTACAATGTGGTTTGGGATGTTATCATCACAGTGAATGATGGGATCTTTATAGAATCATCTGCTGTTCCAAAAAAAGTATCATTTATCGATGTTCTTCTATTCATAAACATTTGGGTAGATATTATGACCCCATTTTAACAGATAGGAAGTCTGTTCAGTGCTGTGAAGGGTTTACTGTGGTTCATGTGGCCTCTGATTTTCAGGGCTGTTTGTTTGTACCCTGCCTATGTGTCCAACAAACTCGTGGTTTTTGTTTTTTAATGTGGCATCTGCAGAGGTTACTACTGTGGGAAATGAAAGAGATGTGGGAGACATGCTCAGTCTGAGAAAACAACCCATTAGAATCAAATTTGAGCTTCTGAGTAGTTATTCATAGGTGAGGCTCATCCCTCTCTTCTGGGAAGGCCTGTGGTGGATTCTTCGTAAGAGGGTGGTGGGCTGTTAAATGAACTCATGTCCTCATCCTGACCCCACATCACAGTAGGTGGATGCCCAGTGAGGCTACAGAACAGAGTAAGAACACACTGTGTACAACTATCATTCTGGATATTAGGAGGTTTTGCATATTAAATTCAATTCCTAATAAACTATTAGTTATTGAATAGCTAAAATAAGTGGTACTATAGCAAATATAATTGTGGTATAATTTGTATGTCCCTTTCCTTGTTTTTTCCCTTCCTTCCTTCCTCTCTTCCTTCCTTCCTGTCTGTCTTTCTTTTTTAAACTTGGAAACAATGCAAAGGTGGGAGAAAATAAGTTCAACACTTTTATTTACAACTTTATGGTTTTTCCCCCTGGGAAAGTGATCTTGGTGGTTCAGAGATAATTATTTTTAAAAATTCTTGTTCTTTGTCTAATGCCCAAAGATCAAATACTTTTGATCATTGTTCCTACATCTGACATGAATTTTGGTGTCATCTTCTCCGGTGTAACTGGCAGCTTTAGACACATCACACATATCTTTCTGCTGCAGAAGCTAAAGCTTCTGTCTGAGATTCAATCATAAACCACCTAAGGGGAGACAAATACACTGTTTTATTTTTTTAATAGTAGATACGTTGAAAATTATTTTTTAATAGTAGATATGTTGAAAGTTTTAATTTCTTAAAGTTGCAGGCAAAACTTTTTAAGTTCCAATGAATTATAACATGTTAGAAATGTCACCTATCACTGGAAACATCTGGGGAAATCTGCTAAGCACTGCTTGTTCAGACAAATTGCATTTACAGGAGAATGCATGGATCTCTCTCTCTCTCTCTCTCTCTCTCTCTCTCTCTCTCTCTCTCTCTGTCTCTCTCTCTCACACACACACACACACACACACACACACACATCTGTTCTTCTCCCCCTTTCCCCCTCTTCTCACAATATTATCTTCTTTCCGTTTGATAACTTCTCTATTTTGAAATCCATTAAACAAGAAATGAGACAATCACCAGGCTGGGTAAGTACTGCTGTGGGACTAGTTGAGATAAATGTAGTGATGTCGGGATTTATTTAATGTGGATTTTCATTCACAAAGTGCTTCTCATTCATTTTCCACAATTTGTCTTCACGATAGTTGTGTGATGGGGGTGGGGCATGCAAAGTGACCTATTTCAGGCAAGGTTAGTCCAATCTCATTCTTAATAAGCTTATTTGCTGGGCTTCAGAATAGATTGCAGGAAGAGGCAGCCTGAGACTATAAGCCAACATGTTCATGTTTTCCTGTCTTACAGAGAAAAGGTGGATGTATTGTAAAGTATAGTAGTAGCCAGTGTCAGTTTTAGATATCTGTAGATAAACTTAAAGTCTTTTAATTTTCATAAACAGTAAGTCAAACTTCCACTTTATAATGGTAATTAAGACTAATAAACTTATAAACAAAGAACAAACATTGATTTCTGTGCTATGATGATCGGTTTTAAATTGTCAGGTTGCCAGAATCTATAATCACCTGGGAAGAGAGTCTCGAATCTGGTTGGTCCCCCAGACAATCTGTGGGGCGTGTCTTGATCTCCTTAATTAAGCCGGGAAGTTATGCTAACTATTGGTGGCGCCATCCCCTGGCTTTGGGTCTTGAGTTGTGTAAGAGTGAAGGGAAGGCTAGCTGAGCAGTAGGTATGCATGCATTTATGCTGTCTCTGCTCTTGGATGTGATACACTTGGCTGTTGTATCTTCCTGCTGCCTTGATTATGATGGACTTTAACCCAGAATCGTAAGCTAAAATAAATGCTTTCTTCTGTAAGCTGTTTCATGGCAGAATACTTCATCACCAAACCCAGAAATGAAATCATGACATGTTTCCATAATTCTAAAATTTGTTCTTATTGTTTCCTGAGCCTTTTTATCAGAGCTCTTTATTACTGGTGTGGGCAGCTTACTGTTTTGTTCCCGTCTTATTGGTTTTTTTTTTTTTTTTGTTTGTTTGTTTGCTTGCTTGCTTTTGTTTTGATAAATTGGTTACTTTATTTATTTACATTTCAAATGTTTTCCCCTTCCAGATTTCCCCTCTGCAAACCCTCTATCCTATCCCGTCTACCCCTTGCTTCTGTGAGGGTGCTCTCCCTCCTACCTATCTACTCCTGCCTCACTACCCTGGAATTTCCCTATACTAGGTCACTGGAGCCTTCACAGGACCAAAGACCTCTCCTCCTACTGATGCCAGACAATGCTGTCCTTTGCTACATATGTGGCTGGGGCCATGGGCCCCTCCATGTGAATTCTTTGGTTTAGTCCCTAGGAGCTCTGGAGGGTCTGGTCGGTTGATACTGTTCTTCCTATGGGGTTGGGATGTAAACCCCTTCAGCTCCTTCAGTACTTCCCCCAACTCCTGACACAGAACTGTTTCTAATTACCCTACTCTCCTAGTACAATCTTCCTTTGTTTAGTTTAAATCAGCTATGTTTTCTACTCGAAAAGGCAGTCATGTAGGAAGGGGATCAAAGGGGATGCAGCGTAGAGGTTTGGAGCATCTCTTCCTACATCTCCTACAATGCTCTTGTTGTATGCCCATACGTCCATTTGAATATGCAGAAAAACACATTTTTAAAAACCTGTAATCTAAAACTCCCAGAATACCTACCATCCTATGAGCTACCATCCATTGAGGACTCTCCATTGGCAAACTGCCAGAGAGAAGTGACCTGAAGGTGAATTCCTGTTACGACAGCTACAGAGCGAATCTTGCACATTCGACGGCAAACATTTGGCTTTGCTTAGAGATGATTTGGATCAGAGACACGTCAGAGGATATAAGTGCACACGGCTTATCTTTGCTCCATGGAAGTTTGGGATCTCAGCCAAGAAGATTCTAAGGCCAGAGTGGAATCGGGATTTTACCTCCTCAGGTCAGTGGGTGCTGCTGACATTCACAGAGAGAGCTGTGGAGTGGGTACCCGATCATGCCTTCTGTCTCCACATGGCTACTGGGTTTCTTCATGGCACTGCAACTAGATTAAAGAGGAAAGTATAGAAAATACTTTGATTTTTGCCTTTCCAATCTGTTATCTGCACCTTAGTCACAGTCCCACAGGTAGCCAGGGACCTCGTCACCTTCAGAAAACACGATTTACCGCCATTACACACTTGTGTCAGTCATTAGAGAACAGCCTTACAGAGTTTCAACTATATTAGCTGCATCTGGTTGTACATAGACTCCCTAGTAATTTGCACATAATTTACCCCATAATGCAGTTGTCCTATTAGGGTGTTTACTTTTATGGGTCCTTGTGGTTTGTTTTCTTCTTTGTTGTGTGTATCCATGGTTCATGCCTTCCGCATTTGTGTGTTGACAGCTCAGTTGATAATTGGCACGGCCAGGTTTTCTGGGAACGACAGAAGAATGGGACTATTCCTTTGTGTGTTATTATTCTCAGAACCCCATGTCATTTTTTTTTTGAGGTAACAATTTTCTAAATAACTTAGGAGGGGAATCCAGGAGACTGCTAGGGAGAAATTTTACTTTCATTTCTGTTCCTTGAGCTGTTACAATTTACCCAGGAGAAAAACTGGTCCATGTTACTTATTGAACACAATTAACAGGCAATGCTATAATGGTATTTTCATGTCTTACCTTTTTAAAATCTTTGTATTTTTTTTAAGAAGATGAACTAATTACCACTTTACAAATGAGGATGGGGGGTTGTTGAGTTCAGTCAGGCTAAATATATTTTCCAAAACTATAGTGATACCTGTCACGGTGGCTTTGACACATGTTTAGGTTTTAGGTTTTGCTTATGTTAAGTTGTTCTGCTTTGACATTTTCCTTCTAATAGACACCCTGCCTTCGATAACAACATTGTTTTTATTGTAGTTTTTACAAGGTTCCTCACGGAGTCTATTTGTCCTAGTACTTGGCATGGCCAAGAGAACAAGGTGTGTCAGATAGTCCCCCATCGCTGTGACAAAAATGGATACAGCAAAGAGCAGTCTATATGAAGACATGAAACCTGAGAGATGGGGTGATGCTCATCCTAACACAACGGCATAGCTCAGGGATCTGAAACACCTTTAGTGGAAAAGGCGAGGCACATCTGATTAAGCCCAGCTAACAGCCTTCGAATGTAGTGTGCCGGCACAGTGCCTCTTTCCTGGCCCACTCAACTTTCTCCTCTCCACTTCTCTTGGGCTTAATCTAGTGTCTGTGGAGACATGGGTACTTTAGTGGAATGAGCTCATGCTTATTCCAAACGAAGAGTGACTTAAACAGGAATGAAAAGAATTCCAAGACTTAGAAGTTGGCGGAAGGGATTCCTGATGTTCATCAGTAGAGTGGTGGGCATTGCCTTGATGTGCTACCCTGATTAATTTGACTCCTTTATAACTCTAAAGATGTATCTTAGAGACAACCCACAGTGGTAAGACTGATTTCTGTTTATACCACCACAAATGAATTTACTACATAAACTGTGAGACTTCATTGGAGAAAACCAATTTTTTTTTTATTTGTATCAATTGAAGTGGCTACAGGACTAGCCTTGGGGGCTTGTGGCCACTTCAGTCGGTGCTGGGACCCAGATGAGGGTTTTTGGTTTAAGTTGAGTTCATCACTCAAAATCAGATAAAAAAAAAAAATCCCAATCTTGAACTTGCAATATAAGGAACAATGCAATAGTAGGAACGTTTGCTCTTATTTTTCAAATTATGTGCTAAAATATTTTTGTAAATCTCATTTTAAAAGCCACCCAAATATTCCCATGAAAGCTTCTATCTTTCTCTTTTCTCTGTACCCCATCTCCCTTAGGTATCACGTCTTAACCATTGGACACATTCAACTTTTAGTTTCTTCACAAAATAACCCTAAAGAAAGTTTTTAAGTTCTGTTTGGGTAGACCATATAATCTTCCTAAAGCTCCTCAGTGGTCAACAGCTGGGTACAACCTGGTGACATGTTGTAATGTTCAAATGAAAATGTCCCCCATGAGCTCAGTTATTTGAATACTTGAACCTCAGTTGGCCATGTTTTGCCTCCATGAAAATTCTTATTCCTCTGGAACTATAGGTCAAATATATTCATCCTCTGAGCTCCCTGGTATTTTGTCAGAGTGACAGAAAAATGACTAGCACACAGGCCCATCCATTGGAACAGAAGGGTGAAAACAGCCCAATATGAATAAATGAATGAATGAAAAAGGAGCCTCCAAAATTAAGATTGGTCCTATTACTAAAAACGAACAAAAGGTGACTAAATCAGTAATATTTATGTATCTATCTATCTATATATACATATATATGTTCAAGAAAAGAACTTTTTAAAAACAAGGAGAAAGCTTAGTCTCAGAGCCAATAAATTATTTTGAATACAAGCCCAGTGCCCACATGTGAGAGATTGTTGAATGATTTATTCAAAGTTTCAATGATTTTCAGGTGAGATGTAGACAATTGGCCATTAGTAAGCCCCTTTGTATTCATAAACAGCATGTGCAGTGCTTGGCTACAGCTGGAAACTGCTCACCCTGTCAGAGAATTATCAATATACTCTATCTTCTTCAGCAGCCCATAAATATGTTTTAAGACAGTAATGGGGAGGGGGTAGGATAAGCCTGGAACTCTCTGGTAGAATAATTTTTAACATCTTTGGAAAAATTGATGGGGAATGAGGAATCCATGTTCATGAAGTCTTTAAACAATTTGAAGAATGCTATATCCTTGGTATATTTCCTGTATGAACCACAGGTGCTGGCTTATATAACCATAATAAGGAAGGTTGTTGAGTTGAATACAGGCTAAGGCGGTGTAGGAAAGGAAACAGTCAGGTTTGCTTTCTCTAAAGCAGTTCTAGAAACACGTACGTTTAGAGCATACCTTTTGGTTCTATTACTTATAAGTGTTTCCTTAGATTGTAGTTTAAAGAGTGGAATGCCCAAGGCAACCCATGCAGATAATTCCCACAGAAAAGCCTTACTGAATAGGAATGTGTGCATTAAAGTGTATATTAATGCATGTATTAATGTGTGCTTTAATGTATGTATTAATGTGTGCATTAATGCATGTATTAATGTGTGCTTTAATGTATGTATTAATGTGTGCATTAATGCGTGTATTAATGTGTGCATTAATGCGTGTATTAATGTGTGCATTAATGCATGTATTAATGTGTGCTTTAATGCGTGTATTAATGTGTGCGTTAATGCGTGCATTGATGTGTGCATTAATGTGTGTATTAATGTGTGTGTTAATGTGGTAGACTTTAAGGATGTAGTTGATTATTTTCTCTTCCATTGAGAGGAGAGGTGCTCTTGTCTGCTTTTCTTGAATCTGGGACCCAGTGTGGCTGTTCCAACCTTGGAACATGCAGATGCTGTTCAAATTCAAACTCAAACCTGAAAGAACTGATAGGGTTCTCACTCTTTTTTTTTTTTTTTTCTTGGAAGCTGGTTGCTCTGTGATACATCTGACTGCCCTGAGACTTGTGAAAAACCCAAGGTACATGGAGAAGCCTACACAGTAAGATGCCATGTGGGAATCAGAGGCTAGGAAAACCAAGGGACACCAAGGGAGCGCATACCTGAGTGGGGAAGTCATTCTACACAGTAGCCACTCCAGCTGTCCTACAGGAGGGACAATCATTCTCTGAAGAGTAAGCTCGGCATGTAAAATAAAACTTGTTTAAAGCCGCTGGGCTGTCTGCAGTGGCAGAAAGCACCACAATCCTTACGTCACTCACGGCTTACTCTGGGGTGCGTGAGAAGAGGAAACGTTTGATGGCTGACTAGCCTTGGTATATCGAGAGAGCGTACATGGCATCTGTTGGCTCACACGCTGCTCTAAGCATCTCAACTCATCACGTCCACTGAGAGGCCGTCCATCTCGTTCCCTCACCTCCAAATGAACTCAGCTGTGCCAGATGAACGCAATGCTGGGCTGCTCCGCCGTTGTTCTCTCAAAGGTTTCTTCAGTCTTTACTTGGAGCTCGTCACTGTGAATAACACAAGATGGGAAGCTAGCCCATTTTCAAAAGCTTTCTCCAGAACAGTTCAGAAAAAGAAAGTTTGCATGAGAAGAGAGTTAGAAAACAGATCTTTAAGGTAAGCATTTAAAATACAAATGTCAGGAAGCAAGCGCTATGCATGTAAAGGAAAGTACAGGGCACTCTGGTGTTTATAAAATGGTGTGCTCCATGTAAATCATACATAAAGGCTTTGGATAATTCGCAGATTATGGGAAGCCACCGAAATCGCCATTACAAGATGGTGCCCAGCCTGAAGGGAGGTTGGCCAGTTTTGAGATAAACAACCTAAGTGCACATGCACATATGCCTGTTTTGCTGACTCATGCTGACTCATTCTCTAGTCCTGAGTATGCTAATTAGGGTGCACAGAATGCACCAATTAGGTAGGGACACATTCCTCCTAAGCATATATAAGGAGGGTTGATTTCTGGGCTCGGGGTCTTTCGCAACTACACTCAAACCCGCAATAAATGCCTGTAGAAGGATCCTGTTGTGGCGCGTCTTTCTTGCTGGTGAGATAGGTGATTGCTACAGCAAATGGGATGGATTACGGGAGGGTAGAAATCTTAAGGTGAGGGTTCTGGGTAGGACAACTTGCAAGAAAAGTTGACTTCGGGGAAGCAGCTTCACACCCGTAAAGATAAATTTAATTCTCTTTAAGCCGAATCTCTTCTAAAACAAGTAGCTTTGGTTAATGGTTAGGAAGAAAAAAATTTTTCTCTGAGTTTCAGTTGGCCATTGATCTGAACTCTTAAGGAAAGTTATCCCTCCCTCCATAGTTCTGAAACCTTGTTGGTTGTTTCGTTTCTGCCAGGCTTAGCATGCTCTAGATGAGCTGAGCCGACATGGAGTCACGCCAGGATGCTCTCCCATGATGCTTTGCTTTAGCCTTTCACTTCTCTCCTTTTCTCAGACACCAATAGATATTCAGTGACTATCTGAGCCTCATTAATAACTCTACGTTAACCTTAAGAAGATATTTATGATTTAAATACATTCTTTAAATGCGGCACATCTAAAAATATCAACATAATATCATGTTCTCTTAGGGGATTATCCACTGGTCCCCTCTCATGACTCTGACAAGCCATAGAGTCTCCAGACTGCCCCGGGCCCAGATTTCATTAGGTGATAGAGGGCAACGCACCACAAGCTGCTTATAAGCAGAATGGTTGCTTTCCAAAGGTGACTGCTTAAATTCAACCTCAGAGACCCAAAGGACACTTTAAAACAAGTGCTTTCAGGAGCTCCACTATAAATTCTGTTTAAAAAATAAACTTATATAATTAAAGTAGTTTTCTAATGTTATCAATGTTAATTTTTTGATGAGCATGAACCAAGTGGTAGCTAGAAACTTCAAGACAGCCTGCCAGCCACAGGGGTCACAGCACAGCAGGATTTGCCTACTTGTTTAAAACCAGGCAATGGCAAGAATAGTGCTCTGCTAACGATTTATCTGAGAAAACTTTAAGCCGATTCTTGAGATGTTCAAGATACTGTGTGATGGGTGCAGGGACCCAGTGGTTCAAGATGTTTATACTACAGGCAAACAAAGATAAATAAAGAACTGGAAGGGAGGAAGCAAGGGAAGGAAGGAAGGAAAAAATGCAGGAAGATTCCTGAAGAAAATCAGCGTTGCTCTGGATTACTCAGGAGAAGCCACAGAGGTTTGCCGGAAGTGCGTGTTTAGTGGTAGATGCGCATTAGCGGTTATCAGGTCTGATGGACAAGAGAGAACCAAAAGACTTCGCAAGGCAGAGACACAGTCATCTATATATCTTTTAAGGATTACTCTACCTTTTCTGTGAATGATGGACGATGGGAAAACACAGAGACGGCAGGTGAGTGACCCCTGGAGACTGAGTCGGGGACCCCAGATGACAGGGTGGGGCTGTGGACGGAAAGAGGAATTGCAGAGACGTGATGTTGAAGTGCTGTGTGCTGACACCTCTGCTGCCCTGCCTGAAGGCTGATCCTGTTCACACAAGTTATAACCTCCAGATGCAGATTAGGCTCTCGGAGGCCTGCTGGAACAGGCACTGCCATTGCACGAGAGGGAGCTCAGGTCTAGTGGGGAGAGTCTGCCCTTGCAGTCCGCACAAACGGTGAAGGGAGCAGCATACAACAGCCTGTGTGTAATCCTTTGTTCTGCTGGTGCTTCACCAAGAACTACCAGTAAATGTTCCCGCACAGAACTCAGATAAAAGTCCAAGTCCCCTCCCGACAAGGCCACTCTCAATTATCCCTGTCCCCCCTCACAGCTTTTAAGTAGTGATTCATCAGCTTGGTAGTTTATTTGAGATAATTACCTTGGCAAATGATTTCCATCAAATCATGTTGAGGGTCAAAAATTTTCATGTAAAGCCACAACAAATGGTGCCTCTCTGTGACGTTTTCCTCCAAGCCAGACTAAGAGGTTTTATATTCAAATTTTCAGCTGTGAACAGGCAAATGTAGAGAAGGAAAAAAAAAAAAAACCAGAAAAAATACATTTTGTTCAGAAGTAATACTGTAATAACTTTCCTTCTAACTAAGACTCAGGCAGGAAATAAAATAATGAGACAAAGAATCCTGTGGGAGTAAACGTAAAATGAAAAGGGAGATTTAATTATGATATAATTTCTGAAAGATTACATTACATGGTATGAAACTCTGAACTAAATACGAAGGTATTGAGCTCAAGAGAAAAAAAAAATCATATGAAAGAATTAACTTCCCACCGTAAGCTCTTTATTCTAGAGTCTTACATGGGCACGGGTCATTGATTGGAGTAGTGCGGTTCATGCTTCCTCTCACGAGGCATTCACTGTAAGCATCAGTATGTCTGGTTTTCAGAGCTTCTGAGTAAGGGGAGTGCAGTGGTTGTGGGGGCTTATGTAACACGACTGATCCTAATGTTAAAGGCACAGGCATCCTGCCATTTGACTGGAAAACAGAATGAAGACACAGAATCAATGCGTTCCCTCGACTGACGTGCTCCTCCAGTGGCTATAGTCATAAGCATGCTACACTGATCCCCAGACAACATGGGAACACCCAGAGTTGGGTGTGGACCAGAGGGAGCCAGGAATTCTGAGCTTTCAGATGAGCCTCTGTGATCTCAGCCATTTAGCTTTACCAGGCCAAGTCTCCACCCTTCTCTCTTAAAAAAAAAAATCTTAAAAATTTTTTTGAAAATAGTTTTTCTCTGTAACACATAGTGTGACAGGGGCCCCAGGAATACTGTTGTTCCATTTGGAGAAATACCATGGTAAGGAAGACAGGTCACAGAAAGATGAGGCGCTAGGGCTCAGGGTAGTAGAAAGCTGTGTTTATGTGTGAACATACATTTTGTAATTCATTATATTTTTAAAATACTTTTTTTATGTTATACTTCTAAATTAGCTTCAAAAGTTTCAGAAATGCTGTCAACACAAATTACAGTTTGGGGTATGGTGATGTAAAACCTGAGGTACTTAAGGGATGCCCAAATGGGTTAAAATCTGGGATAATTCACGGAAAGGATACTCAATAGACAGAAACAAAGGCCAATGATGAAACAGACAATGCTGTTCAATGATCAGTTGCTAAGTGGCAGCTAACTTGATTGTGCATGTGTGCGTGTGCGCACACGTGTCTGCATGTGTCTGTGTGTGTGTGTGTGTGTGTGTGTGTGTGTGTGCGCGCGCACACACGCAGGTCAGAAGAAGGAGTCTGATCCTCTGGAGATGGACTTACAGAAGGTTGAACTGACCAGTGTGTGCTGAGAACCTAACCTAGGAACTCCAGGACAGCCTAACACCTACGGTCATCTCAGCCCACATACTGACTTCTAATGTTTCTTAATGGTGTGGGTGGGGCTAGCAGGTGTGCTCCTGCAGCTGAGAGGCCAGGTAACCTCCTTGGCAGGAGCCACATGGGCGGGCTGGCTGACTAAGGATAATTTTGGAACTTGGTTTTTATGAGAGGCATGGCAGACACAAGGTGCATCAAGAAGGAGTCGGGGATGGAATTCCTTTCTCATAGAGAGATAACGCAAATCTCACCAGCTGCAAATCGTGTGCAGGTCTATTACAGCTGCCACAGAGGGACCAGGGCACATAAAGCCTCATCTAGGTATCCCTGGAAACTGAAAGTGATGGTTAAGAAGTCCTGTTTTTTTTTCTTACAACTTTATTTTTTTAAAAAAGAGATACATGTACAGATTATTAAAAGCATTTTAGCGTAAAAATATATGAATATATTTTTGTGAGTACTTGACTTTTTTTTAAAGGTTTGATAGTATGCATTGAAATCTTACTATTTACAATGATCATAAAGTGTATGTAGAACAAAATGTAACATGGAAATAGTCAAAGTTTTCATGGTGTGTAAAGATTAAACAAAATGATTTTTAACTACCAAAATTTTCCACAAGGCTATCTTCTTAGCTCTTGAGTTATTAATGATTTAAGGTCCAGGTGTACCACACTCTGAGAGGGTGCTATACACTGTTTTTTGTTTTGTTTTGTTTTGTTTTCTAAGAAGGACTGAGGTTTCCACTTTTTGTGCTTTCTTTTTGTTTTGTTTTAGTTGTTTTGAGCTTCATATGGTCTGTGTTGTTTCTTGGGTATTCAGAGCTTTCTGGGGCGAGAATCCAATTAACAGTGACTGCATATTATGTCTGTTCTTTTGTGACTGGGTTACCTCACTCAGGTTGATATTCTCTAGATACATCCATTTTCCTAGGAATTTAATAAAGTTATTGTTTCTAATAGCTGAGTAGTACTCCATTGTGTAAATATACCACATTTTTTGTATTTATTCATTACTGAAGGACATCTGGGTTTTTATCAGCTTTTGACTATTATAAATAAGGCTACTCTAAAGAAATTCTATTTTAAAGCCCCTTCTATATGGAAGATTGGTTTCTACTTGAAAACCTAGCAATGAGGAAGAATGTTTGAATGGATAGAATCATCATAGATAGGAAATTTAATCTAACCTAATTACCTAGAAGACTAAGCTAATCCAATAAAATGCAAGCTTCCACTTCCAGTACATATTCATATTGGAAGAATTACAGCCACTTAATGGCTGGATGTAGTTCTACCATGGGGCCTCCCACACCTCAGACTAGAATAAATCTTTGCTGACATTTTGAGAGTATATCTCAAAATGAATTTCTGGAACCAAGAGAAAACTAATTACTTTTGTTCAGGCTGATTCTTTCTCAGCTAAAGTCAAATATTTTCAGAAACTTTAATGTTGTTTTCACACATTACAGTTTCAAAGGCAAGTCCAGGTCACTTATTCTGACATTATGGAGAAGAACAGCTTCTCAAAGACTGTGATGTTTGAACTCTCTGCAGATTAAAAATAAAGGATCAGATGTTCTTAATGTAACAAGAGTAAACACATTTCATAAAGCAAATGGGTCATTCCCTAAGAAAGAAAACTAAGAAAAATATTTTTGTTCCTGATTTTAAATGACAAACCTACCACAATCATTTTTTCTTGCATTTTCCAAAGAGAATAAATTTATTGCCTGCTAATTTGATTTTCTTGAGATGTTCTACATCACAGGCAAGTTTTAAGTGCACCCAGTTGATACTAGGAATGTTCTCTGAGACCAGAACAGCTGAGTGTTTTTTTTTTTTTTTTTCACATTCTAATATATTTTCCTACCATGGATCCATTAGCATGCAGTGTGATTATAGAAATGGCTTCGTCTCTAGATTTTTATGTTTATTTACTGTTTCCCTGGGCGACCCAGTCCACTTGGCTCTTTTAAAACCTGGAGACTTTTCTAACAGTGATGTTCTGTCTGCAGCACGTGAAGCCAATCGCTAATATCCAGAGCTGTGCTCTGCCCAGCACATTAACATTAAGATTGGTTAGATTCAGTTGGATAAGGCATATGATTATCAGCCTTGGGTAAGAAGGAAAACTGTTTCAGAAGCTTTTAAGGTTACTGATGATTATAATATATAGTAAGTGTAGTTGCAGCTGAGAACCACAGTCAAAATGGAAGGAGTAACCCACAAATCAGAGTTTGTGGAGTTCTAGAGGAAGACAAAGCAGTCTCCCCTTCCTTCATGAGTATCTGTGTCCTTTCTCTTCACCACCCGTGATTCGGATGAATGTGTGTCTCTGGCTATGTGCTCTGTTTGAGGACAGAATAAGGGTGGGCAGAGACAATGATGATGCAGTGAATGGAATCATTACTGCCATAGTCAATGGGCATAGGCAGGAGGCATTGTCTTACTACCCAGCACTGGGGAGATCATTTCAGAGTGAGATAAATGCGCAGAAATGTGAAAAACCAAAGGCAGAACAGAGAGATGGAGTAGCCATGACCTAGGTCATGGAAAGGGAAGGCGATGTGGGGTAGAGGAGGACACCTGGATCCTGGGCTATTAAGGTCTGCTCTCCTAAAGATTCCACACCACTGTGGGCAAACAGTAGCAGATCTTAATGTGAAGCCCATGAGGTAAAAATGGAAAGTTACCAGCTGCCTAGAGAGGCAGGACAAATATTCGGAAGGACCAGGGACCTAACTGGGAAGTACAGGGATGTGGGGTGCCTGTGTCCCCATGGCTCATCTCTCCCCTACTCCTGACCTCAGTGAGGAGGCTGAGATGTTGTTTGGGAAACAACAATGAGTAGAGAAAACATTAGAAATATTTAATAAATCCTGGTACGGGGGTTCTTCCTGCCTTTGATCATTTATGTTCCCGGATAAAACATACACACATACACACACACACACACACACACACACGGAACTTTTATATTTTAATATGCCTTAAGCAGCACAACGCTTGCCAACTGCCTAACACCCCCATCCTGTTAGAGTCCATTTTCATGACTCTGAGTTACTACTTACTAATTTCTATGTTTCATCTTGGCTGCTCTTGACCCAACTGACCAGCCCTCTGTGCCACATTCTCTTGGTCCTTTTACAAGATGACTCTCCTTCCTTCCTCCCTCCTGTACATTCTTCTTCCATGGTGGGCTTTTCTGTCTTTCCTACTCCTTCCTCGGCTCTCTTCTCCCAGCTGTTGGCTGCTGGTAACCTTATCTTCCAATCAGACTTAACTGAGGGCGGGTTTCCAGCAGCTTCTACAGACTTCAGATCTTGGGGTCCAGAATCTTAGCATCACAATGAACAGCAAAAGACAAAACCTCAACAGAAAAGAATATAAAAGTTGCCTATGTGGAAATCAACTTCCCCTCACTGTCCAGATAAAGTCTCCCCCAGGAGAAACAGCCATGCCGGGGCCTGTGCTTTGCCAGTGTCCAGACTAATTGGCATATTCACCACTGAAACATCAGATCTCAGGCATAGCCACAGGTCATATTAAGAACACTCCATTTCCTGGAACATTCATCTCTAGGTGAGGAAGAATTGTTGAAAAGAGAACAAATGAAAATTTAAAATGAGCATAAGAAATTTCCCCAAAGAGAAGAAACACAGATATGTAGACAAGAAGAGGTGGCCAGCCAAAGGGCCCAATAGGGAAAAGCTTCCTGCTATGCAAGACTGAAGATACAAATTCCATCCCCAGAACAGTAGGTGGAGACAATTTATCCACCAGAGCTATCCTTTGACTTCTCCACGTTCACTGTGGCATGTGTGGTCACCGTAGCACACTTAACAACAACAACAATAATAATAACAATAATAAATTCTTTAAAAAAGAGCCATCTGGCGACAATAGGCATTAAATGTTGCACTAAATGAAAAGAATGGAATGGTGTTATTCTAAACATTAGAAAGAACATGATTTCAGTGTGTGGATTAGGTAGTCAGAGAATTTTAAATGGCTTCAGAAGGAAAAGAACTGATAACACCTATTCTAGATATTATAATATACACAGAATGATAAAGAAAAGAGACAAGCTTTTCAAGAATCATATTGAGTAGAGAAATAAATGTCCTTGGGCTAAGGGTGTGGTTCAGCTGGTATAGTGCTTGCTTCGCATACAAGAAGCTCAGGGTCATCCCAGAGTCACATGACCTGGCAATGGGAGCACATGCTTAGAATCCCAGAACTCAGGAAGTAGAGGCAGAGGGAGGGGTTGGATGGTCAAGATAGTCTTTGCCTACATATCGAGTTTGAGACCATCCTGGCACTCAGGAGACTGTGAGACAAAAGCAAACAACAGACAAATATTTTATACAAATTATTAGGAAATATAAAGACATCAAAGATAAAATTCTCAACATTTGAATGAAAGAACAAAGTAATTCTAAAGGAAATGGAATAATAAAACATTGTCATAAATCTTGGGAACAAAGTGACTGGAAGGTGATAATGACATAGTACTATCTAGGTGCTAGAAAGAAGAAATGGCTTAGAACTGCTTATCCAGATAAAACACTAATTAAATGTCAATTTCTGTAAAAAAATACTATTGTATTGACTTTGCTGTTTATATATATATATATATATATATATATATATATATATATATATATAGTCACTATAGAAAAAACAACTTATATAAGAACATGTGTATTGGGGTTCATGGTTCCAGAGGGTATAGTCCATGACCATCATCAGGACAATGGGCAGGGAGGGGCAGAGCTACAGCAGGAGCTGAGAACTCACTTCTTGTCATACATGTCAGAGGCAGGGGAGACAAAGAGCCCACAGAGAATGGCTTCAGCTTTTGAAATCACAAAGCCCACACCTAGTGCCTCCAACAAGGCATACTTCCTAATCCTTCCCAAACAGTCCCATCAACTGGAGACCAAGCATTCAAAATGTATGAGCCTATGGGTTCCATTCTTATTCAGACTACCTCATTGTAATGCTGAGCCCTCAGAAGGTTGTAGCCATGCGATGCAAAATTCATTTATCAAATGTCAAAACTCCACATTTTTTTTCATAATCTCAATATAGTCTTAAAGTCAAACTTTTCTCGTTATATTCAAGGCAACGTTTTAACTATAACTTCCTGAAAAATCAAAAAGTAAAGAATTCTAACATGCAATAGAATGAAATCAATTTCTACTTGAAAGAATCAATTATAAGAATTTGTTTGCTTTGCTGAGTAATATTGTAGCCATTGCCTGGAAGAAAAATAATGCAAACCTTCTCTGAGCATGGGTGCAGGCAAGGCTCATAGGATGTGGTAGAAAATTAGCATAATCATATTTATAATCTGGAGCTACAGAAGTGTTGTTATAAACATAATTCACCATTCTGACTTTATATGAACATGATCTTTCTACTGGAAGCTAGGAGGCATAGTATTATTGAGAGAGGAGCAGTGTTATTGGTTGCTTTCCTAATAGCCACTATCAGGTCTTCTTATAGAGACTTGGGTCTCATGTTGTGAACTGAGGCTGGGTGTTGGGGGTTTGTTCTAATGCTTTGTCTTAATCCAGCTCTCAAAATCACATGGGAATCTGAGTGTCCAGAGGTGAGGGGTCCCTGTTCCCTATTTGTTTTTGATTAATCAATAAAGAACCAATGAACAGTGGCTGAACAGGGTAAGAGAGGTAGAACTTTTAGGATTCCTGGGCAAGAAACGCAGGGGACAGAAAGAAGGGTTCTACCCTAAGAGTGTCATAGGATGTACTATGCCATGGCCAGGAAGCAGAGAGATCATAATTAAAGGCTTGCCAATGTGTACGAGTTGAGAAAAGTGACCCCAAGGGTTACTCCTTTCTTGGATCTAGAGTAGCAAAGATAAAATATAGATTTTGGAAATGATAACTTAGAAACACCAGAGGGGAGTGTGTGTTAGCCACAAGGAGGTTTGGAAGTGCCCAACCATTAAGCTAATAAGGCATATTAAATGTTTCTCAAGTCTCTCTCTCTCTCTCTCTCTCTCTCTCTCTCTCTCTCTCTCTCTCTCTCTCTCTCTCTCTCTCTCTCTCTGTGTGTGTGTGTGTGTTTTATTTGTGAATCCAGAGTTCTTAGGCAGGTGGAGAGCATGTGTAACCCTTGGGAGCTCAGTGCAGCAGCTTAACTATTCCCCACTACAGCGAGCATTTCTGGAAAAAGAGTAGGGAGTCTAGAAGTAGACCGGTGTTAGACTGGCAAATGTCTTCTGCCATAGCAGGGTAGAGTCATTTGTCAAAGACACAATGTAGCAAGTGACAGAATTAAACTTCCTGTCCGTTCTCTTCCTAGTGTTGTCTCATAAACAATGTGTCAGTGACATAATAAACCAAACCTGCTGAAAAGCCTCCCTAAATCTATGAGAATAGGCCCTTAGTACCCTCAAAGTCATCTTCTGATTTTGCTTCCCACTTCCCCTGCTCAGACCCCATTTGCCCATGAAACCTCATTATTAGTGTTTGCCTTCTGAAATACTTGGCACTAGATATTCTAACGCTGACTCACATATCCCTCATTCCTATCAGACCATCGGATCTTTGAGGATTCTAAGCAGTTATTATTTATGCAGCAAAGAACAAGACGCACACGGCAGGCCCTCGGTGACATGGTGAATGAGCGAGTGCTGGTTAATAGATGAGTGATTGAGAGAAGGAACCTGTTTAATGACCGTGGCCATATGTAAACAAAACTTAAAGGCAACATTAGTGATTCTACTGAGAAAAGAATCTGCTTCTCTCTGAGCAAACAGAAGGGCTACCAAGGACAGCGGCAAGGAATTCAGACAACACCAGTGGAGATCCTGTCACACCGCTGTGGAAATAAGACTGCATGACTAGATAAGGCCTATGCCCAGTAGGCTGGAAGCCAAGAAATCATAAAGCAGGCAAATGATTTCTCAACAGGCCACACAGACTCTGCAAAGTAATTTTTAGTAAGGTCATCAGTTATTTGAAAACCCTCCCAGCCTAAATTTTCAGTATGAGCAAATATTGTGTCAAACATTTGATGGCTAAGTCAATAGTACTTAGATGAAACGCTTGAAGAAATGGCAGATTTCTTTCCTCTATACATTTTCTTCCAGTCTTAGAAGGTAATGAAATTTGATTCAGACCTGAAGGACCATTTCCAGGGAAACCCAGTAGGATAACACTTGTTAGGATTAGAATCGTGACTCTTGACAGAAATGTGTTCTTATAGTGCCCCAGTCTAGAAGAGCCTAGGGAAAAGGACTTTGTCCAGAACTCTTCAAATGGACACTCACTCGGTGACCACACAAGCACAGCACTAGAATAACACATAGATAGAGTAGCGGGACCGTTCATTAGCCAGTACCGTCAATGCCAGAAAAAAAAAAAAATCACATAATCCCTGGCTTCATTTTATTCTAATGAAGAAAAAAAATATGTAGCTGAATGAAAGAAATTGGTGACAAAGTTTGTTTTCCCTCCCATGGGCTTCATTCAAGTTGAAATCTGACAACCACTCTCCCTTTTACTAGAAATGTTTAACAGCCAGTGTTTAGAGAGCTGCTTCGACACCAAAACAGAAGGGTAGCAATGAAGTGGCAACCTTCCCTGTTTGGCTCAGAACATTCTTGTTCCATTTATTTGGATGCATCCTTTCACTTCTGGGATTTAAAAAAACAGATCCACACATATTGCTTATGATACTTAACCAATTAGGGTGCTATTTTAGCTGGGGAAGCATCACAGGATTCATTTGCTAATAGGAAATGAGTGAATGAGGGTCATCAGGGAAAGTATGCTGCTCTCGCCATGAACCAGATTACAATGGTAAGGATTATTATGCTGTCTTTCTGATGGAAGGAAGGTCATCCCCTCTCAGTGGAATTTCTTGTGTTTATCCTTCACGCACACACAGGCATTTGTTTGGTTTAATGCAGAACAAGGCATCAATACTACAAAAATATCAGAACACAGTTGCACAGTGAAGGCAATATGTTGTGGGGGCCTCATGCATTTCTGAGGCAGAGTGCCAAGTTCAAGTCTTTACCTGGAAACAGATTTAATCTCCTTTGACTTGTCTGTATTTAACCCATCCCAGGTTGCTGTTAAGCTTACCGTCTAACGCACTACAAAACGTTGAAAACAGTGCTGAGCATGTGAAAACACATTTATTGGTTGGTTGTGTACCTTGACTTTCTGATGAGTATTCTTTCTCATTGGAACAGGAACTATAGTTAAGGTGGCTCTCACTTAGATTTTTCTGGTTCTCTTCCATAGAAAGGCTAGCAATCTATTCCTCATGTCTTGAGCCTCAGAAATCTATAACTTCAGCTCCTGGCTACAAGTCCAGGACTCCCTGTTGGTCCCTTCCTAAAGTTCACACACTAAGTCACGTTCCATGCACCACCATCAGCTGAGGCTTGGAGACTGTAAATCGGACCTTCAGTGACACCCTTTGTTAGTTTTCCTGTGAGCTTGCTTAGTCATTTCAGCTCTGGTGGAAGCACCATTCAACTGTGATAATCTGTTCTACACCGGCTGAAACTTTATCTCAACAGAATTATTGAAGTTGTGATAAACAACCCCGAGTCAATACCCTCTGGTGCCATGCTTTAGAAATTAAACAGATACTTTATTAAATGTGATGAAGAATCACTCAGAGTGTTCTCCAGGAACAGCTCAAGGGATTAAATCTAATAAGCACAATTTAAATAAGAGTATTGAAAATCAGGTTTTGCATGTGAATACTAAATATCCAAGTACAGGAGTACAGAGTAACGATAATAATATGCATGAAAAAGTTTAACTTTCATCTGAAGATGAGCTGAAGCTTAGTCTGAACTACAATGAATACACGACTACTCAAGTAAATTGAATAACTCCCCCACCCCAAATATCCAGGACCACCTGGATAACCCTGACCTCTATTTTATATAGTGAGAGCCACTTTGTAGATGTTACATAAAGGAACTTAGGCTGGAAAGATGTTCCCTGAGTGATGCATTTGCCACACAAGCATGATGACTTGAGTTTAGATTCGTATCTATCGTATAAAAATCCAGGATTGCGCAAGTCTATAACCCTAGAACCCTGGAGCTCATTAGTAGCCAAAGTAGCAGAATTAATGAGATTCAAGTTCAAAGAAAGATCTCAGTCTCATAAAATAATATGGAGAGAGATCAAGCAGGCTATACTGACCTCTGGCCACTTCATGTACATGCAAATGCACATATGCACTGGTACACACACACACACACACACACACACACACACACACACACGCCAGATACAAATGTAAAAAGGAAAGAAAAGAAAGGATCTCAAAAGAGAAAAGTTGTACTGGGCTGTTCCCAGGGAGGCTTTAATTGTAATTTTTATGAGAAATTTTCTTTTAATGAGAATTAAGAGGATTTAGAGGCAAAAGAAGACAAGCTATTTTAAGAACAGAATGAGGGTGTAGGAAAGGCCATGGGACATATAGTGGGCTAAAAAGTCACCCATGTGGTGTCCACGAGTTAGCCCTAGCAGAATCACCTTGGACTTCTAGGAATGTACTCTGGTGTTATGTTAAGCCAAGAAGTCTGTGGCTGTTCGTCATCAAAGTCAAAGGAATTCAATACGGACTGAAACTTCATTCAAGTTGGACCACATCTGATGAACAAATTCCACTGGCTCATTTGCATGCCAAGCCTGTAAATTTATTGGAGTGATTCATTATTGTAAAAGTGTTTCAAGTCATGTCATGAGAAAAATTTTTGACATACTTAAGAAGCAGTGAGGATTCTTAATCTCGGAGATTTTGGGTGCCATCATTTCAGACTTCGCCCGAATGTCCCCAAAGGGTACAACTAGTTGTCTATACATTTATTGGTATGATTACCAATTTTATGCCTTTACAATGACATGACAAGAATAGAACATATGTTTAAAAGAAAAACCCACAAGGCAGGTATTATGGCTCATGCTGGTAACTACAGCACTCATGAAGCAGAGACAAGCAGATTCCTGTGAGTTTGAGACTAGCCTACATAGCCAACTGGTAGACCCTGTGTCTAACCACCAAAAATTAAAAAGAAAGAAAGGAAAAAAGAAAAGGTAGTGAGAGTTGGGGAAACATAGGGGAAGGATCAGGCTAAAGAGTCCTGTGATTTAAATGTGTCTTGGGTTCAAGTGTGGAAACTTACCAAATCTACATATGGTCCTGCTGCACACAGAGTCTGTGTAGATGTCCATGGCTTGTGTTACCACGGAAGACCATGAGATGTTCATGGTCTGTGCTGCTGCCAGAAGCCAGGTTGACGTCTATGGACAATGTTGACATCACTGGCCATGCTAACCCGAGTGGCCCATGTTTCCACTTGAGGCCATGTTGATGACTGTGGTTTGGTCTTTGGGTCTGTGGCATGCCTGCACCTGGGGGCCATGTTCATGGTCTGTGCTGTTATTACCAGAAACCTTGAGGAGGCCTGTGATCCATGCTCCCACTAACTGGGATATGGATATCTGAAGATGTACTATTGGGAGGGAGGGCCATAGAAAGCTTTTGTGACAGCTCCTACCCCTGTGTTCAGAGTAATGGCCTAAGACAGGAACCCACTGAAGAGAACTTTTGAAAAGTGTGATACAGACACTGGAGTGTAGCTCTGCACAACTAATGGCTTCTGGCAGGGATGAAGGAGGGGAATGACTCAGTACTAGCTAAGGGTCAGGCCACTGAGAATCTGATTATGCTTCGAGGAGTTTATAGGTAACATAAATTGGACTTGTATATTTTAACTTTTTAATTCTTATTTTTAAGTTTCCTCTTTTGTGTGTGGGGGGAGTAACAAGGATGGGGACAGATATTAAAGAACTGGGAAATGAATGTGATTGTGGTGCATGAGATGGCACAGAAGCTGTACACAGACACGCTCAGCTCATTTCCTCGACAGACTAGAGCTAAAGGGGTATAGGAGAGATTCTCGTCAGATTCATGGGAATGTGTCCAGGAAAAATGTGGGTGGTTTACTGATAAAGGAAAAAGAGAGAGCCAGATATTAAGGTAATATCAACAGTCTTATTGTCAACTTAAAACAAAAAGAAAAGGAGATTTATATTCTTTCTGTTTATTTATGCTGTTATATCTTATTCTCCTTGAATGATTCCTTTCTTTATTGTGAAAACAGTGTCCAGGAAGGTGGAATATAATTTAGTTCTGGTCTAGTTCTTATTGTTTTAAATAATTTACAACAATGTAACATTCACACACACCAAATTGATTGCTATTAAATACATTTGTACCACATAAACTAATAGAGATAACTCATATTATTTTCGTTAATGTTACATTTTTAATTGTGGTTGTTGAGTGGGACTTCCATCCCATGGCACAGACAGAGTTCTTTTCAGAAGCATAACAGAGACTTGTCACTGTGGCAACCATGTACTTCAGTTAGACAGCAGTTATGACAAAATAATTTCATGGTAGCAAGTAGAGGTTTATGACAAATAAATCTTGAGCAATGTGCATTTCAGCAAATTCTCTGTTATGAGTTTTGGAGAAGTTTTAAATATATATGGAGTAGTGAGTCTGGAACATTTCTGTGGTTCTCCCCCTGCCTCTTCTATCCCTATTTCTAAGAGATCTTCCATACCAAGCTTCTTTGATAACTTCTATTTATTTCTTGTCTTTGTCTATGTCATAATCAACTTTGACTTGGACCATTGTAGAAATGTTTGACTTGGTTCCTCTCTGTCTCCTTAAAGTCTCCTGTTCATATAATAGATCAAATGTTGTCTTTATTACTCTGTCATACCAAATTCTTTCATTGTCTTCTCAGAAGAAACCTCAAGCCTTTCCACTCACTGTAAAACTCTTTGGTATTTATTATCAATTACTACATAGCAAGCTACCCTAAAAAGTAACTTCTATCAAACGACAAGAACCGGTTTTTACTTCCCATTGCTTGTGTGAGTCAAATGTTTTGGAGAGCCTTCAATGGTTGGGTGTTACTCAGACCATCTTCTGAGTTGGAATGAAGATGTCAACCTCAAGTGCTTGATCCTCTGAGGTTGCCAGACATTGTAGGACTCTGGCTCCGGTAAGAGACCTCAGTTTTCATCACATGGGCCTCTCCTTTGGGCTGCTTAATCACACCCACCTGACCATTGACTTCCCCAGAGCGGGTGATTCAACAGTGAAAATGACAAAAGTTTCATTGAAATCTCTCATGGAAAGCCTTTCTCCATCATTTCTGCAATATTCTATTGGCTACAGAGGTCACTGCATAGCATGTGATTGTCAGATTGAAGCCTGCCTTTCTGATTTCCTTTCTTACCATTGTATTATCTGGCATCTGTTTTACTAAATGTACTCACTACAAATATCCACATGACATTCTCCTCTGCTTTACATAGGCTCATGTTCATTCAAAACCTGTAGAAAAAATTTAAATCCAGCAACATGGTTGCTCTGACAAGGGATCACATCCAAAGACCTAGGTCTTTGTGATCCAGGTGGAATGCAGACATGCCACACATTTTTAATCCCTCTGGCTGGAATACACACATGCCCATAGTACACATCTGTAAGGTAAAATTAATTTGTAGATGGAATCAGCCATGTATGAAAGTCTAATTGAGGGGCAGACAAAGTGGTGAATCAGATAAAGATTCGACAGAATGGCTCAGAGACGGGAGATGCCTAATTCTCATGAGAATAGCACAGGAAAGAGAAGCTATTTAAGAGTAGTGCATCCTCCTTAGGGGCTCTTCCAGAGTCACACCGATACAGCTGAGTATGTTTGCAACTAACCATTGGATTGAACACAGAGACCCCAATGAAGGTGCTAAAGAAAGGACTGAAGGAGCTGAAAGGGTTTGCAACTCCATGGGAAGAACAACATTATCAACCAACCAAACCCTCCAAAACTCCCATGAAATAAAACACCAACCATTGAGCACACATTGAGAGAACTGTGGCTCCAGTTACATATGTAGCTGAAGGTAGCAGTGTCTGGCATCAATGTGAGAAGAGGCTTTTGGTCCAGGGAGGGCATGTTTTCCCAATGTAGGGGAATGCCAAGGCAATGGGGGTGAAGAGGGTGATTAGGAGCAAGTGCACCTTTGTGAAGACAAGTGAGGGGGATGGGGGATGGGAGCAGGGTGGGGGAAGGGGAAAACATTTTAAATGTAAATACACAGAGTATATAATAATAATAATAATAATAGCAGTGGAGAGAGAGAGAGAGAGAGAGAGAGAGAGAGAGAGAGAGAGAGAGAGAGAGAGAGAGAGAGAGAGAAAGAGAGAAAGAGAGAGAGAGAGAGAGAAAGAGAGAGAATATCCACCACATTTCATTGGCCTCATGCAGCAGACCTCATGCATAGAAATAGTTGACCAACATATAATAGACTTTATGGTGTGTATGTGTGTGTGTGTGTGTGTGTGTGTGTGTGTGTGCTTGCATGTGCACACACATACACACTTTTTGTTCTGTTTTATTGTCTTGATGTTCTTTGTTTGCCCTAATTTTCATATTTTGTTATTGCTTTGTTCTTTATTTGGGGAAAGAGAAAGAACATAAAGTTTGGTGGATAGAGATGGGGAGGATCTGGAAGGAGTTTGGAAAGGTATGAAATATAATAAAAGGAAAAAATTAAAATGTGTTGCTATTTTATCTTTGAAGCTTATGCAGATGGAATCATGGAATAGTTTTATTTAACTATATAGGATGGGTGATGTGACATTTGCCTTTGGGAGGCACATAGTTGCATCTTCTCTGAAACAAAAACAAAGCCAGTTATGGTGGGCAATGCCATGCAATCCCAGCATTTAGAAGGCTGAAGCAGGAGGCTGGTGAATTTGAAGGCATTGGGCCACATGGGTGAGTAGCAGGTCATTTGGGGTTATGATGGGAGATTCTATCTAGCAAAGAAAATGACATAAAACAAAAAGCAAATCAAGAAAAAAAAAAAAAAGAAAATTAAAATGAAAAGAAAGAAAAAGACAAGGGAAAGAGAATCTCAAAGAATTAGAACTCCCTGAGATATGTTAGTTTTTGTAAAATACTTACATGAGTTTATTAAGACCTCACAGAAGAGGCAGCCAGTCCATAAAGCAGAACTCTGCTAAGATCTCCAACACCCAGTTCACAAAAATCAGAATTTATCACACTGCCTCCACTTCTACTGTATATTCACGCCCAGTAGCTTTTACTCTACTTGTGTTCTCTGGATAATAAAGTAAAGTGGTATCACAAAAAGACGAGAAATGGTGAAGAAATTGCAACTAGATGCTACTACTGTCTTTAGGGGGAAGAAGTCATCACTGCTATTATTGAGTGGCTATCGGAACCCTTGTGCCATCCCCTCCCTCAATCCATTATGTTGATATTTAGTCACAAAATGGGGGTTCATGGAGGCGAAGTCTGTGTGAAGTGCTTACACTGAGGACTCTGACTCTCAGGTTTGAATTCTTATGCTTATAAAAGGCCTCCAAGAACATCTCTTGCCCTTCTGACAGGAGAAGTGATAGCAAGACCCCATCCATGAGGCAGGAAGTGTGAGAAAGCACTGGACCTCAACCTCCGTTGGCTCTGAACTTGGACTTCTCAGCCTACAGGTTGGGATGTAACAATCGTCTGCTGTTTATAAGCTATTTGATTACAGCATTTTATTTACAACAGCCGAAGAATACTAAAATGTTGTCTTTCAGAAAGCATATGGAATAAGTGACAAGTAGCAATTGTATCCCTAAGTATCCAGAAAAGGCAAAATGAAAGTCAACTCAGTGGTCTAATATGAACTGATTTTATGAAGCACAGTCTTCAAAATTGAGCAGGAGAACAGACCTTCAAAATGCCCAGGGGATTATTAAAAGCAATCCAGAGATTGGAATAAGCCTTATCGGAAGCAATGACTGTCAAAGTCATTATTTATATTGCATATTAATGGAGTTGTTCACCAAATATAGGAAACTTCACTGCTTATAAACCCCTTTATCGTTGGTTCAGTTTCTAAGGCAATTGTAGCAGAGTATTAAAAATATCCAATGGGTTTTAAAATTCCATATCTCCTATGCTCAGGATTTTAAACAATGTCCCCTTCTCTTAATCCCTCATGAAAGCTCTGTTCTGATGACCCATTGCTGTCGGCACCGTGCCCTCTGTGTGCTGGAGTAGAAAAAAAAAACAGAGCAAGTACCTACAAGAGAAGCAACTGCTACTTTAGCTTTATTTGCTTCAACATGGTTGCTTGGTCACCAGTGTCACTGAGGATCAGTTGCCCTTTCAGTTCAGTTCTGTGGGAATGTGGGGCAGTACATGAATGTAGGTTTCCTGTAACACTGCCTGGTAACACCTTGGCCACCTCTTGCTGGCATCAACACAACTAGACTTGTATCCAATCCCCATGACAATCCCTCTTGTCATTATTACTTAAAAATAAAAGAAAAAGAGAGTTATTATCATTGTGTTGGTTGCTGTAGGTAACCTAGAGAAGTATATGGAAGAAAGTATTTTGTTCACATTTTATGTGAATACTAGGCCCTGTTATACAAGACTTAAAGATTTGCAGGATTCAAATTTAGGAGAATGTCACTGAGCCAATCCACTATGAAAAAGAAGAGAAAACAACGCTGTCTTTCTCAAGAGCAATGAATTAAAACCAATCCTTTATTGTTTGCTTTTGAAAATGACATAGTCTTCTGTGTCAGTCAGAACAAAAAAGTCTATACCTTTACCAGTTGGCAACATACATGTATACTGTATTCCTGGAGTCTACCATTACTATGTGATCTCAATCCAAGTTTCTAAAGAATCCATTGCTTATGATTATGCATTTTAACTACATATATTAAATTAATTAAAATAGTGCTGAATAATAAATGCCAGAAGTTCAAGCAACACCACTAAGGCGAGACAATCATTTTTCTCCAAACAATACATTTTTAAAAGTCACTTCAAAGGAAGAAATTATACTTGCATACGTTTGCTGCATTTCAATAGTCATTTGATTGTGTTCAACTTTTGTGTGGGAGCTGGGGATTTGAACTCAGGTTTTGCTTTCACAGTACAGTGCCCTTTCCCATTGAACCATCTTCCCAGTCCTTTTTCTAAGTTTATAAATGAAACAAGGGTAACAACTCTCTCTGCTTTTATTTACCACAGTGCTTGAAGTTGTAGCTAGAGTAATAAGACAAGTCAAAGAAAACAAAAAATATGAGTGGCAAAGAAATATATCGAATATCCATATTTGCAGAGGGCATGCCTCATAAGGCCCTATGAACTCTATTGGGAAAACTTTGTATAAGATAAATGCTTACATTATAGTGACAGGATAGATAAGTTAACACTCAAAATTTTAATAGCTTTTCTCTGTACCAGGAGTAAACTTTCTGGGAAAGAAATTAAGGAAAACACCTTACTTACACTAGCTTAAACTCAGAATAAATCTAACCCGAGAAGTTTAAATATCTTTACAATGAATTCCTTAAGGCACTTAAAAAGCAAATTGAAGATGACACTAGAAAAAAAACTTCAATGGATTTACTATCAAAATAATTTACAGATTCAATATAATCACAGTAAAATTTCATTGATTTTTTTCCACAGAAAAAGTAAAACTAAAACTTATATGGATTCATGAAAGACTGTAATTATTCAAATGATCCAAGGCAGAAAGAATGTTTCTAGAAGAGTCTCATTGATTAGACCTCAAATCATATTACAAAGGCAAAAGTTATAAACAGCATATCAGTACATAGGAAATATAGGGCCTAACAGAGCAGTTCTAGACATCAACCTATGCAGCTACCTAAATTTTGGTAGAAGCGTCACAAACAAACACTAGTAAAATAATCTATCTGTGAAAATCAAATAACCAGAGGCTGATGAAGGACATTAGACCTGTATCCCCCACCATTCACTGAAGTTAATTCACAACCATCAGAGAGCATAAATTAAGACTGGAAGCTCTAAAACTGGTAGAGAAAAACAATGATAAAACACATCACAATTTTCTGAAAATGATTTCTTTAACAACAGCAACAGCAACAAAAAAGTAATCCCAAGAATCAGCCACTCCACTTCTCTCCATGAAGGTGCACTTGCTACCAATCACACCCTCCATCTCAGTGCCTTGGCATTCCTCTATGTTGGGAAAACATGCCCTCACTGGACTGAAGGCCTCATCTCACATTGATGCCAGACACTGCTATCCTCTGCTACATATGCAACTGGAGCCATAGGTTTCTCCATGTGTGCTCAATGCTTAGTGTTTTAATCTATGGGAGTTGTTGAAGATTTGGTTGGTTGATAATGTTGTGCTTCCCATGAGGTTGCAACCCCTTTCAGCTCCTTCAGTCCTTTCTTTAGCACCTTCATTGGGGTCCCCATGTTCAGCTGGTAGTCAGCTGCAAGCATGTTCAGCTGTATCTGTATAACTCTGGCAGAGCCCCTGAGGAGGCATTTCTATCTGATGCCTTTCAGCAAGCACCTCCCAGCATCAGCTTCAGTGCTTGGGCCTGGCGGCTGCACATGGGGTGAATCCCCCAGTGAGGCAGCCCCTAAATGATCCCCTCTTCAATCCCTGCTGTAGTCCAAGTGGATCAAAGCTCTTTTTCCTTCTTCCTTGTCCTCCTTCATATCAAGCCTTTTCTCTAATGGTACAGCAGTTTGGGAGGTTCAGAGATTGAATAACTGTATTTAGTAAGCTAAAGATGTCTAGAGTCAGTGTACGGCTGCTCTATCTGATTCCTGTCAGTAAGTACTTCTTGGCATCAGCAATAGTGCTTGGGTTTGGTGGCTTCATATGAATTTAAAACCATGCCCAACCAACATCGTTATAATTCAGCTCCTTCCCCCTGCAGCCTTTTGACCAGTACACTAATGGAGACACATATGCATATACCAGATTCTGTACCACTGACTGATTTTATAATCAAATGGGCCAGAATCCAGTTGTTTCAGGGATTCAATGGATATTTCAACACACCCTCCTCTTTGCCTCTGTTGATAGGGTTTCCAGCCTTGCACCTCCGCCCCATGCCTCTGTTGATAGGGCTGGCAGTCTTGCCTTGGGGAAGAGGACAGGAGTGGAGTCTTTCCTTCTTTTCTCCCTGATCCTTGAGATAGATACTAGATGTGGCATTACAGACCTGCCTTCTCTGTGTTCATCTCATGATGGGGTGCCTGTAGGAGACAGGGTTGTGGACTCTGACCAGCTCTGTTTCCCACACCAACACACTTGGGTTAATATCCTACATTCACAAGAAAGTCATGGCTATGAGCAAATTGCTTACCCCAAACCAAACTGTGGCTTGATTTCATCATTCTTATAACAAGAATCCTAAGAATAGCCTTTAATTACTCAAAAGTGTAACATGATAAAACAGAAGGAATATGGAACACTGTGTGCTGGTTAATAAAACTTTGTAGATGCTAAAATCACCTTTAGAAGAAAAGAACCTCTTCTTAGTTTTTCTCTAAAAAATCCAATCTAAAATCCACTTCATGCCTTAATCAATGGATTTATGACTATAATCCATTCCTTCAATTAGACTTGTGCACATCTTAGATCTGGGCTGACAAAAGAATCATTATATTATGCATGTACAGTAATTGATATACTGTAGTTTTAAATGTCATACTTATTCTAGAGTCATAAATAATGCATGAGTTTGTTAGAAACAACTCATCGTTAGAGGTACAGTGAATTAAAAATGATGTACCTGAGATAGAACTGAATTCACAATAGACTTGGACCTGAGAACGGGGTGGATTTAGTACAGCTGAGAAACACTGCATCTCAGTAGGTGTTGTTTGGATATAGTACACTGTGGATTTTCATCGATGGATTTCAGGCCAAGGGAAGATCTGGATGTTTGAGAAATATTATCTTATCTCATTGAAATTGTTCCTATCAGCATTCTAATGCTGTGCACAGACACCATGACCATGGCAACTCTTATAAAGGACAACACTTAATTGGGGCCGGCTTACAGGTTCAGAGGTTCAGTCCTTTATTATCCTGGCAGGAAGCATGGCTGCCTGCTTGATGCTGGAGCAGCAGCTGAGAGTTACACCTGACAGGCAAGCTGAGGGGGGGAAGGGAAGGGAGAGGGAGACTGAGCCTGGTGTGGGCTCTTGAAAACCCCACCATCCTCCCCACCACGACCCATTTCTCCCAAACTCAAGCAAACATTTATTATTATGCCTTTGGTGGACAATTCCTTTTCAAACCACCAGTCTATTTTGTAAGTCAACCGTTTTCAGGTGAACACTGAAGCTGTCAAAAGAGAAGAAAAGACAAGTCCTGTCTATATAAGGACTATTCCAAACAACATTGATACTGTGTTATTTTATATTTATAGATTGTTTTATCTGAGCATATGTCTGTGCACATGGAAGGCAGAGAGACAACAGATTCCCTGAAACTGGAGTTTCAGGTGGTTGTGACCTGTGATCTGAGTACTGGGAATTGAACTTGGAACCCCAGGAAGAGCAGCCAGTGCTCTTCAGCACTGAGCATCTATTCTGGCCTGATATCCTTTCTAAAATGCATGTTAATGAGGACAGCTATATAGAACACAGCAGGTGGCATGGTACATCACTACCCAACTACCAAAAAAACTGGTTATTTACTTGTTAGGAGGAGGAAAGAAGAAAGAAGAAAACTATTTGGATCCATGAATTCAACTAGTAGCTAAAATTGTTATTTTCTCCAAGAGAAAGAAAGAAAATAAATGATTATCTAATCTAATTTGGTGCCACATGGTCAATTGCCACTAAAGCTTAGTTGTGCACTAACTCTAGTCTATAAGCAGCACATAAAGGGGGGCTCTCAGACTGAACTAGAGATCACCTTTGGCTTGCTCTTCCTTCCTTCCTTCCTTCCTTCCTTCCTTCCTTCCTTCCTTCCTTCCTTCCTTCCTTCCTTCCTTCCTTCCTTCTTCCCCCTTCTCTCTCCTCTCTCTCTCTCTCTCTCTCTCTCTCTCTCTCTCTCTCTCTCTCTCTCTCTCTCTCTCTCTCTCCTCTCAAATTAAACCTGTTCTATGTGGGAAAAATAAAATGTGATCCAAATAAATACAACTTTAAACTTAATTTTAAAAGATAGGTTAGATAAGTACTAAGAGTGTTGGTCTCAAATGCAAAGACTTGTCTGTTTAACCCCATCACAAAATCCCTAAGGTAATTTCCAACATTTCTCTTAGATTCTTGTATTTAATGGCAACGGTATCGTTAACTAAAAAGGAGACTCCCAGAAACACTGAACAGCAGCAGAATTTTGTCATCTCCATGTTGATGTGGAGGTTGTCGCTTAGGTCTGTTTCGTCTCTGACAAGGTCCTCACTGCCATGTTTGCTCGTTAGCCTGGCTTCCACAGTCATGTGTTTCTGAGCTTGTGGCATAGCCTACCAATTGTGTTGATTGATGCTCTAATTGTTCTTGAAGAGAACAGGATCTTCTGCCAAGCCGAGCTACACCCTCTTTCCTGCCTCGGCCCTTGGAAGGAATTCCCAGCAATTCCCAGAATCCTTTCGATTAAAATCATTTTGGTAGGAGACTTTGGATTTCTACCTTAACTATTCTTCCATTCTCTTTCCCTTTTTAAAATTTTTACTGTTTGAGAATTTCATACATGTACACAATGTAATCTGATCATGTTTAACCCCATTTCCCTTTTGCAACCAACTGTGTACCTTTCCTACTTGCAACCCCCTAATCTAAGTTCTTGTTACATAGATTATAACTGCATATTTTAAATCATTTTCTTCATCCTTAATCACATTTGACAGCACAATAATATTCACCTATGTCATCACTGGGGCTTCATTGCCATGGTGACAAGAGAGCCCACTGCAAAAGGTGCAACCTTTTGAAGGTGTCATTGGGAAAGGCTAAGGCTTGTGCCAGATGTCCTCAAAGACAGCTTGGAAGAGGCTCCATTGGAGGTACAGCCCAGCGAGAACCCCAGCACCATAAGATGATGCCAGTACCACAATATGGCCATCAAGGACAGCAGCAGCTGCGGAGTAGAATGGGCCTCAGCCTAGGAGATAAGTGGCTTGTGTTGTGGATGGCAAAGCTGGATACTAGATACTGCCAAGAACTTTGGAGCCTAGAAGCTGTGAGTCTGAGAAATCTAACATTGAAAGTTACCATCGGACTTTGATTTTTCTTTGATGTGATTGTGACAAGACCCTGGTCCTCTCTTCTCGGAATGAAGATGCACTTAATGCTTTTCCCTCCCCCAAGAGACCACAGAAGAGACACTTTGGAAATTCAAAGGGACCTTGAGAGTTGAGAGAGACTCCAGATACTTTAATGAGACTGAGCTTTTAAAAGGTGGAATTCTTCGTATTAGTTCATTGTAAAACTTGGCAGTTCAAGCCCCCATCATCTGTAGGTCACTGCTGCAGAAACAGTCTGTCCACTTTTGAGTAGCAATTTCTGTCTTAGATGGTTTCAGTTGCTAAAGCACCATGGTCAAAAGCAAGCTGGGGAGAAATGGGTTGATTTTCTACAGCTTTTAAATCCATCACTGAGGGTAGTCAAGGCACAAGCATGAAGACAGGAGCAGGAGAAGAAGCCATGGAGAAGTGGTGTTTACTGGTCTGGTACCAACTGCTTGCCAAGACTGCTTTCCTACGTCATGGGAGGCTGTTTGGACTGAGCCCACACACATTAATTGTCAATCCAAAAAATTAACCACAGGCTTGCCCACGGCCAGTTTGGTGGGGACATTTTCTCCTACTCAAGTGACTCTAGCTTGTGACAGATCGTTATAAGACTGGCCAACATAGCCTGCAACCACAATAATTAAGCCATGTGGTAACTCCCCAAATTATTTACTCTCATATCATCAAATTATCTGTGTTCAAGACTATAGCTGATGATACATACTCCAAGCTTAATTATATATGTGTTTATCCTTTCATTTTCATGGCTCTGGGAAGTTACCGAGCTTCATATAACATGAGACATGGTTAGGGTTCAACCATTTGCCTGAGAGGTTCCAGAGAGGATGCATTTCACAGAACTAAGGTAGTATATGGTTGAGACCTTTCTGATCTAGCTGAGGTAAAGGCTTATACCACATCTAAATCCCTCAGAGATCTTCAGCATCTGCTGGCTGGTGATGCTACTTCTACGGTTGAATAATTATCAGTTACCAAGTGGCCTTGCAAGTCAAATGTTTTTTTGCTTAACCTTGTATTTTTAAATTTTTTCTTCTAATTATTTTTATTAATGATTTTATTTGTTGACATTTCAAATGTTATCCCCCCTTTCATAATCTCCCCACACTCTCACCTTCTTTTTGCCTCTAAAAGAGGCACCACCTTCACCACCAACTACTACCTCACCCCTCTAGCATCCCCCATCTCTGGGGCATCAAGTCTCCACAGGACCACACACATTTCCTCCCACTGAGGCCAGACAAGGCAGTCCTCTGTTACATATGTAGCCAGTGCCATGGACCAGCCCATGCATGCTCTTTGGTTGGTGGTTTAGTCCCTGGGAGCTCGAGGAGTCAGATTAGTTGATACTGTTGTTCTTCCTATGTGGTTACAATCCCCTTCAGCTCCTTCAGTTTTTGTCTGAACTCTTCTGTTGGGGTTCCCCAGCTCAGTCTGATGGTTAGCTGTAAGTATCTGCATCTGTCTTAGTGAGGTGCTAGTAGTGCCTCTCAGAGAACAGCCATCCCAGGCTCCTGTCTGTAAGCACACCCTGGCCTCAGCAATAGTGTTGGGGTTTGGTGACTGTGCCTGGAATGGCTCCCCAGGTGGGGTGGTTTCTGGATGGCCTTTCCTCCAGTCTCTGCTCCATTTTTTGTCCCTACATTTACTTTAGACAGTAATAACTCTGGGTTAAAAAAATTGAGATGGGTGTGTGACCCCCATCTCCCAACTGGGGGCCATGTCTATCTACTAGATGTGGTCGTTTCAGTTTTAATTTCTGAGATAAATATAATTATATCATTTTCCATTTCCTCCCCCCAAACCCTCCAATGTACCTTCTCTGCTCTTTCAAATTTATCGTCTTTTTTCTTTAATTATATATATTAATTATATTTTTTCTTTAATTATACATATATATATATATGTATATACCTATACATACACACACATGTGTGTGTATGAAATGAATTGCAACAATGACCAGCATGGTATAACCTTAAGGGTGCAACAGTGGCATACTTAAAACGGAGGTAACCAACCACTTTTGATTATTTTAAGACCCACTCAACAAAATCTTGCCTGATACCAAAACCCTAGCCAATTAATTATTCAGGATTAGTGAAGTCATGCATCTTAGAAGAGACCCTATAATCACCATATTACCAAACTAGTGTAATGCCTCGCCACATTCTAAAGAACTGTTTTTATACCTACAGATAAACATACAGGAAGAAACATGAATCACTGTACAAAGAAGACAAATGATAAAAACAGACATGATGAATCCACATAACATAATTAGCATGTGTGTGTGTGTGTGTGTGTGTGTGTGTGTGTGTGTGTGTGCTGACATGGATATATGTCAGTCTAGATGTGTCCTCTGAGAATTGCTTAATCCCAGTGTCATCATTCTAGTTCTTCTTCATTATTTTTGAAGTAGTCTACAAATCGGAAACCAGAGTATAAGATGGATACATTTTGTGATAAGTCTACAGCTATTGATCTGTTTGTGCTTATTTGTTGGAAATTCAAAAATAAATAGAAAACTTATTTTTGTTTATCGATTGTTTAAAATGTTAAACTATAGAAATATTTACATAAGTTCTGTTGTCTTCAATATATTAAAATAAACTTTAAGAAGCTGTCCTTCTTGGCTACAAAATCCTATGCCATGGAAACACCCAATGCCTATGGTGAAGAACACAGGAATGATGTTCTCAACACATGAAGGTGAAACATCATCACTGCCGTGACTGGCGGTCAGTGGGGCGCACGTACCTTCTTTTCAGGACAAATCACTCTTAGGATGCATCACACTTTGTCAGGGAGAAGAAGAGTGGGCACACAGAACTTAGTGTTCATCATGCATGTGTGTCTAGAATTCTGGGTGAGCACTTATGAACAAACAGCCTCGGGCCACCATTTGAGTGGACGGCTGTTACTGTACTATGCCCATTCTATTAGAAAACTTTATTATAGAGGTTTCAATCCACTTCTTCAGTCCTCAAATTTTGTACTAACCACAAAATGATCCTTGTACATTGCCACTGCATGTGTCTCTGATGAGCAAAACCTATGCATGCCAAATCCAGAAAGGACATGCAAAAAAACCCTGGAAAAAAGAACACATATTCTGGTGCCTCTGGTTTCCAACAACAACAAGTAGACTGTCACGCAGAACCCGAGCACATAAAACTCTCCAACTGTAATTTCAGACAAATGGCATGCACAGCACAAGTCAACTCCTGAGTACAAACTTTAACAAGAACACAGGACATACAATAAAGTAGGTCAGATGTTTTTAAAAAAATGTCCCCACACACCAGAGCATGGGATGGGGAAAATCTTCATGTTCAAGATTTTAAATCTTGTTTAATGTGAAGGTCACATGGCATTAAGTTGGACAGATGGAAAATACAAAGGCTGTGGAATAGTCAGTGTCACCATCCAGACATGTAACTTGGAGTCAGTAAGGTCACTGAGGTCACTAAAACCCACATCATGTCAGGGGAGAGCAGTGTTAGGGTAAACATTTATCACATTTGTTGCCCAAACATATCTTGGAGTTCACATCAAACAAAGTGGGTATTTCAAAAGACCAGTTCAAGCCAAAAATAGGTTAAGTTAATAATTAGGCAAATTTAAATCTCTGTGTTCTGGGCAGTGGGCAGAGTGTGGGGGGAGGGGAGGACAGGAAATCAGTGCCTGTCTCTCTCCATCAGTTTCTAGAGTTTGCTGTTTAGATATTAATTATCAGATACATTGTGTTATTTTTAAAGCCATGACATTCATATTCCTGATATTCATGATTAAATTTATTGTTGGATTGAAGCTTTACAAAACTTTGTATCTGTCACAAGGTCCCTCTGTTTAATACTAGACACCTGGAACTAGTTAATAGACCAGGTTGGCCTCCAACTCAAATAGCTCTGCCTGCCACTGCTGTCTAGTGCTAATATGAAAGGCAAATACCACCATGTCCTGTTTAATAGGTTTTTGTTTTAGTTCTTTTGTCTTTTTTATTAGTTTTGTTTCATAGAGGAAAAAAAGAAGGACATGGTATTATGTCCTGCCTTTTTACCAGTAAAGGGAGGAAGATGGCTATGAATTTGAGGCCATAATGGTCAGTATAGTGAGATACAAGGCAGCCAAAACGATGTAGTGAGAACCAGTCTCAAAGCACTAAAATTAAAGTGAAATAACACATACATGTGTACAGGGAGAGGGAGAGAGAGAAGCAAACCAAAACCAGCTATGACTGTGTAGCAGGCACGGACGTATTTGTGCTCACAGATAAAAACCTGGGGAACCTGAGATATTAAATACACAGGGTTGTTCCTTCAAGGGAAAAGGAACAATTCCTATTGCCCACCCAGAAGGCTGGAGGATATACCATCTAGCCTGGTGACCTCTGCACTATCTGCATAGCTACAGACTCTCTGGCACTGGACCCTCCCCCAGATCCTCACCATTAGCCTGTTTTCTCAGTAGACTACTGAACCTGTCTTTATGGACTTTACAAAGAGTTCGAATATAGTCAGGTCTGATCTGATTTAACTTCTCTTGTTCCTCAAGGATATTTATGAAAGATATGTTGTCCATATGGGATTGAGTTAATTGTCATCAGAATAGACTTTACCAAGTTGTACTCTGCATACAAAAATTAAACTACGCAGGCCAAACTACAGAACTTTAAACCAGCAATGGCTATTGAGTTGTGTAGAACTGACTCGACTGCCCTCTTATCTCCCAGATCTCATTGGTGCTGGCTGTAGAGGCTGCAATGACTCCAGCATGCTTGGGTTGAAGACCGCTTGCTGCTCCTCCTGAGGACCCAGGTTTGATTTCTAGCACACTACTAGTGGCTCACAACAGTCTATAATCTGGTCTTGGGGGATCCTGATAACTCTTCTGGCTTCTGCAGACTCTAGGCAAGCAAGCAGTACACAGACATCAGCTGGAAAACACCCATGTACATAATAGTACATAGGTAGATAGGTAGGTAGATAGATGGATGGATGGAAGAATGGATGGATAAAGAGATAGATAGATAAATAGATAGATAGATAGATAGATAGATAGATAGATAGATAGATAGATAGATAGATAGATATGCACAATTTATATTTGGTAGCAAAATGAGTTTCAGAGTTATATCAAGACTACTTGAGAATAGAGCTTTTAAAATTTGTTTGTTTGTTTTCTTCTTTCAAAGATCCATTTGAGGACTTAGCACATTGTTTTTTTCTGTAACTATGGGGAAGGACAAAGAGTATTTAATGTTTAATGTGCATGATGCATTTGTATCTAGAGTCTTATTAAAACTTTAAAATTTTACTTAATTTATCTACATTCCAGACATTGCCCCATCCTGGTCTTCTCAGTTCTTCATCCCATTCCCCATCCCTTTTGCCTCTGAGAGGGTGCTCCATCTCTCCAGGCATTCCCCTTTCCTGGGGCATCAAGTCTCTACAGGATTAGGTACATCCATTCCTACTGAGGCCAGACAAGGCATCCCTATGCTATGTATTATGCCAGGATCTCCACCAGTTTGTGCATGCTCTTTGGTTAGTGGCTTAGTCTCTGGAAGCTCCCAGGAACCTGGGTTAGTTGAGACAGATGGCCTCCCTATGGGGTTGCCACCCCATTCAGCTCCTTCAATCCTTCTTCTAATTTTTCCATAGGAGTCCCCAACTTCAGTTCAATGGTTGGTTGTTAAGTATCTGCATCTGACTCAGTCAGGGGCTGGTAGGGCTTCTCAGAGGACAGCCATGCCAGGCTCCGGTCTGTAAGTAGATCATCATAGCATCAGTAATAGTGTCTGGGTTTGGTGCTCCCACCCCTGGGATGGAACCCACAGAATCAGGTAGAAGCCCTTAGAAGAAACAAATAAACCCTTTAAAGAAGTATAGGAAAACACAATCAACCAGTAAAGGAATTGAATAAAGTAGTTTAAGGCCTACAGGTGGAAGTAGAAACAATGAAGAAAACAAAAATAGAGTTATCCCTGGAAATGGAAAACATAGGAAAGAGGTCAGAAATTACAGATGTAAGCACCAAAAACAGAATACAAGACACTGAAGAGAGAATCTCAAGTATAGAAGATACCTTAGAGGAGAAAATTCAAAGCATTAAAAAAACACCTAACCCAAAACATCCAGGAAATCCAGGACACAATGAAAAGGCCAAATCTAAGAATAATTGGAATAGAGGAGAATGAAGACTCCCAAATCGAAGGACCTGAAAACATCTTCAACAAAATCATAGAAGAAAACTTCCCCAACTTAAAGAGATGGTCATAAATGTACAAGAAACCTATAGACCACAAAACAAATGGGACTGGAAAAGAAAATCCTCTCATCACATAATAATAAAAATACTAAATGCACAGAACAAGGAAAGAATATTAAGAGCTTCAAGGGAAAAGGGTCAAGTAACATATAAAGGCAGACCAATCAGAATTACACTGACTTCTCAACAGAGATACTAAAAGACAGAAGAGCCTGGGCAGAGGTCATGTAGACTCTAAGAGAACACAAATGCCAGTCCAGGTTTCTATACCCAGCAAAACTCTCAATCAGCATAGATGGAGACATCAAAATAGTCCAGGACAAAACCAAATTCAAACAACATCTATGTACAGATCCTGCCCAACAGCATGTTTTAGAAGAAAAATTTCAACATAAGAAGGGTACTTACATTAAAGAAACAATAAGATATTCATCATGTTACAATAAAGCCAAAAAGAAGAGAACCGCAAGCACATAAAGCCACTTACAGAAACAAACACAACAGGAACTAACAATCATCTGTCTTAATATCTCTCAATATGAATGGACTCAACTCACCTATACAAAGACAAAAACTATCAGTCTGGATATGCAAACAGGATTCAACTTTTTTTTGTATACAAAAAATACACCTCAGGAACAAAGAAAGACACTACCTCAGAGTAAAAGACTAGAAAAAGGTCTTTCAAGCAAATGCTCCCAAGAAACAAGCTAGAGTCACCATCTATTGTTATATATCATTTTATTGGATATTCTCTGCATTTAAATCTCAAATGTTGTCCCCTTTTCCCCCACTTCCATCCCCCTCCCCATCCTCTACTCCTTGCTTCCATGAAGATAATCCCACTCCCAACCACCCACTCCCACCTCAGTGCCTTGGCATTCTCTTAAAGTGGGAAAAAAGCCTTCACCGGACCAGAGGTCTCTCCTCCCATTGATGCCAGACAACGCTATCCTCTGCTACATATGTAACTGGAGCCATGGGTCTCTCCATGTGTGCTCATTGGTTGGTGTTTTAGTCCCTGAGAGCTATGGAGGGTTTGGTTGGTTGATAGTGTTGTTCTTCTTGTGGGGTTGCAGATCCTTTCAGCTTCTTCAGTTCTTTCTCTAGTTCCTCCATTGGGATCCTTCTGCTCAGTCCAATGGCTAGCTGCAAGCATGCTCATTTGTATGAGTATGGGTGTGGCATTGCACTTGAGGAGGCATCCATATCAGGCTCCTGCCAGTAAGCACTTCTTGGCATCAGCAATAGTGTGTGAATTTGATGGCTGTATATGGAATTGATCCCCAGGTGAAGCATTCTCTGCATGATCTTTTTTTTTTCAGTCCTTGTATTTCCTCCTGTGAGTATTTTGTTCTCCCTTCTAAGAAGGACTAAGGCATTCACTGTCTGGACTTCCTTCTTTTTAAGGTTCATAAGGTCTGTGAATTGTTTCTTGGGTATTCTGAGCTTTTGGGGCTAGTATCCACTTATCAGTAAGTGCAGAAAGAGCAATTTGCAAATTCATGTAGAATAACAAAAACCGCAGAATACTGAAAACTATTCTCAACAATAAAAGAATTTCTGGAGAAATCACCATCTCTGACCTCAAGCTATATCAATTGTGATAAAAAACTACATGGTATTGGTACAGAGACAAGCAGGTAGATCAAAGGAATAGAATTGAAGACCCAGAAATGAACCGACACACTTATGGTCACTTAATCTTTGACAAAGTATCTAAAAACATTCAATAGAAAAAAAAACCAGCATCTTCAACAAATGATGCTGGTTCAATTGGCATTCAGCACGCAGAAGAATGAAAATCAATCCATTGTTATCTTCTTGTACAAAGCTCAGGTCCAAGTGGATCAAGGACCTCCACATAAAACCAAGTACACCCAACAAATAGAAGAGAAAATGGGGAAGAGCTTAGAACACATAGGCACAGGGAAAATTTCCTGAACAGAGCACAAATGGCTTATGCTCTAAGATCAAGAATTGACAAATGGGACCTCATAAAATTGCAAAGGACACTCTCAAAAGGACAAAATGGAAACCAACAGGTTGGGAAAGGATCTTTACCAATTCTATATCTGATAGAGAGCTAATATCCAATATATACAATGAACTCAAGAAGTTAGACTCCAGAGAATCAAATAATCCTATTTTAAAAATGGGGTATAGAGCTAAACAAAGATTCTCAACTGAGGAATACAGAGTAGCTGAGAAGCACCCAAAGAAATGTTCAACATCCTTAGTCATCAGGGAAATACAAATCAAAACAACCCTGAAATTCTACCTCACACCAGTCAGAATGGCTAAGATCAAAACCTCAGGTGACAGCAGATGCTGGTGAGAATGTGGAGAAACAGGAACACTCCTCCATTGTTAGTGGGATTGCAAACTCGTACAACCACTCTGGAAATCAGTCTGTAGGTTCCTCAAACTTGGACATAGTACTACCTGAAAACCCAGCTATGCCACCCCTAGCAATATACCCAAAAGATGCTTCAACATATAACAAGGACACATGCACAACCATGTTTTTTGTGGCCTTATTTATAATAGCCAGAAGCTGGAAAGAATCCAGATGTCTTTCTACACAGGAATGGATACAGAAATTATGGTACATTTATGGAATATAGTACTATTCAGTATTCAAAACAATGACTTCATGAAATTCTTAGGCAAATAGATGGAACTAGAAACTCTCATCCTGAATGAGGCAACCCAGTCACAAAAGAACACATATGGAGTCACCATCTAAATATCTAATAAAATAGACTTTCAACAAAAAGTTCACAAATAAGAAGAGGAAGTGCACCTCATGGTCATCAAAGGAAAAATTCAAGAGAAAGTCCCAATTCTTAATATCTATGCCCTAAATGCAAGAACACTCACATTACTAAAGGTCAAAACACACATTGAACACTACACAATAATAGTGAGAGACTTCAACACCACACTTTCACTAATAGACAGATCATGGAAACAGAAACTAAAGAGACACGGAAAAATAATAGAGGTAATGAACCAAATGGATTTAACAGCTATCTGCAGAACATTTCCCTCTAAAATAATATATCTTCTTCTTAGCACCTCATGGTACCTTCTCCAAAACTGACCACATAATTGCACACAAAACATGTCTCAACCAATACAAGAGAACTGAAATAATCCCATGCATCTTATTAGATCACTTTGGCCTACGGATTGTCTTTCATAACAACCAAAAGCCCACATATACATGGAAACTGAACAACTCTATACTCAACAATAACTTGGTCAGGGAAGAAATAAAGAAAGAAATTAAAGATTTCATGGAATTCAATAAAAATAACATACCCCAACTTATGGGACACAATGAAAGCCGTTCTAAGAGAAAAAATTTGTAGCACTACGTGCCCAGGTAAAGAAATTGGAGAGATCCTACATTACCAACTTAACAGCACATCTGAGAGCACTAGAACGAAAAGAAGTAAACACACCCAAGAGAAATGGAGGCAGGAAATAGTCAAACTCAAGGCAAAAATCAACCAAATAGTAACAAAGAGAAAAATACGAAGAATTAACAAAACCAAAAGCTGATTCTTTGGGAGTATCAACAAGATAAATAAACCCCTAGCCAAACTAAAGGGTCCAGAGGCAGTATCCAAAATAAAATAATAAAATTAAAATCAGAAATAAAAAGGGAGACATAACAACAGAAACAGAGGAAACTAAAGAAAACAAAAACAAAAAATTTATCAGATCCCACTACAATAGCCTGTACTCAACAAAACTGGAAAATCTAGATAAAATGGATGGTTTTCTAGACAGACACTACATACCAAATTAAATCAAGAGCAGAAAAAACATGTAAACAGGCCCATATTCCCTAAGGAAATCGAAGAAGTCATTAAAAACCTCTCAACAGCAACAACAACAAAAAGCCCAGGGCCAGACAGCATTAGTGCAGAATTCTATCAGACCTTTAAAGAAGACCTGATACCAATATTCCTCAAACGATTCCATAAAATAGAAACAGAAGCAACACTACCTAAATCATTCTATAAAGTCACAATTACTCTGATACCTAAACCACACAAGGACCCAACCAAAAAGAGTACTTTAGACCAATTTCACTTATGAATATTGATTCAAAACTACTCAATAAAATTCTTGCAAACTGAATCCAAGAACACATCAAAACCATTATTCACCATGATCAAGTAGGCTTCATTCCAGGAATGCAAGGTTGGTTCAATATACAAAAATCTATTTGTGTAATTCACTATATAAACAAACCCAATGAAAAAAATCACACGATCATCTCCTTAGATGCTGAAAAAGCATTTGACAAAACACAACACACCTTCATGTTAAAAGTCTTGGATAGATCAATAATTCAAGGCCCATACCTAAATATAATAAAAGCAATTTGCTGCAAACCAACAGGTAAAATCAAATTAAATGAGAGATATGTGAAGTAATCCCACTAAAATCAGGGACAAGACTAGGAAGACCTCTCCCCCCATATCTATTCACTATAGTGCTGGAAGTGCTAGCTAGAACAATATGACAACAAAAGGAGATCAAGGGGATACAAATTGTCAAAGAAGAAGTAATAATATCACTATTTGCAGATAACATGAAGTATATTTAAGTGACCCCAAAAATTCTACCAGAGAACTTTCCCAGCTGATAAACAACTTCAGCAAAGTGGCTGTTCATAAAATTAACTCAAATCAGTAGCCTTCCTTTATACAAATGATGAACAGGCAGAGAAAGAAATTAAGGAAATAACTCCTATCACATTTGCCACAAATAATATAAAATATTTTGGTGTGATTCTAACAAAACAAGTGAAAGTTCTGTAGGACAATAACTTCACGTCTCTCAAGAAAGAAACTGAAGAGCTCAGAAAGTGGAGAGATCTTTCATGTTAATTGGCAGAAAGAATTAACATAGTAAAAATAGCCATCCTACCAAAGGCAATTTACAGATTCAATGCAATCCACATCAAAATCCCAACACAATTCTTCAAAGACATGGAAAGAGCAATCCTCAAATTCAACTGGAAAGGCAAAAAAACAAAAACAAAAACAAAAGCAAAAACTAAAAACAAACAAACAAACAAAAGAAACCCCCCAAAACAAAACCAAAACAACTGCTTGGGGAATCATGATTCGATCCCTTACATAAAGCTATACTACAGAGCAAAAGTGATTAAAAACTGAATGGTGGTGGTACAGAGCAAACATGCTGATCAATGGGATAAAAGTGAAGAGCCAGAAACAAAGCCACACACAGAAACCTGATCTACAAAGAAGCCAAAAATACTCAATGGAAAAAAGAAATCATTTTTCTTTCTTTCTTTTTGTTTTAATATTATATGTCTTCATATAATACATATCTTTTATTTTATTTTTTTAGAAGTCATTTTTTAAACTTTATTTTAAAAAACAAAGATAAAAGAAAAAATTTTTAAACATTTTTGCATAAATGTATATGAATATATTTTTGTCAGTGCTTGGCTTTTTTTTTTTTTTAAGGTTTGATACTCTGCATTAAGGTCTTACTAGTTACAATGAGCAAAAAGTACGTGTAAAACAGGATGTAACCTGGAATTAGTCAACGTTTTCTTGGTGTGTAAGGATTCAGCATAATGTTCTTTTGTTCTTTTGCTTTTTTTCTTGAACTTCACACAGTCTGTGAGTTGTTTCTGGGGCAGTCCGAGCCTTCTGGGGTTAGCATCCCACTATCAGTGACTGCATATTATGTCTGTTCTTTTGTGACTGGGTTATCTCACTCAGGATGATATTCTCTAGATGCAGCCATTTTCTTAAGAATTTGGTTAAGTCATTGTTTCTGATAGCTGAGTAGTACTCCATTGTGTAAATGTACCACAATTTTTGTATCCATTCATCTATTGAAGGTCATCTGGGTTTTTTCCAGCTTCTGGCTATTATAAATAGAGCTGCTATGAACATTTTGGTGCATGCCTCTTGGTTGTATATTGGAGTGTCTTTGGGGTATATGCCCAGAAGTGGAATAGCTGGATCTTCAGGTAGTACTATGTCCAATTTTCTGAGGAGAAATCATTTTTCAATGAATGGTGCTGGACAAACTGGCAGTCTGTATGTAGAAAAATGAAAGTAGATCCATATTTGTCACCTTGCCCAAACTCAGGTCCAAGAAGATCAAGGACCTCAACATAAAACCAGATACACTGAATCTAATAGAAGAGAAAGTGGGGAAGAGCCTTGAACTCATTGGCACAGGGGAAAATTTCCTAAACAGAACTCCAGTGGCTCATGCTCTAAGATCAAGAATTGATAAATGGGACCTCGTGAAACTAGAAAGCTTCTCTAAGGCTAAGAATATAGTCAATAGGACAAATCAGCAATCTACAGATTGGGAATAAAATCTTCACTAACCACACATTTGACAGAGGGCTAATAACCAAAGTATATAAAGAACTCAAGAAGCTAACCACCAAAAAAAAACCAAAACAAAACAAAACAAAAACAAAAACAAAAAACTAAAACAAACAAACAAACAAATCAAAAAATAGGGTATAGAACTAAACAGGTAATTCACAACAGAGGAATCTCAAATGTCTAAGAAGCACTTAAAGAAATGTGCAAAGAACTTAGTGATCAGGGAAATGCAAATCAAAATGACCCTGAGGTTTCACCTTACACTAATCTGAATAGCTAAGATGAAAAACTCAGGTGACAGTGAGGGTGTGGAGATAGAGGAACACTCCTCCCTCCATTCCTGGTGGAATTCCTAACTGGTAGAACCACTCTGAGAATCAATCTAGAGATTCCTCAGAAAATTGGAAATATATCTATCTGAAGATGCAGATATACCACTTGGGAATATACCCAAAAGATGCCCCGCCATGCCACAAGGGGATGTATTCCACTCTGTTCATAGTAGCCAGAAGCTGGAAATAACCCAGATATTCCACGAAAAAATACAGAAAAGACTGAATACAGAAAATATGGTTCATTAACACAGTGTAATACTACTCAGCTATTAAAAAATGAGGACATTGTAAGTTTTGTAGGCAAATGTATGGAACCAGAAAATATCCTGAGTGAGGTGATTCAGACACAAATAGACATATATGGTATGTACTCACTAATAAGTGAATATTAGCCAAAAAAGTACAGAATACTCAGGATACAGTCCACAGAACTAAAAAAGGTTAACAAGCTGAAGGACTGAAGTAAGGATGCTTAAATCCTTCTTGGGTGGAAGAAAAAAGCAATCAGAGAAGGGGGGAGAGAGGGAGGGTCCTGGGTAGAGAGGGGAACATGATCTAGTATTGGGCGTGGGGGTGGGGAGGACAGAAGCCCTAAGGCCAACAGAAAGAATAGAAACAGGCAACCTTGGGAGGTAGGAGGTGGGGGACCCTCTATAATTACCAGGGATCTGGTAGGTTAGAGACTCTCAGGACTCAAAGGGAGGGACCTTAGATGAAATTCCCTGCAGTGGGGAGAGAGAATTTATAGAGCCTACCTCTAGCAGAAAGACGGCATCATGTGAGGGATGGGGTTACCATCAAAACTCTGACCCATAATTGTTCCTGTCTGAAAGAACTGCAGGGACAAAAATGGAGAAGAGTCTGGGGAAATAAAGGTACAGAGACAAGCCCAAGGTGGGATCCAGGTCAAGGAGAGGCCCCAAGGCCTGACACTAATTATGAGGCTATGGAGTGCTCACACAAAGGGACTTACGACTGCCCTCTGAAAGTCCCAACAAGCAGCTGAAGGAGTCAGATGCAGATCTTTACACCCAACCAATGGACAGAAGCTGAGACCCCTGTGGTTGAATTAGGAAAAGCTGGAAGAAGCTGAGGAGGACAACCTTGTTGGAGGACCAGCAGTCTCAATTAATCTGGACCCCCAGGATCTCTCACTGGACCAGCAATCAGGCAGCACACAGCAGCTGATATGAGGTCCCAGACACATCTACAGCAGAGGACTGCCTGTGAGAAGATGTGTCTAACCCTCAAGAGACTGGAGGCCCCAGGGAGTGGGGAGGTTGGGAGTGGTTGGGGGTGCAGACATCCTCACAGAGATGAGCTGCAGGTTGGGGGGTGTTGTGCTGAGTGTGTAACAGAGGGTAGACCAGAAGGGGGATAAAATTTGGAGTATAAAAAAATTAAATATAATAAAGGAATAGTGAGTCTGAGGAAACAAATTACAGTTCTAAAATTATTTATTATTTAGTTATAATATTTTATTTTGTTTAGTGCAAAAAGCATGTTTTTAAAATACAAAATTAAAAGTGATTCAATTGATATAAAAACTTATTTTAGGATTGTATTTAAAATTTTTAGTGGAAAATATTAAATATATTCCAACATAGAATAATAGAATGAATACCACAGATCTGCCCCCAGGTTCAACATTCATTGAACCTCCAACATTCTCAAGAATTTTGCATCCTTTAGATCTATGTCTACCTACTCTCTCATACTGACTTTAGGGAGAGTTTAGATCTTCATCTTTTTGTTGTATAGAGATTAAAACCTAAACATGAAGTCATGATCATGTCAATATAAACAATGGTCTTAACAGCATGAAAAGCTTGGACAATAATAATATGTTCAATATTTCAGAAACAATATTGACTATAGTTTATTCATTCAAATATGATCTTCTTTTAGAGTTAGTTAATATGCCTCTTAAATATGTTTTAATGAATAGATTTCTTTATGGCAGAACTGATTATCAAAGTCCCACTGGTATATCTAAATAAACCAAAAAGAACTCATTTGGGAAGATATGGAAAATTCGGTAAAGGAAAGAGAAGGGAAAGACAGGAAATTGCTCCTGTGTCTCTAAGGCTAACAGTCTGCTTATAGTTAGAGTTTCCTAACAGGTGCTGAGCGTGTGGTGTTGCTTATTCAGGCCCATGATAGCAACAGCTACATATTCACAATAAAGTCAAATTTCTGCCCACCCTGCTTATAGATCATTTGACATAGGGACTTAGAAAACATTAAAGAAGATTCTTGGAGAATTATGCAGTGGGGACGTTGTCTGATAATGGAACATAAACTTGAACACAATGCATGCTAGGAAACATAAAAGACATCAGGGATTTTTATTAGTGTGAGTCATGAAAAAGCCTAGCCACAGGAGCCTAAATCTTTATTAAAGTTTTTAGTGTGTGTGTGTGTGTGTGTGTGTGTGTGTGTGTGTGTGTGTGTGTGTGTGTTTCCCCTGCTGCCCTCGGGTGGGGTGAGTCATTCCGTTGTGGCCGTATACCTACTGATAGCCTCTGTATAAAATTCAACCTGAGTTTACTTTATAAGTAGTGTCTCAGACTGTTGCTAATGGAGCCTTGAGACTCTGTAATGTGCTTTGAGAAAATTCATGTGGTTATGCAGAGACATAGTTTTGGAGAGTCCAGGCCAAGCTGTACAGTTTTGAGCACCATGAGTTCTGTCCTGAACACTTTCTGTTGTTTGTCCTAAGGAAGTAATATGTAGGGTGTGGCTTGCTATTTTCTCACAGTTGGATCTACTTCTAAAAGAATGTGTTACTTGAAAATAGATTCCCATTAAGCAAAAAATTGTGAAAACTTCCTGATGACTACTGGAATTACCTAGGAGACACATCTCAAGGTGTATCTGAGAGAATGTACCCAGGGAAGTGGAACTGAGGAGAGAGGATTCATCCTGAATGTGGGTAGTACCACCCCACGTATTGAAGTCTAGGACTGAGAAGAAAAGGAGAGAAAGACACCCCCACTTTTCCCTCTTCCTGGTCTGCTGATGTCCGTACCCCCTTTCCCTGCTCCTTGATATGCTGAGTGTGAGCAAGTGATCCAATGTCATCACGGCACCTGCTGCCACAACAGACAGTGCCCCTCACACTGGGAGTCAAAATAAATACTTCCTCATTTAAGTTGCCTTTGTCAGATCCTAACAATGAGACTAGCAACGGACAGCAAGCTCCTCAAATACCCATGTAACCATGTGATTTTCTCACTCTATGATTTAGAACCTCAGGGACCCTGCTTAATTGGTCTATCTTAGTATCACACAATTTATGAATTTTCAAGAATTGCACATTCTTTAAAGCACAAGGAAGGGGGTGTTTGTTTTGCTCATTTCCTTGTGCTAGAGATGGAAAAGAAGACTTTGCACATTCATCAACTGCACATTTGTCAACTGCTCAACCACCTACATCCTCACCCTCTAATGTGCATGTATCTTAACACATCCTCCTTTCTTTCCTACCTTTATGAAGTTTTCATTTATTGAGTATCATGTTGCAGTATATATGTCTATGCATCTATATCTCTCATAATTTATCATCCACCATCTACTTATCTCTATCATTTATCTATTGTCCTTATAGTTTATGTACTCTCTTTTCCAATTAGTGTTTGGGTATTTTTTTCTTCTTTAGAACTACTATTTGATATACTAGTAAAGTAACAGTAAAGACATAAAGTGTACTAGTTACATTATGAAGCGGTTCCATTTGGCAAACTGTCTTTTGGAAAAGTCAAACTAAGGATCTTATCCAACTGTAGGCTCTGTTTCAGCACTACTAGGTTGAGGATCCAGAAGAGAGTCTGCGATTGTCACCTTTTCCCAGGTCATTTGAATACATTGGTCTTTAGTTCACACCTAGAATAACAAGGCTGTGCATAAAATCTCTTCAAATTATAACTGATACGACATCAGAAGATACTCACTTTGCTGTGTTTATGAAGCTAGCAAAGCTCTGGAGGCTCTTTTTGTGATTCTGGGGGTGTTATGATGAATCAGGCCAACCAGGGAAGAACATGCTGGGGAGGAATTACAACTTGTTGAGTGGTCAAAGGGAAATGATTTTTTAGTCAGTGTCTCTATGATAAGATATTTTCTATAATCTTAGGTTCCTTCTTGGTTCCATGAAGTCAAATAGTTTTTATGATCATCAGGATAAGAACACAGTTGTGATTCTTGCAAAAGCTACCACTAAGTAAACCAAAAACTGTTCAATGTGAGACTAATAAGTTGGTGTTTGGAGGTATACTTTAAGCTTGAGCAATTTTAATTATTGTTGCAATAAAAAAAAACCCTCAAATATACTCAATTAAATCTAATGACATAACTAAACCCAAGTATCTCTGATAGATAAATGGTACATGGAAAAATTCAATAGGAGCTAATGCTGACCTCCCAATAGAGCTAAACAAGGTGGATGGCTGTGGAGAAGACAAATCCCGGGAGTGTGGGGTTCTGTGCTGTCCCAGTGACATATCTGCCCATATTTAGTGGCTGTAGGCCAGTCACTCTCACCTCACAACATCAGATTTTATCAAGCAATAGTAAAACTCTCCAAAGAGCACATATGAACAAGGGATGGCTTCACAACAGTTTGTAAGATAAAAATGAGACAAACTTAATTCACAGGGAACACAGTGAGCTAGTTAGTGTGTTTGAAAGACCTGGCTAATCAATAACCCTGATTGGTTAGGAAAATATATTGTTCAGAACAGCTGAAGCTAATGTGACCCTAAACTAGGCTAGTACAACTTAGGTAATAATGGTCCCACCTTAACCTTCTCTGACACTCAGCCATTCGCAGAGTTGTGTTTTGTGTCTGTATGCATGCTTTAAGGACACATGATAAACTGTGTCCCACAGACTCTGAGAGATCTAGATCTAGAGCCGACAACAAAGAGAAATCTCAAGAGTTTTCACAAAATAAAGAAAAGCCTTGACTGCGAGTTTAGGTGCATGGCTGCAGAAAAGAAGGCAGAAAGCTTCGTGTGCAATAATTCAAATATCTCAGTGGTGTCTAGGCAGCAGGGTTGGATTCATCCACTGCAGTCCTGCAGTAGAAATTTAGCAGACCTTGTAGCTGTAAATTACAGGGGGATGAATTTCCAGGCCACATAGATATTATTTGCAGCAGGTAGAGTTCGAGAAACTGAATGAGCTTCTTGGGAAAGGAGATGAATGACTGGTCTCTGGTGGCCATTCTGAGCACTCAGTGATGGGAGTGAAGCTTTGGCCTCACACGGTTGTTTGTTTCCTCATTCACCATCCACTCGGACACTCAGCCATGTGACTAACATATGTCAGCATTCTATCCACGTAAGAAGTTTAGTAGAAAAAGTAAAGTCACAATTTCAAGTTGACTTCTCTAATTGAAAGCAACAATAGCACAAAGCTGGCCAGTTATTGTAGCCCATTAAATGCATCCCCTAAAGAGTGACTGCTGGGTAGTTTTGTTGCTTATGAGCTGTTACCTGTTAAATTCAACCAAGAACAATAAGCAAAAGTTAGAAGTGCAAGTGCGGAGGGACTTATGAAGCAATATTCCCTGAGCAAGGGATTCTAAAGATAAAAAGTTCAAGGCATATCTCAGTTCTTACTAGAAAAAAAAAAAGTGAGCATTGGTAGAAGACACTATGTATGAACTTGTCTTTTGCCATAAAATACATTTTTAATATTGAATTTAAAATATTGGTATTTTCAATACCAATATTGTTGTAGGGTTTTAAACTTAGTATAATTACATTAAAACATATCCAGGAATGTTTCCTTTGGATATTCTCTATATAATCCTGTGATAGTTTTAAATTAATTAGTTTTGCTGCCCACAGCATAGTTACATCCACCAAAACAATAACAATACAATAACTCAATGGTCTGAAATAGAAAAACCTAAGCTAGCCAAGTGGGTTTATGGGGTTTTGTAATTATTATTATTATTTAAAATGAGCTAATTTTCTTTAATATTCCTCATGAAATTGAGCTAAATAATATCAAAATGTCTTATAAATTTTTTTCTCAGTGGTTGTGTGAAGGGAGAGACACTTGCACAGAAGAGAATCAAATGCACAGTCACAGGCTAAGGCAGCGCTTCCTAGGATTCCTTCCTGTAGGGATAAAATTTGCCAACATCTGGATAGCCCAGTAGGGAGGCTTTTAGACACCGGTGGCTGCTGGTTCTGTGAATGTGGCAGTACAAGTGAGTGAAAAATAAAGCCATAACACTTGCCAAAACATACCCACAAAAGACAGCAAAGAAGTCTGAGACACATAAACATATGAACCAATATCGACAAGAAAGGAATGACAACCTGCAGTCCAAGATGTGAATTTGCAAAACAGATAGATGGGTAGGTGTGTGGATGCATAGATGGATGGATGGATGGATGGTTGGAGAGACAAACAAATGGATAGGCAGACACTCTGATAGTTTGCATCTTAAATTTACATAGCATTCTTAATTTAAAAGAATACATTTTGTGAGTAAAGTGAACAGAATATTTAAATAGACATTTAATCAAAGATGAACATAGATCAAAGAAATGCATACAGTGACGTGCTGGCCTCCAGGAAGGATGCAAATCACAATCATCCTGAAGCATCCCAAGGTGCTGACTGAACAGCTAGAGTTTAGACAGACTGACCATATGGAATTTGGGCACAAGTGTGAAAAGAACCTGCAACTCTTGTTCACAAACAATGGGAATGTAAAATGCCACAATCATTTCATGGTGACTTTAGACAATTTCTCAGGTTAAAAATGCATGTACCACATGACCCGGCCATTTACTTTCATTTGCCTTAAAGTTGTGAAACATAGTACCATGCAGTTCTGTGCACATACATGTTTACGGTGGGGCTTAAAAATAATAGCTAAAAATTAAGACTATTCTCTCAATGGGTGAACAGGTAAGCAAGTTATAATATGTCCATCAGCTACAATATCATCAGAAGCCTGGAAAGGACAAAGTCGCTCTACAGTTGGACCTCAAACCGCTTATTCTGAGCTTCCCTCTGCTAATTTCAAGACCTCTCAAGAGCCCTTCATTGATTTTTAAAAATATTTTGTGGAGCAGGTGAGTGATAGAAGTTACTGACCATTTCTTTTTCCAAGAGGGACTTCATGGACAACAGGTTCTTGGCCTGGAAAGGAAGTTGTGTGCTCTAACACTACTCAAGACTTCAGTGACTTTGCCAGTACATTAGGAGAAATATCTTTAATGAACACGGATGTCTCCATCTGTGGACTGAAACAAACCATCATGTGCAGTTAACAATGGCAGAACCAATTCCACTGAGGACTTCAAAGCAGGGATGGAGGTCGGAGAAACTGAGGAAGTCCTGCACAGAGAGGGCAACTTATGAACTTATAAATGTGTTCAGAGTGGTTCAGATTGCAAGAAGACAGAGGAGGCCCTATGGAGAAAGTCACGGGGGTAGCTACTGAGAAAGACTGGTATTAATACAGGTATTTTTCTAAGGCCACTTCAGATTTCAGTCTCTACCACCCTTCTATGGATGTGTTCTCTGTTGTGTAACTTAAATACTCGATCTACTCAGAACATCTGCTATTAGTCCTGGAACCTTGTACTCTGTCCCAACATTGTCTGTTACTGTTGTTTTAATGTGCATGTGAAAGACCCCTGCAGAGGGGAGACCTTCAGTCAAGTCTCAGGATAACACGACCCCCCAAGAACTCATGAGAGACCCTCCTTGCTGCAATTACATGAGGTTTTTTAATTGACCAGTGCACTGGGGCCGAGACTCATATCCCACACAGGAGTAGAGGAGTCTGACCCCAAGCGGCTGGGAGATGGGGGTTTTAAAGGGAACAAACCACAACCCAGGGTGGGGCGGGGAGTATGTCATTGATGAATACCAAAAATACCAGTGAAGAATTGTAAGGGAAATACCTGGTTTCTCAAGATTGCCTATAAGGTGAAAATTACCAGTGAAGAATCTCGGGGGGAACATCCAGTTTCTCAAGATTGTTTATGATGTGTTATTTAATGCTTATGTTTTTATGGTCAGCCAGTTCCTGAAACACTCACTGAACCTGCTATCCTACAATTTTGGCTCTACTCTATCTGCTAGGGGTCTTCTACCTCACCTTTTATGGGGTCAGGATTTATCCTTGTCTTTCATATGCACATCACACACTTTACTTTTTGAACACAAATTAATTGAGGCTAATATCTGAAGTAGATTTCCCTTTTTGATAGTACAAACCTGAACATCTATAAGCTTCTGACACATATCTGTTAAATTCTAGTCTGGAGCAGCAATGGAGGAGTAGCTGTGTTTAGTGCTTAGCAACCATTTAGCATGTGAAAAACGACCAATATCTACCTGGAACCCCTTTCCCTGTCATTTTCAACAGCACCTGTCTATGTGTGAGAAGAACTTTGGAGCAAAGATGTAGGAGATTTATGTTCAGCCTGAAACTCTTCTGTATCTTTCTACAAAGAATGCTTTCCAAGTTAGTTTTGGTAGAGTTGGGAATCTGAAATTCCTTTGTTTAGTGATTTTTCTGATCATTTAAAAAATTAATTAATTTGTTTATTTATATCCTTAACACTGCAGCTCTCCTAGTCTTGCCCTCACAGAGTCCCTCCCCCACCCCCTTTTCCTTGTCCTCTGAGAGGATGGACTTCCCCCTCAGTATCCCCCTACCTTGGTGCATGAAGTCTCAGCAGGATGAGGCAGATCCTCTCCCACTGAGGCCAGACATTGACTTGTTATTCTAACTTTAAATAACACTGTTTCCCTTTTATTTGCTGCTTCCATAAATGACAATAAAGAGTTCTGTGAATGAGTCATGCAGGCTCCAGGGCCTCCCCAGCACTGACCACTGTCGTTTGACTGCCTTGCTGGCGGCTGAATATTAGCTGTATGTTAACCATCTGTCATCAGGAGTGAACTTCTCTTCCCTATGTTGTTGCTGAAATTAATTTGAAATTAATTATACAAAGATAGAGGCAGACTCAGCTCAACCTCATTATATTTAACGTCTAAAAAATTACTAATAATTCTACTATTGAGTAACTTTTACCTTGGAAAAATTGGGTTGGAATTTTACTTTGTATTGGTTTTTATGTAACATTTAAAAATATTTTTGGTAGTCTGAAAATGAAACCCTTGTTATTGTTGTAAATACAATATAGCCTTACATGTCAAATAAAATATAGCTTTCTATAATAGTAAGTTCATATGCTTCCCAAACTGAATAAATAATGAGCCAAGTTAAAAAATATAACTCTGAATATATGAAAACATTTTTTAAAATGTTCTCAGTCAAAAGATATTTAGAATAGTAACTCAAGAAAAGAAAGATTTTTCAGTCACAAAGGCACATTCTGACAGTACCCACCCATTATTTTCTAGGGAGGAAGTTGACTGACCCCAAAGTAACGTGTTCATGTCTAATTATTCATCCAGAGTAACCTACTGTTTGTAAGTCATTATTTAGGTTCCACAGATCTAACAGTGGACACCAATCTCTAACTTTCCAAAGCTCACACTCCAATGGACCTGAAACTCTGGTTCTTCTGGGCCACTTCTCTTGTGTCCTGAAGCCCAGAGTCCACGAAGCCTTCGAGGTTTAAAGCTGGTGTCCATGTTGTTTTGAGGAATAGAGAGAGCTGGCTAGGTAATGTAGGATCCATGGCAGGTTTCTTGGTTCCCACCTCTATAGCTGCCACTTGCTGAGCTACTGTGGACGAGCTGGTCATAATGCTGGACTAACTGGTCTCAGATAGCATGGACTGTATGTCATTTAACAACTCCGTGAATGATAAGGTCGTCATGTTTAGCACTTGGTGTAGGCTTAGATTGTTCTCTAAACCTATGTCATTTAGGATTCTTAAATGTTTCAACTTCCTTTCTAACCCACTGACCAGAGGTGGAGGAGGAAGAAAGTTGATAGGAAAATGGGGTTGTGGGCCTGTTTAGTGGGAGTTCTTTTGGGCAATCTCGGTCTTCACTGTCAGGGTACCAGTCCAGACACCAAACTGATCATAATGATCGATTCCAATCCAATCCGCAGACACATAAATCATTAGCAGTGGCGCAATCCAGAAGAAACTGTGATGCTCCTCAAATAGGCAATTTGGCACAAATATGAGGAGGCAGCAAGAAACAACTGGAACACCAAGAAGTGTGTTTCTTTCTATGAAGTAAGTCCTGGCAGGCGAAGGTCAGTGGAGGCCAGCAAAGCATTGCAAGGAGAACCAATGCAAAGGCACCATTCACCATCTGCTGGGTTATACTTACACACTTTTCAAACACTGCACATCGAGGCCAGCAAAACATTGCAAGGCAAACCAATGCAAAGGCACCATTCACTCTTTTCAAACACCACCCATCTTCTCAAGGGTCTATCTACCTCAGCAAATATCCTCTCACAAGACAGCTTCCAGGAAAACATTATAGGACACAACTGAGTCCCCAGTAAATCAGAACTTTAGACTTGGGTTTTGGGGAGGTAAATATTGAGAGGTTTAGTGGAAGCCATTTAGTTAACATATTTATTGTATCTAGAATATATGTATCCCTTTGGCATCTTGGCTCCTTACTATAATGGGTTATTACAAGTTTAGGATGAGTGCTTCAGTTAGCAGAGAAACTCCCGTCTCTGTGCGGGGAAGTTGGTGTAGGCTCCTTTTATCATGGCAAGCGTGCTTACTCAGAACTCAGCATGCACAGAGTGATCGATATTGGAAGCACTTCACTTAAGTGGTTCTGTTGAATCTTTAAAATATCTGGCTGTGATGGGGGCTCATATTATCTACCATTTTGGGGGTGAATAAAAGAAGAACATTTAGATGACTCACCCAAGGTCAGCTATCAAGAACACAGTAGAAACAAGATGTGAACTCAGGAAAGTCTAGCTCCAGAGCTCCTGCTCCCTGGCTCTGTGCTGCCCCGCCTGTGGCTATGGTGCCATTTCCTGTTGTCCCCAGATGACCTGCAAAGTTAGGGACTGTTGTGGGTTTTTTTCCTGTTATAGACAGGAAAATGTAAACTCCAAAGATAAGGGACCATCTTTTCAAATGTGATTCCCACAAAGGAACAGAGCTAGTGTATTAGTCAAGGTTCTCTAGAGTCACAGAATTTATGGAATGTCTCTATAGATTAAAGGAAGTTATAGCAATGACTTACAGTCTGACTAACTCAACAATAGGCAGCTGTGGATGAGAAGTCCAGGAGGAAGGTGGACCCGTCTGTGGATAAGGCTCCCATCTTGGAGGTAGACTCAGTATGGTATTGCCAAGGTGGCTGGTATTTGTGGTTGAACAAAGGAATATGCAGATGGGTAGTTCTCGGAATCTGTGCAGGGAACCTCTGGAGTCATTGGTTAGTGTGTTCTTGAGTATCACCAGTAAAAAAGTAGTACTGGGACATAGCAGGCTACTAGTTTCTCAGATTATCCCCATGGAGGAACCACTGACATTCCACTAGCTAAAGTGTGGAAAACATTTAAATCACTATTCTCATACACTGGCAATAAACCGTTTAAAGTAAAACCCCACCCTTGCCATTCTGGGGATAAATGGATGGAAATATATATAGGAAACACAAAACAAAGATGAGAAACACTGACTTCCTCTACTTACATTAAACAATCCCAGAGTTCTAAATACAGTGACTACAAGTAGGCAGGTGGTTGCCTGGGGTACTGCAATTTGTATCATTCATAAAAAAAAAATCATAAAACTAAATTTAAAATAGGCGAATTTGATGTTGTGAGATTATGTCTAAATAAAAACTTAAACTTAAATAACACAAAAATCTCAATGCCTTGGGCAATGTCCCGGACTCCACGGTCTGTGGTTTAGTGTCCACTGACTTGCAAGTATCCTGCCATCATCCTCTACCCCTCCCATCTCTCCATTCCCTTTTCCCTGTCCTATCGCTGTCCACTGTGAGAGAAAAAAGTCTGTCCTGCTCCTTTGATTACGCTTTCAAACCGTGGTGGAGTTTTAAATACCTTGCTAGCCAATGATGATTGGAGGGGGCATATATTTATATAATGAAGTTCTCTTGTTGTATGTTGCCAAGGCTCCTGAGAAGCACAATAGTGCCACACAACTTCCATGACATTATATCATTTGCCATCTCTGGCTATTGAATCTGGTTTTCTTTATATGCTGTTTTATTTCCCAGCCCTCGGTATTAACGTTGTTTCTCTGAGAGTCCTAGCTTTTCCCTACATCTTTTTTGTTATTCTGTGTTTAGTACAATCACATCCAGTCCCTGACTTTTATTACTGTTACTATATTATCTTATGTGTATTATAACTGCCAACATGCTCATACTGCAAATCCCCATCTTCTGGACTTCCCATGGTATAACATGGTATTTGTGTCATAGTGCAGTGAAACCAACCACATGTTCTCATGCAGTTAGAAGAATGATAGAAATGTTTATTGGTCCAAATTCTCATCACTATAAGGAAACACAAGAGACAATGAAAGGCTTATTTTGGCTTATATGATGGAAGTTGTAGTCCAAGATTGGGTAGCTTTATTGTTCTGGGACTCTGTCAAGGGGGCGGGACATGACAGGTTCTGGTGGAGCAAAGTCATTTATATCACAAGCCAGGAAGGAGAGAGAGAGAGGGGGATGAGGTGTTTCACGCACTCTACTTCAGTGACTTCCTGTGCATCCTTTATTCTAAGCATTTTATGAAGCTCTGAATTTCTTCTACCTGCACTTTATGAAGTCATCCTCTCTCCCACTGACTGTCAATTTAGCCTCCAAACTGTCAGAGCTGTCTCTTCTCATCCATGTCTCTGCAGACACTTATAATATTTCTAAACCACAAATTTGATTTTCTGTCGTTATTTTTTTGTAGTCTGTCTACAGCTGCCTGTTGACAGCAGGATCAAAATTAATGTGTTTGGAGCTGGCAAGATGGCTCAGTGACTAAGAGTACTTCTTCCTCCTGTAGGTGACCCAAGTGCAGCTTTCAGGTGTTAGCAGGTCTCCCAAATCTCCTGTTCTGGGTAGATAACCCTACCTTCTGCCATCAAGACTTATTTTTATTTCCTGTTAAGGTATTTGCTGTGTACTTGAAATTCCATGATTGTCACGATTTATTCCTTCAGAAGAAGCATTGTGTCAGCCTTTGCCTTGCTGCTGGATCCTCAATCTTAATGTGATTTAGATCTGATAAAGTCAGTAAATTTTTTTAAGTGTGGGTGTTAGAGTAGAAACTACTGGCACATCACACACTGTCAATCCAAGGCTGCCTGTTCCTCATCTCCATGGGAGTTGAACTGTTTACCATCAGGCAAGCTGAGTCATATTTTTACGATTGCTACTGTGTTCAGGGTTTCTGCTGTGGTTTGAGTTTAGATGGATTGTCACCATATTGCTCAGGCCATGTCTTGAATGTACAACCCCCTGCCTCAGTCTCTCAAGGAACTGGGATTTTAGGAATGTACCATCATACCTGCCGTGTAGTTATCTTTTAAAACTGTTATGATTTTAACCAAAGTGCACTTAAGTAAACATATATTTACCTACGAATGTAACTTGACCAGAACACTTTTTTTATATGTATGTAAACAGTCAGAGTACTATGTAATGTCCTTTAATTTCAAACTGAAGGAGTCTTATGGGATTTCCCATAGGATGGATCAACCATGAAAGATTTTCCTTTCTTTAAAACTTAAGAATTTTGTAATCCTCCTTTTTTTTTCTGAAGTATGGTTTTCTGGATATAGAATTCAGTGTGGACAGTTTGATCTCGGAGCATTTTGAATGTGTCATAAGGTTGCCTGCACAGTAAGTTTTTCCTCTATCATTTCTATGAAAAATCTCTTCTTTAGGGGTAATGTTCAGGATTCTCTTTGTCTTGCTGATGGGATTAGAGTGTTGTTAGGTATGAACCTTTCCTGTTCCTCTGGTTCCTCTTGACATTCTCAGATGAGCACAATTGTGGTTTTTTTTTTTTTTTTTTTTTTTTTTATCAAATTTTAGGACATTTCGGCTTCTATTTCTTTAAGTTTCCTTCTTCACACACTTAATGTTTCTCACGGCCTCTTGAAGACTCTTTTTCTTCTTTCTTTTCATTCTTGCTGTTATCTCTATTACCAGGACTGGATAAATGCCAATTAACTTTTTTTTTTCTCTAATGGGTAGATCTTATTCTATTCAAATTATACCTAGATGAATTCAACTTCCTAAACAAACCAAGTCTTAATTGTTTTATCTTGTAACACTCAGCACAATATCGTTTTTCTTAGGATTTGAAAATATTTGGAGTATGAAGGCCTTGATGATCAGGGACTTGGGGAAGCCCATGAGCTTTAATGAAAACTTGTTCCCAAGCAGGGTTAACTTGCAGATGAGGCTCATTTGCTCTGGGAACATTTTGATGACATCCTCCTCAATCAATCTAAAGCAATAAAGGAGCTCTCATGAATTTTTCATCAGGGCATCAAATAAGTTGGACTTGGCTGATTAATTGTTAACAACCTGAATATATTTTAAGTCAGCATCCTTTCTCCTTTGTGACAATTTCAAATTTCTTAATGAGGGCAATCTACTAGTCTTTTTGGATAGATGTATTTCCAATCGTCAGATGTGAAATGGAAGGTCATCTCCAGGAAGTAAGACCATCAGATTCAAGAAAGGGAGAGCATTCTTTTGTTTACCTTTGTTACAATCTTTCATATCAGTTCCAGCAAGGATTCCTCAAGCCAGCTGCATCTCCAGTGCATGAGTGCTCAGACCCAGCACACTGCTAAAGTGTCTCCAGTTCAAATCTGCCGCCATCTGGATATCTGGATGACATGGCCCATTGATAAGACATCTGATCACATAATGCCCAGTATACCTATTGGTAACTACTCACTGTCTCATGCAAAGCACTCACATGACATTTCTATGTCTGAATCAAGAGTGAAAATATTTCTGTCAAGCAGTTCACCAGAAAAATCTAGAAGTATCAGATTCTTGATTGTCCATTGAAAATGATTTACAGTCATGTTTAGTCTGCCTCTATTGAAGCAAATGTTGACTTTCAAGGGGAATAACATCATCATTCAGATGGAGCTTACTAAGTTAAGTTTGAGTGGACAAATAATGAAATTACATTATATATTTATTACAAATAAATTAAATTACAATATAAATATAAATATATATATATATATATATATATAAAATGCCATCATCCTAGGTTAAATATTTTTCTGTGATGATCCTTCTACTAATGCATATTGGAAACTAAGTCATATAATAAAAAAAGTTACCTGGGATCATAATACAGCCTAGTGGAACAAAACTAATCTAAGATTGTTCAATTTAAGGCAATATTTTACCTAGTTTTTACAACCTGTTTTCCTCCATTTGATCTGGGATTACTTTATATTTTTCATTAAGATAAATAGCGATGAACTCTGATTCAACATAACTATTGATATAGAAGACATATTTTTTCTATATTTAACATGTGACATACTTTCTACCATACGTACTGGATGAATGGATATTTTGCTATAAAATGTAGGTAATCGTATTGATAGCATTACCTAAAATTTGCTGATCCCTTCTGTCTTAGCCAACACGGATTAGGCTAATCCATTCCCATGTGTTTTCTAGTTCTTTTGCTTAACAGGTGCTCATCAGCTATGTTCATTAACTTCACCATAGAGACAAAGAAGCTGTAGGAGGAAGGCTCTGTATTCTGCTCAGTGACGAGAGGCTCAGGGCATTTCCAGTGACAGCCTATGGTATTAGGTTTAACGTGCTAATCCTTATTTATTGGACCCTCTGTAAAGGAATGTGAACAACTTCTACTTTACCACAGGAGGTCTCACCTATGGGAGCCATTTGAAAAGTGATGATGTCCAGTCTGGATGGCAACTCCCTTCCAGCCTTACATGTAGACATAGTGGCTAAAAAGTGAGGTTTACTTCGGGGAGGCAGAGAGTGAGCTCCAGGCTAAATGGAGTCACACAGCAAGTTCCAGCTTGGGACATAACTTCTCTCTGTCTTTGGACCTTTACAACTAACTTCTGATATTGTGAATAGAGGAGAAACCCCAGGAGATTTAATTTTAATTAAAGCATATGATGCCCTATCATACTTGAAAACTGAGATGCTGTCTAGTAATGTTTTCAGTACTCACCCAAAACACAAAGATGAGACCAAACTGAAGTAGTCCATTGCTTAACACATATATCAATTTAACCCCTTGAAGTAAAATACTTACTTGAAAATATAAAACACATTTTGTATTAAATACTACGTTTCTCTTTTTTTTGACAAGAATGTGATTTAACATGTATCTATTTGAGGTCTGACTATCTTCACAAGCCATCTATAAACTCTTCAAACAGCTTGAACACTTTGTAGGTATGTGATCATTGAGTTATATCTTTTCCTTGTTTTTGTCATGGACTTGAAAAAAGGCTTTGGGGTTTCCCTCTCTAATTTTCTGAGATTTCAGCCCATGGTTGCTGTCTCACTGTTTCTGGGTCCTGGTGGGAAGGTGTGAAGAGGCGAAGCCATCACTGCATAGTGACCAGGAAGGAAGGAGAGAGCGCACTTATGCTAGAAGGCTTTTACTATCTCCCTCTTTCAGTCTATCATGTCTCCCAGGTGACTGGATGGCGCCCCCTGTTGTCAAGGTGGGTCTTAACCTCCTCTGGAAAGGCCTGCAGGATGATTCCAGAACCTACTTCATTAGTTTCTTAAACGTTTCTCAACTGAGTCAAGCTGACAAGCAAGATTAATCCTGACACAGAGCAAACCAACAGAACTTCTGAACAGGATAAGTCACAATTTAGCCTCCTTTTTTTGGGTAAACTGCCACATTAAAATAAACGTTGTGCTATCTCTGGCTTCCATCAAACAGTTTTACTCATTTCATTGCGGACACCTCCCCCTAGCCCCTGTAAGTGAATGTTCCATCAGAGCCCGTGGATCAGTACATGCCACTACAATAAGGAGAAGGAATGTTTCAGTTATGGGACATGGTAGCAAATGTGTCCTGACTTCTCTGAACATAATCTATGGTAGTTTTCAAAACCCTCAGCAGAAAGGAAGTTTTACATTGGATGATGTTATGTTATTTTATTTTTATAATAGAGAAGATTAATGACACAGTAATTCTGGGCTTCTTGGCTTACACACGTTCTTTTGCCACATTTGCATGAATAAATTTCAGAGTCGATTTTAGAAGCAACACAGACTATTTTCCTCTGTCATATTTAGCAAGAGCATTAAAACAAAACTCAGGAGCTAGGAATTTAGTTCAATGATAGTATAGTGGTTTGCATATGCAGCCTCTGGATTCAATCCTTGGTACCAAAACAGCAAAATTAAGATGACCAGTGAAACTACAGTTTTTGAAAGGATTCCTTAATGCATCTTTAAAATGTTCTAGTTAAAGTAACTAGGCCAGACTGAGACTGTTGGTTGGATTATAGAACACTTGCCTAACATGCACAAAGCCCTAGGATTAAGCCCCATCCATGCCTAATACACACACACACACACACACACACACACACACACGACTTAAAGGAGACATGCCTCAGAATTGTTAACTAGTTCAACAGTGTTTTGAAGTATCTTCTTTGATTGAGTTAACATTAGAGACCATCCTGGTAGTGTTTAAAACTGCCTTTGACCTCCCATTCCGCAGAGGAGAATGGGGAAGCCCTTTGGAAAGGCGGTGACTACCAAATCATAGATGTGAGCCATTGAGACCGGCTTTCTGCATGACCAAAGGAAAGTGGTTCTGTCTCATTCCTCACCAAATTAATGATTAATGTACTGACCTGCACTCCTGTAGTAAATATTTACTAGTAACCATGGCCTACTTCTCTCAGAACACCCTATGTTTGAATCATTAACTCCATGGTTACAAATATGTGCATAGATGTTAAATGTGGGAGGGGAGCCATCAGAGCACTGAAGGTGAGTCCTCTGCAGAGGGTGGCTTGCAGAAGTGGCTCCATAGGGGTAGGAGTCAGTCATAGGATATACTGATTCCAGTACCCGGTCCCCAACCTGATGTACCGCAGGATCAATCTACGGCTAAGAGGACAGCTGCTTCTTCAGACATAATGTAGATTAGAACAAAAATTCTTCTTTCACAGTGAGGCTGTGCATGCCTTTTCTGTGACCAGGATAATAACACCAAAGCACTTGCTTCCCCAAACAGTAACTGGAAGGAGGGCATCTCCTTGAGGAATTATGGGAGATGATTTGGGTGTTCCTCGGGTAAACCTGATGGATATAATTGACAAGGCCTACGGATGCCAGTTCTCAGCTTCTGTGTTCACACTTTATTATAAAGACTTCAGACTGAGACACATCATTGTAGTTAGCCAAGAAATTGCTCCCAGACTAGAGGACATTAGGCCTCCCATCATCTGCTGATTTCAATGGCTAGTTTCACAGAGAATAACCTTGTCTGTCTTCTCGGGAATACCTCGCTCTGTCCACAGGCACTGTCTATAAGAACATTCAACATGTCAAGAAACAGTGATGAAGCATATTGTTCTAGAAATGTTCACAGAATCTAAAAATATAATTTCAACAGAACATGAAAACTTCTGGAAGCTACTACTGGATATAAAGGAATAATTTAACAACTGGTCTGTTAGAAGGACACTCTAACCACGCCTCTTCTGTGGGTTAGCTTCAGCTGGGGTAGCAGCTTGCAGATAGTACAGGGCTGAGTTATGGAAGCACAGGCATGCTCCTACTGTTATTTCTATGATCTTCCCTTTTATCTGCTTGATAAGCATAGTCTGTACCAAGTAAAGGACATTGTGTTTGCAAGTGAACTCGATCTGCCTCAGAGAATTATCCACAGTTTACAAATCTTGTTCTCATGGTGACTTCTGCCCAAAATTATCTTCAGAGAGTCGTGTCCTGAGTGCCTTTGTATTGGATACTGACTGATTCATTCAGAGGCAAGGCAACTGGTTGGTTATCTACATCTTTATAAATCTCTGATTCATTTATTTATTAAATAGAGACAAATGAATTACCAAGTGTGCAACATGTTTTTCATTCTTCAAATGTGTCTCAAGCAGGCTTCTCAAGAGAGGGCTGTTCAGGGGACTAGAGAGATGATTCATTAGTTAAGATCATGTGTGGACTTTTGTGGGTACAAGCATGTCCATAGTTTATACACACACACACACACACACACACACACATATATATACATACACACATATACATACATATAATATATGTGTGTGTGTGTGTGTGTGTGTGTGTGTGTGTGTGTGTGCAGGCAAAATACTTAAACACATAAGTAAATCTGAAAACAAAACCCTAAAGATGGCTCCTTGCTTGTCCACACACTTCCCACTATCATGCCCAACAGGGAGGGAGACGTTGGCTTTTCTTTTAAGTGTCTACTCTAGATCACTCTGTCACCCATCTGCATAGAAATCCATTTCCAACCTTTGTGTCATTAGGGGGGGTGTATCTACTTCCACTTGATGGAATCCATAGTCTGCCGTTCCTTACATCATTTCCTCTCAGTCCTTGAGCATTTCATCAAACCATCATTTCTTCAGTGCTACTACATCTGGTTTAAATCTCCGTGGTTTTAATATACAGAAGAAGGATTCTTCTGTCACTTGGACTTCACCATCATTGGACCACAGGTGCTTCAGTGATTTTTTGTTTATATCCACCACAAACTCACACCCCAGTGGTGACTCTGAAAGTGACATTACTAATAGCTACAAATCTCTTCGCAGTACCAAGCATTCTGATTTCTAGCCAACATCTCGAAATCTAATTTCCGAAGAATCTGACTTAGCTTAAGGCTTTCAGTCTCTTGATTCTGTTCCTTTAGCTCTTCACTCTTGTACTTTCTTTGGTCAGGATGCACAGGCAGTTTCATAATTATTCATCAATGTTGACTTCTTCTTGGCTTATTATAATACTGCTTGTCTTGCTAACCTTTAACCTTTATCCCTGGCTAACTTCAAATCTTCAATGGTCTCTTAGCCTAGTGTGGCTGGACAACAGACTACAACCATGCTTGCTGATCTCATTCTAAATGTGTGAGTCAGACACCATCACATCATCTACCTCTGCCTTGTTCTCTTGCTCCTGCCACGAGACAACCACTTCATACCAACCCTTTTGTCAAATTTACAGCATCTCCCTCTTCAGCCCCACACTCAAATGTCTGTTAGCACAGATTTGTGGAGAGAAACAAAGCATTAGAAGATAATTTCTAAGTTTTCCCCATCCCATCTACTACCTTGCCTGGCTCAGACTCTCCTTCACTTCCTAACTTGTTTTGCTCTGAACCATCTTCTTGAAGATCTTCAAGGAGCATCTATGCTCTGACTGTAGCTTCTGTGGGGCTTGACTTTGCTCCCAGCCTTACTGTGCCCAGCACTCTGACTGTCCTTCAGTACCTTCACAGGTATATTGTGCTCCATCAACCACCCTGACTGTGCTCCATAAACCACCCTGACTATGCTCCATCAACCACCCTGACTGTGCTCCATCAACCACCCTGACTGTGTTCCATCAACCACCCTGACTGTGTTCCATCAACCACCCTGACTGTGCTGCATCAACCACTTGGACTGTGCTCCATCAACCACCCTGACTGTGCTCCATCAACCACCCTGACTGTGCTCCATCAACCACCCTGACTGTGTTCCATCAACCACCCTGACTGTGCTGCATCAACCACTCGGACTGTGCTCCATCAACCACCCTGACTGTGCTCCATCAACCACCCTGACTGTGTGCCATCAACCACCCTGACTATGCTCCATCAACCATCCTGACTGTATTTGATCAACCACCCTGACTGTGCTCCATCAACCATCCTGACTGTATTTGATCAACCACCCTGACTGTGCTCCATCAACCACCATGACTGTGCTCCATCAACCACCCTGACTGTGCTCCATCAACCACCCTGACTGTGCTCCATCAACCACCCTGACTGTGCTCCATCAACCACCCTGACTGTGCTCCATCAACCACCCTGACTGTGCTCCATCAACCACCCTGACTGTGCTGCATCAATCACTCGGACTGTTCTCCATCAACTGTGCTCTACCACCCTGACTGTGCTCCATCAACCACCCTGACCGTGCTCCATCAACCACCCTGACTGTGCTCCATCAACCACCCTGACTGTGCTCCATAAACCACCCTGACTATGCTCCATCAACCACCCTGACTGTGCTCCATCAACCACCCTGACTGTGCTCCATCAACCACCCTGACTGTGTTCCATCAACCACCCTGACTGTGCTGCATCAACCACTCGGACTGTGCTCCATCAACCACCCTGACTGTGCTCCATCAACCACCCTGACTGTGCTCCATCAACCACCCTGACTGTGTTCCATCAACCACCCTGACTGTGCTGCATCAACCACTCGGACTGTGCTCCATCAACCACCCTGACTGTGCTCCATCAACCACCCTGACTGTGTGCCATCAACCACCCTGACTATGCTCCATCAACCACCCTGACTGTGCTCCATCAACCATCCTGACTGTATTTGATCAACCACCCTGACTGTGCTCCATCAACCACCATGACTGTGCTCCATCAACCACCCTGACTGTGCTCCATCAACCACCCTGACTGTGCTCCATCAACCACCCTGACTGTGCTCCATCAACCACCCTGACTGTGCTCCATCAACCACCCTGACTGTGCTCCATCAACCACCCTGACTGTGCTGCATCAATCACTCGGACTGTTCTCCATCAACTGTGCTCTACCACCCTGACTGTGCTCCATCAACCACCCTGACTGTGCTCCATCAACCACCCTGACTGTGCTCCATCAACCACCCTGACTGTGCTCCATCAACCACCCTGACTGTGCTCCATCAACTACCCTGACTGTGCTCCATCAACTGTGCTCTACCACCCTGACTGTGCTCCATCAACTACCCTGACTGTGCTCCATCAACTGTGCTCTACCACCCTGACTGTGCTCCATCAACCACTCGGACTGTCCTCTACCACCCTCACAGGTTTACTGTGCTCCAGCACCCTGTCTGTGCTCCATCACCCTAGACCTGTTACACTGTTTGAATACCCACACGACCACTACTCCCAGCTCCTGGTACTATTTCTCTCCCACAGGTAACCTGCCTGGCTCATACATTCTCCCTTTGGCTGCTTCACTTTCTCACTTTTCCACAAAGCTTCCCCTGACCATAGTGTTTAAAATTCCTGCTCTCCCTCAACCCCCCTCATGCTTTTTCTTAATTTTTCTGCATAGTGCTTTATGCTGTCTAACACACATATTTTCCCTCATTGATATTTGAATATCATGTTTCTACAAGAATATGAAGTCTGTGTTGAGAGATATTTTCCCTTACTTATTTCTGGAGAGCCAGTACCTAAAATAGTCCCTGGATCACAGTGATCCTTAATAAGAATTTGTTCAATGCCTTCATAAATATTTATTATTCAGCAACCAACAAAAACACAGCATGATGTTCTATGTTAGAAACACTATCCTGGAAGAATCATTATAAACATATCATGTTTGTTTTTTATTCTGATAAGATAAAATTTTATATGTCATAAATTCAATTATAAGGGTAATTGGAGATAGAGGAAGAGACATGGGACGTGGAAAAGTCCAATCAGTTAAAAAGCTACTGGCCCCAAACAAAAGACCATTGCATGTTTTTATCGCATGCTAAAGCCTTAACTCCAAATCTTTCTTATGCCCTCAACTAATAAGAAGCAGCATTCGCTTTTCCTCATGGGCGGACTCTCCTGTCCCCAGAGCTTTCTTGGCTTCAAGTGATCCCTCTCTCTAGTGTCTACTGGAGAGCCAATGACTCTTTGCTTCCCCATTTTTTCATGATCAAGAATACTTTTGTCTTAGGAACATTCTCCCAATTTCTGTCTAGCTCTGCTATTAGAGTTGAGGGGGCTTGTCCAAGACCTGGTCCCTCTTTCAATCCAACATCTGGAGCTTCTCAATGCTTTCTTTATTCTTTTTTTAATACTAGAGATACATTACTCTAAAGAATTTTGACTTACCATTATTTTTGCTCTGATAATTTAATTTCTTCACATTTAGATTATTTAATTCCATTATGTATTTACTGAGGGCACTGGTATGTCTCATATTTCCAAAAAAGGTCATTTCTGTATTAATTGATTAAAGTTGGGGATGATCTACTCTGATCATAGGTGTGTGGGTCTATCTGTTCCTTTGGAGGTTAATCAGTCCTTTCTCAGGGGTCAGAAAACTGATATTTACATTATGATTCATCACAGTAGCAAATTAAAGTTATGAGGTAGCAACGAAAACAATTTTCATATTGGTGTACCACAACATGAAGAACTTTAATGAAGGGTTGCAGCGTTGGGAAGTTTGAGAGCCTCTGTCCTACACAGAATAAGAGGCAAAAGCCCAAGCACACTGATAGATTCACACTCTCCATTTTTTGATGATCAATGTTTTCTGTGAGATGCTGTGCCCTATGTCCTTCATACCACAATGGAGGAAACTCTTGATCCAAAACAAGTCACCCCTCCTTTAGTTGGCTTGTTGAATATTTTGTCATAGCAATGGAAATCAGATTGGTACCAGAGAAGCAGACTTGTTGCCTTGGCTATTCTTATAGAAGTAGTTCAGAGCATCTGAAGTTGGATTGTGGGGGTTTAGGAGGAGGATTGGAAAAGTTTAGAAGCTCTAGGAAGCTGTATGTAGGACTTGATGGGTGATGCTGATTCAGAAGATGCACATTCTGGCGGCATCCAGAGAGTAAGCGTTTGCACAGTTCCTGATGAAATAAGGACCCTGGTTTGGAACCGAACTGCTTAATGCTCACGTTACTTTGGGATGGAGAACTCACCAACATTTCATGAAGGCTCATGGTAGAATGATGTCTTGGTTTCTTTTCCTATTGCTGTGATAGATTATTTGGACAAAGCTCTTGAAGTGACCTTTATTCTGGATTATGGTTCAAGGTATATCAGAAAGGGGAAGTCGAGACAGCAGGAGCTGGAAGCAACTGGTCCCAGAGCATCTATGATCAGGAACAAAAATTCTGAGTTCAGGTATCTGTGCAGATCCTTTTCTACTGAATTTCCCACCAAGGAAATGTTTCATCCACAATTACGACAGGTTTCTACCTAATTAATGCAGGGCCACAGGCCCATCTCTGAGGTGATTCTTAATCTCGTACACTGAGAATTAGCACTAATCATCACCACTAAGTCTGTCCAATTAACTGGCTCAAGGAAATTTATAGGCATCCCAGAATACTAGCTGTATGGGTAGATTCTTGCTGGCTGATTTTAGACAGGCATACAGCAAGAATTGGAAGTGAAGGGCATAGAAGAAGGGTTTCTGTAGCTGGACATTTGTCTAGAAAAGCAGCACGGGTCAGGTAAGATGTGTCTGGTAAAGCTTTTGGCCTGGCTAGAATGAAGCCAAGGACTTGGCACCGGGCAATAAGACAGATGACTTGAAATCATCTTAGGAGCTCCTTGGGCCCTGCTCATCACAGATTCAATGATATAAAGGGTAAGCTCATTTGAAAAAGCAAATTTCTGGGTTCCCCAAAGACACAATGGTACCTGCTTAGGGAACTTTTCCCCCCATTTAGCTCCCCAAGTACCCAAAAACTACTGCAGTTGGCTGTAAGAGGCCCATCTACTTCTGAATCTGATCACAGAACTTAGCATCATCACCCATGTGATTCGGATATGGTCATGTAGAATCCAAGAATTGTTCCTAGAGGCATCCACCCAGATGTCAAAGAGAAGCTTGACAGACTGGAATTATCAGGGTTGTGATCTTGGAGGGAAATGCTGAAGGGTAACTGAATAGATCTGAAGATGCAGTTGAATTGCTAGGAGTTTAGAGATGCCCGGAAAGTGGGTAGTCTGCCTAAAAAAGCCACAGCAACCAACAGAGCCAGCCTAAGAGATCATGTGACCCACAGTAAGCAAGGCCATAGAAGCAGGAGGCCTAAGCCCTACCTGAATACTGGAATGGGGGTGTTTAACTGTACCATTGCATATTTGAAATGCAAAAACCCCTGTATTTTAATTATATAGGAATATTTCCCTGAAGGTTTGCTTTGATTCTCAATGCATACTCAGTGTGCTGAGTCACCTTGACACAAGCTAGCATCATATGAAAGGAGAGAACCTAAGCTGAGAAAATACCTCCAGAAGATGGAGCTTTAGGACATTTTTTAAACTAGAGATTGAAAGGAGAAGGTCTAGGCCTTTGTGGGTGGTGCCATCACTAGGCTGGTGGTCCTGGGTTCTCTAAGAAAGCAGGCTGAGCAAGCCATATGGAGCAAGCCAGAAAGCAGCACCCCTCCATGGCCTCTACATCAGTCCTCACTTCTTTTGCTGATCAACTATTATATGGAAGTGTGAGTGAAATAAAGCCTTTCCTCCCCAAGTTGCTTTGACCATGGTGTTTCATCACACCAACAGAAATCCCAGCGAGAACACTTGGAGCTTGAACTTTTGGACAGTCTTGGAGATGAACTCGGTGCATTTTGCCAGGAGACATGGGTATAGTACTGGGGGTTTTAGGAGATGTACTTGGCTGTTCAGTTGAAAAGGGGTAGACTTACAAGGCTTAACCTTGGCTGTCAAGTTGGTTAGACTGAGAAGCACCTGGAAGATTAGTAAAGCATGATTCTGGGTGTGTGTTTATGAGGCATTAAGGGAGAGAAGAGCTGCCCCATGGGGACAGAACCCCATAGACTGGGAGCCTAACTGGAGTGCAAGGGAAAGGAGAAAGTCACTGATAATGTCCCCCTCTCTCCCTCCTTCTCTTCCTCGCTCCCTCCCTCCCCCCTCCTCCTATTTTGTTTTCCTATCTCACTCCAGACCACCACAATGAGTTGTTCTGATCCTATGTTTTCTCTGCCATGAGAAAGAATAACCACATGTCTTCCCTCAAATCTTTTCTTTATTTTGCCTCCCCCTGACTTGGGTGTCTGTTACAAGTACAAAATGTCTGAATAAGACCCTTACTCTCTCATCAAGACTAAGAGAAATCTAACTTACTGAAACACGGTGATGAAGCAATGGGAAACCATGAGCCCATTTGCCTAGAAAGAACAAAGTATAAAAATAGCACCATAATAATGAGAACAGATGAATACATGAAACGCTTCCCTAGAAGGCTTAGAAAATGTAGTTTAAAATTACCCTGCAATGTGGAATAAACAGAAAACCAAAATCTTCGAGATATTATTATTTATTATCACAAAAAAGAATAAATACGGATACCGTGTAATTGTCAATGGCATGGGATGAGTTCTCTTTCCTCCCATTTCCAAAATATGACCTCCACCTTTACCACTACTGACCCTCTGTGGCATGTTCTACATCAAAGTCCCTGTGAGTCTCCAATCCCTTCGTCAGTGAAATGTGAAATGCTGTAGAAAGAATCTGGCCTTGGTCTCCCTTAGCCAATAAATCCAAATGGCCTACTCGGACTAAGCACTTGAATCAACTATGTAAACACAAAAGCTTTTGTATTTATTTTTATCTTTTACTGAGGGACCAGGAAGAAAAAATGTTTTATGATAGCAAAAAGGACAAGTATTAAATTTGCAGTTAACCATGGGGAAAAATAACAAGACTTAAAAATTTGAAGAAATGTACAGAACATTCTGTTCTCTGCTCAGATCATATAGAACTGTAGCTTTCTGTCTATGCCTTCCTTGCCATAAGTAACTCCATTTTATAAGCAGCAGTTTTGTAATATACTGAGACTGGGTATGAATCCTGAGACAGAGGACTCCACATCCTCTTTGTGCAAGATAATGGCAACCATTTGTCTAGCATGAACCATAAAGTATAGACATATAAAAATCTTACCCTCCTAAGTAAAACATTACAACAAATAAACTTATCAAGTCAAGAATGCATAGGCATATGTGTATCAAAATGATATCATAAAAGTTAGTCCTGTGCTCTTATCAAATATACCAGATTGACATATGGTCAACTGCTTTGACTGGATCATCTAAAAGGAGGGGTTTCTAAAATGTAGGTACCATGGCACTCACCACCCTTTTATCAGGATAATTACATGATTGAATGAGAATGAAACCATGACTCTGTCCCTGTGTTCCTTCTAGGTTCATTCCTGCACCTCCCCTTGGCCTATTGGCTTGCCAATCATCTGGATTGAGTCAGCATTAAGTCAGCTCTGTGTCTTGAAAGAGTTCCAGATGTTGACATTCCATGAAGAGCTTTTGGACTGAGGTGACTGAATTCACTGATATCTTATCCAGTACCAGCAATGACTTTGCATCTCTATTAGCCCTCTGCTGATTGTCAGAGGTAATGTTCCTTTGAGTCCTGTTCCTGCTATAACCTTCTCTTGACTATTCTACAATTTATAAATCATTGTGTGAGCCACAATGTATGATGTTACTATTAATATTATTAATTAGAATTGGACTAAATTAATCTATCTGCGGATGGCCCAAAGTACCAAGTGAAATCAAAAGTACTTGACAAAGAAAAACATTTTCACAGTAGCTGAGTTTATTATTACTTATGTAGTAGTTTAAATCTGAAATACTCCCCTTCCCCCATAGGTTCATGTTTGAAAACTTAGTTTTCAGGCACTGTTTGGGAAGGTTATGGAAGTTTTAAGAGCTGGAGTCTTGCTGGAAAGGCTATCTGTCATTTACTGGAGGCAGGCATTGAGCTTTAAAAGCTTGATCCACTTACTGCTCTCTCTCTCTCTCTCTCTCTCTCTCATGTGTATGTGCATATTTCACTATCTCTGTGTCTCTGCCTCTCTTTTGTTTGTGTGTGTATGATGTGGTCTTACTGCTTCCTAGCTATCAGGATGACCTCACAATCCTACTGTCTTGGCTTCCAGACCATGATAGACTGTATGCCCTATATCCCCTCTAGAATCCTAAGACCAAATGAACCCTGTCTTCTCTAACTTGCTTCTTGTTGGGATTTTTTTCCAGCTTATTAAATTTTATTAAAAGTATGCCAACTTAATTCAAGTATCCAATTTATTATATGAACAATAATATTCTATTATTGAATGGTATTAAGCCCATAAACTTGATAGACATATTACACTTTTCTAGGTGGTCTTTATCATTGATAGTTTGAGAAACACAATACAAATCATGGACTGTTTATATATAAGCACATACCAAAGACAGGATGATCTCTGTCATTTACCTAGAAATGGTTTTGAGACCCACTGATCATAACTAAATCCTCATGGTAGAGACAATTTTCCTGTATTTTGTGAGAACAGCATTGGTAAGAAGAATCTGAAAATATGCAAAGTTCTAGTTTACTACCATGAAGCCACATCCTTTCACCAGCAATTCCTACTTCTCCAGGACTATTACAATATTTTCAACCCCAAAACTACAACAGAAAAAACAGGTTTACCCATAGCATTGAGTCTTTGTTTCTTTGTGAAAGAGCTCATGTCATATAAAATATATCATCAATAAATTTTCATGTTTTATTTTAATAATGTACTTTTTTATTATAGAGATCTCTACCTTGAACCTGAGATGCATAAAAATAAAGTTTTTTCACTATAATTGTCAATTCTAAAGATAGTGGGTTTTGGCAGAAAAAGCAATCAGTTCTAAAAAGGTTTCAAGTTTTATTTCAAAGATTAATAATTGATGTTAGGATATTTTATCATAGCAACAGAAAAGTAATTCTCTCCATAAATTTTGACACTAATGTTACACAAATGTGTCCAAATGTTTCTGACATGGTTTACTCATAGAAAGTGTTCTCTGATTTATATATTTTTATTTGATCTTCCTCCTCCTCCTTCTTCAGGAGGATCTTATGTTGTTCAGGCTGGCCTTGAACTCACTATTCAGCCAAGGGTGACCTTGAACTTCTGATCCTCCTGTCTCTTCTTCTCAAGTGTTGGGATTGCTTTTTAAATTATGTTCTTCAAGTACTTATTTATCTCAGCAGTTTTAAACCTGTGGATTGTGACTTCATTTAGGATTAACTGATTGTTTCACAGGGGTCCTCTAAGACCACCATAAAACACAGATATTTACATTTGATTCACGACAGTAGCAAAATTATATTTCCGAAATAGCAATAAAAACAATTTTATGGTTGGGGGTCACCACAACACGGGGAACCACATTAAAGGGTCGAAGTATTAAGAATGTTGAGAACCACATAGATTCTATATGATAAAGGATTGATCTCTTAGTGGTCACACTATGAGGTTCTGTGCACCTTTAAAATATCAAGTCTTACTAAGAAGCCTTTAGGCCAGCAGGAATATGCTAGAAGCTGATTGCAGAAGTATCTCTATTCTCTCCCAGGACCCTGCTATTAGAGACCATTGCTTCTACACTCTTGTCATGATGCCCTGAAAACCCATCAGAGCTACCAAATACTGAGCATTGGCCTTCTAAAATATAGTAACATAGTTGCAGCTAAATGAACCTCTTTTCACTTCATAACTGACTTGTGTCTGGTATTTCGTTGTAGAGACAGAAAGATAATACAGAGTGTGTCATCTCATAAATTTCCCCCATTCTAATCTTTCCCCTACAGCAGGTGACACTGAGAAGGTTTAGTAGCAAGACAGTTCCAACAAATGATTTTCATCACTTTTAACACAGTCTGAAAGATCAGACAGATCCCCTAATTACTTTTGAATTTGACCAATGAGTAGGAAGACTTGTCACATATTTCACTTAATGGATAAAGACAAGTATTTAAACAAGCCAGGAAAGAGGTACCAAGACTCCAGGAAAGCACTAAACATGGAATGACTGGTGTCCTGTGGGGAGTCAGAGCACACTGCACCCCTGACATCGATGTGAGACTTGGACTAACAGGCAAATGCTCAGCAACTTTAGCAACCAGACAACTCATTGGGATTTATCAGGAAAACATGCTAAGAAAATGACAGACGGACAGATGATAGATAGAAAGGATAGATACATGATTGATAGGTGATAGGAAGATATATGATGATAGATTGATAGATAAATAAGAGATAAGAAAGAAAGGGAGGAAGAAAGAAAGAAAGAAAGAAAGAAAGGAAAGAAGGAAGAAGGGTAGATACAGATAGATTGGATAGACAGACAGACAGACTATCCAGTAGTCCAGTAGTTGGTCTCAGCCTCCAAATGAATTGATACAATGTCATCAAAAGCCCACACTATTTTAAGGTATTAGCATCTAGTTTTACCCAAAGTCTCTACCCTAAACCACATTAGTAGACTATACTGTGTGCCTAAAGGAATCCATGAGCACAAAAGTATTTTTATCAAGTGTAATGCTCCAAAAAGTTCAGACAGCTTCCTAATGCCCAAAGGCACAGGCATCTTCTTTGAGCACAGTTATGTCCTGTGCCACACGTTTGTCCTTCATTTCGCAACCTCCTAGAGCTTCTCAGCAGAAGCCTGAAGAGAGGTCTTGTCTTTTGTGTGTATATTGTGATTTCTGATTTTGTGTTTTTATGGGGTTTGTTGGTTTTATTTTGGTGTGTGTGTGTGTGTGTGTGTGTGTGTGTGTATAATGGCGGTATCTGTGTATTTCTTATGCTTTTTCTGTTTTTGTTTTAATTCTGCTTTGTTTGAATTCTTTGTTTGCCTATTTGTTTTACAAACAGAGAAAGAAAAGGCGTGGAATCACATAGTTGGAAGGTAGAAGGATCTGGGAGGAGTTAGGAGAGGGGAAAGCATAATCAGAATATATTGTAGGAAAAAATTATTTTCATCTAAAATAAAAGAATAATTCTATGCCCCACTTTTGCATTATAGAAGAAGAGGAACCCTCAGGCCATATGCTGAATGTCTCTGCCCTATATTGACAGACTGGGATACAGTTAGTGTGGGAAATGTCCCCAATAAGGAAAGTATACATTTATTTCATTCAATATAGCTAACCTCAGAAGAATAAAGCATTTTTTAAAAACCTGAATCCTAGGACCAAGTTGATGGACATTAAGTAGGAACTCTTATCACTGAGTTGCATCCCTAGCCCTATAAAACAATTATTCAAAACCAGTAAAAATGGTAGTAACAAAATTGCATAGTTTTCCTCTTCTAGGTTATTCAGCTTAGAGTTCTTTTTTTCATGCTTAGTCAGTGAACACAGTTAAGATATAAATTCACTAGATTCAGATTTCTTTTATTAAAGAGTTGCTGCATTTTTCTAGTCCTTCCAACTCTCTGAGTAACCTTCTGAAGTCACCAGTGGCCTAATTTAGAGAGATGTAGAAGGGCTGGATCTGCCTTCTGGCCACAGGTCCTCACTTTGGGTCACAGGAAGCAGATTGATGTCATCCACTAGCCAAGTGTACTTCCCTATTCTCTCTTCTTCAGCAATCAAGTTCTGCTGGTCCTATCAGAATCCCACCATTTGACAGACAGGAGCAGTTTGAGACCACACTCAGAAAAGTTCGGCGGTAGACATAGGCAGTAATCCCTGCACTTATCTGGGGGAAAGACAAGAAAACCCTTCCTGCTATAGGGTATATCTTAGTTAGGACTTCTATTGCTATAATGAAACATCATGACCAAAAAGCAAGAGGAGAGGAAAGGGTTCATTCAGCTTACAGGAAGTTAGGGCAGGAATTCAAACAGGGCTGGAACCTGGAGAAAGGAGCTGATGCAGAGGCCATGGAGGGCTGCTGCTTACTGGCTTGCTCTACATGACTTCCTCGGCTTGCTATCTTATAGAACCCAGGACTTCCATCCCAGGGATGGCACCACCCACAATATCTCCCCCGCATCAATCACTACAGCTGGATCTCATAGAAGCATTTCCTCAAATGAGGCGGCTTCTCCGATTGTGTCACGTTGACACAAAAACAGCCATTACAGGGTATTATTGTAGGGTCCTGTTATTATGAATTGGGGCTCTGACAGGATACCCCCAAATATCCCTCCTGGCTTTGGTACTCTAGTAAATTTCTGTGTTTCTCACAGTTGATTCTTGGATCGATAGGGTTATTAGCAGAACAAAGGTCGAATGCTTCGACTCCTCCCTCTTTCTCCCTACTCCCGAGGGCCAGCCTTTCACTTCTGTCTTTCCAGAAGAAAGACGCCCACTGACACACGAGACTGAAGGAGCCAATGGGTGGCTTACAGGACGCCTGGGAAGAAGCCATGTAACACTGTATTGGAAAATGGACATAAGCCGTTGGTAGTCAGGGACAGGATATTGTGGTTTGGTAGCGAATGCCAAGGTGCGATAGGTTTGGTCCCTCACCGGGTGATGGTATTGACAGGTGCTTAAATCATAAGGATGCTAACCTTCCTAATGAGTCAGTTTATAGCTGAGTTCACAGCTGCGTGGGTGTGGCGGAAGGAAGCAGATCCCCGAGAGCATAGCTTACCTTTCTGTTTCCCAGCTAAGTGCTCAGTTTCTTTTCTTTACTTGTTCATTTATCTATTTATTTAACTTTAAAATCCATGTGTTTTATGTGTGAGTGCTCTGTCTGCATGTATGCCTGCAGGCCAGAAGAGGGCATCGATCCCATTACAGATGGTTGTGAGCCACCATCTGGTTGCTGGGAATTGAATGCAACCTCCTCAAGAGCGGCTTATGTTCTTAACTGCTGAACCATCCCTCCATCCCCCTCCTCCTTAAAAAAAAAAAAAAAAAAGATTTATTTTTATTTTATGTCACTGGTATTTTGCCAGCATGTGTGTCTATGTGAAGCTGTCGGATCCCCTGGAACTGGAGTTACAGACATTTGTGAGCTGCCATGTGGGTGCTGGGAATTGGACCCCAGATCCTTCACAAGAGCACCCATTGCTTTTAAGCACTGAGCCATCTCTCTCCAGTGGATACCTACTTTCTTAATAGCATGTACCTAAAGAAGCAATTTTCTTTCTCCTTTGTGACAAAAATCTTAGTTCTGCATTGACTCTTAAATCTTAGTTCCAATTCCAAAGCACCCAACAGCATTGCAGTCTTGGGAAATTTGTTGTCTGAAAGAAATTAAGAAAACACACTCAACCTCTTTTTCCCCCCTCCCATCCCCTCCACAACCAGTTCTTTTATTCATGCATTTTACACAGTGCACATCTACCTACCATATCTGATAATTTTGACCCCCAGAATTTTTGTACAATACTATGTTTTATTCTAAAAATAATACATTGGTTATATTTTTTACATCCAATGAAGGAAAACATTTTTGTTACCTACATAATACATAACATCATGTGCTGTCTGATTAGTCTTTGATTGGACTTTTTATTGCTTACATATCAATATGAATTCATACTTTGATATGCAATTTTTCTTTTCAGCTACATTTGTGACAAATTTACTCAACAATACAAACCATACTTAAGGCTCTGAATACATATTACTAAACTACTTTCCAGAAATACACTACCCATTTAATCTCCTATTGAGAGTTAGAGTCCCACTGTGAATTTTACCCACTCTTTAGCCAGACTATTGTTGTTATCTTTTAAAACTCTTGATAATTTAGCAAAGCTTATTATTAGAAAAAATGGTACTTTCATATTCTATTACCCATTTTCATTTTTTCTTTTGAGAACTACTACTCCCTGTTGCTCTCACAAAGGCATGTGGCTTTCTTTAGAGCTGCCTTTTCATTTATCACTGACCCCACTTGAACTTGCAGGTAGTGTCCCTTGTGCTCAGACTTTCGATTTCTCTCCATCTTATGATCCCTGGTCCTGCTCACTAGGATCTGCTCCAAGACTGTTCCTGTGTTTACATAGCTATTTTTAATTTGTTTGTTTCTTTGTTTGTTTTTGCATTTCCTATTTTAGCACAAGATTGAGCAAGTGCTAGAATTGCTCTTCAGATACACACTATCTTTATATGCAGTGGTTTTCCTGTTCAGACAGTATCTCTGCTCCTGATGATTTTAAACTAGTCTGTGTCTTCTGTGATGCACAGTAATGGGACATGAAAGGTGAAAGTCATTAATCAACTCCAGGCTTGGGCGAAAATGCAGACCATCAGTTTTTCTGATGCTGTTTCACGCTGTTCTTACACCTTCTGTGGCAGACCCCGGAGACGCTGCTGTGTGCACGTCATCAAATACTACAAATGTTAGTCTGTAAAACTGATAACCACAGCTTTTCACTCTCATAATGGATTTCAGATTGTGGGATGAACAAGCTTTGAGGGAAATAAAGGACCCATTATCTCCAGTTCCAAATCATTTGGCTTGTTTCTACACATGATAAAGTTCAAAATTCCCAAGTGATAAATACACTGTTTCAATGTTTGAAGCCAAGTCAGGGAAAGAATGAGGACTTTGGCATCAGATGGATATGAAAGTACATTCCCAGACTTGTGTTCACTCCTGCAGTGTCAGAGATGTATCCCAGCCCATGGAAAGGGGCTTAAATACAATCGGATACTGGCTGGTTACTCTTACAAGCTTTGGGACATGATTGCACTAGTGAACCTCTGCGGTGTGCATCATGGTATATGCTGGAGTTTGTAGTTCGGTTGATGTTTGTGTTTCTCCTTTGGTTGCATAAAGAGAACCTTCCCGTACATAAACATTAGTTCACAGACATAAAAAGGCTTTAGGAAGGCACCAGCTTGACTTCTCTGTACAATGAGTTGCGCAGGTGTTGCCTTCATCAATAGGGCCTTTGGTTAAGTTTGTAGGGAGCAACTAACCACCTTGGCAATAGTCTGGGTTGTTTGGGAGCACCCATGGCTACTTTTGGCCACAGCTTGATTAGATGTAAGCTAATCCCAGTACTGGATGCTTCATTTGGCAATGAGAGATGTCCAGTTGGAGTGGAGTAGATTTAACTTCTCTACGTTTCAGGGTTTATTTTTCTTTATAAAATAAAATGAACAGTTAATAAGTATTCATTTCATTGGTGCAAACCCTAAATAGAATTTGCAGCATGGTGGTACATGCTTGTAATCACAAAGCTTAGGAAGTAATCTCAGGAAGACTACTAGTTCAAAGCTAGCATGGGCTGCACAGAAAGACTACCTCAACAATCCCACTCAAGAATGAACCAAGTAGAAACTGTGAGTGTGCAAACATAGAGACTCCATTGGGTAATCTAGTCCCATCAATAGAAGAGCTTATTTCTGATAAAATAGACTTGCCATCACTTCAAAAGTACCATTATACAAGCCTAGAGAAAGCAGATAGGAGGCAGACTGTGTCCAATATGTGCTATTTGGGCCAAAACAGAAGTAGATTCCCTTCACTCCAGAAATCTTAATAAAAACATCTTACAGGTAAAGACTCTCAATCCTAGAAAATCATGCACATTGTCAAGATGATTAAATCAGTCAAGTGTCATTTGTTCCCTAGGAGAGTTTCCACAAACCCATCTCATCCCCTATTGTAAGTGGATGACATATAGTCAAGCTGCACTTCCTTCCCAAATACATAACGCACATGGTAATATGCCTCACGAAACAATAGCAACTACACAGTGCTTTCCCAATAAACTCACACAGGGTTGTGCGTGTGTGTGTGTGTGTGTGTGTGTGTGTGTGTGTGTGTTTTCCAAACAGGCATGGGGACCTGAGTTCAGATCCTCAGAACCTATGTGAATCTTGAGGCAGAAGCATAGATCCATAATCTTAATCCTCCTAGGCTAAGATGGGAGGTGAGGGCAGGAGATTTCCCAGAAGCAGAAAGTTCAGATATCCCGATGTACGCACTGATAAACAAGGACACTGTCTTAAAACAAGGTATAAAGTGAAAACTGACATGTAAGGTTACCTTCATATATGTCCTAGTACATGAACATAGAAACATAAACATGTGCATGCATGTGTGTACACACACATCCATGCACACACTCAACAGAGGGTCATAGAGTATAGTCTCAAGATGATCAGTTTAACCCTCCGAAAAGTACACAGCATTCTCACCACTCACTCTGATATATGGTGTCACCTATCTTGTTGTAAACATTTGCTATAAATCGATGGTCTATTAATAGAAATATCAGCTTTTGTGCGAGTGTGCAAATGTGCCCAATGATGAAGATTAACCCATCTATCCAGGCCAGTGTTTTATCATTGCTCTTCCCGGTGTGTGGGATCTTGAGAGATGACATTCTAGGAAACCTTTCTGGTACATAGCAATGTTTGGTCCAGAAGAACCTTCAGAAATGGGTGCCCACCAGGTAAAATTATTGGACTTCAGATCTATAGTCATCTATCTCTCTTTCTCTTGACCATGGAAATTGGAGTCATTTGTTGCCTATTCACTAATATTTCACAGAGTATATTCTCAAAAGTGCAGTTGGATCACCAGGTGCTGGGATCTCACAGCAACCAAAAAACTCCCCTATTTACACAGGAAAGAGTGATTAATTCAAAATAATGTCCTGGGTAGCAGTTCAGTGGTAGAGGACCTGCCCCATGTATGCAGGGATTTCTTTGGTCCAAAGCCAAAACATAACAAAAGTAAATTCTGTGATGAGCAATAGTGCAGAAAGAAAATGAAGCAATGGGAGTACAACCTGATTGGGGAAATCTGAGAAGGCTTCCACAAGGAGGTGCCATTTAGCAAGGATGTGGAAGGATAAATAAGGATAATTAGGTCATGAAGAGCATCTCAGCAGAATCTGCTGACACATAGACATGGATAGGAGGAGGCCCTGAGAGCACATCAGTGGATAAGCATCTTCACACCCCTCTTTTAGCTATTTTATTGGGTTCTTATATCCCTACCTCCCTTCTAACCTTTATTCCACCTTAATCCCATCTAAAACCCCCAACACTAGGAAGAACAGAAAGAAGGGTAGAGGGGAAAGAGGTGTAGATCTCTTTAGGCCGTTTCCTGATGAACGAGTGTTGGGTTCCTTGAGGCAAGTCCAATCTTGATGTTAATGGACCGAACTTCTGAACCTATAAGGCAGCCCCAATTAAATGCTGTCCTTTGTAAGGCTTACCGTGGTCATGATGTCTCTTCACAGCACTAAAACCTTAAGACACGATGTTTCCTCTTTTGGTTGAAATGTAATATTCCTAATATTAAGTAATTAAGTATATTTCAAGAATATACCTCATTTGGTGGGGCTGCTATCTTATACCCTGCAAGACTCAAAGAACATTGTGGGAGAAGAGGATGAAGGAATGTCTGAAGCCAGAGGATGAGAAAACATAAAACAAACAGATATTCTCTGGGTTTGGCATAACCATAGGCCTCATGAATGACTACATCTCTAGCTAGCTGCACCAGCCCTGTGCTATACTGGGCTCATCAACATTTCATCCTGGATGGGCAGGGCCCATGGGAACTTACCCTTCCCCCCTTCCCTAAGGGACTACTGGGAATTAGTGAACAGTTTGGGGGGGGTACTATGATGTTCTTCAGTGGGGTAGCCATTGATAAGTTGTCTACACACCAGTAAATAACCTCCCACCTACAGTCTAAATTTTAAACATGGATCATACACAAAAGGATGATGGGAAAACAGGAGAGAACCTGCTTGGAAAGAGGGTTTTGATGAGAGGAGTGCCCAGAGAGAGGAACGGGAGCGAAATGCACTAAATCCCAGGTAAACATAAGAAAATGTTGCATTAAAAATAAATAAGTAGAGCCCATTTGGTCCTGAAGCAAGTATTAATGCATGATGTATTAATATCTTAGTAATCTGTCTAAGTTTCTTGTATAAGTGTTAGTATAATTTTATAAATCCAGTTACACTTTAAGGTAATTTGATAGTCCATTTTTCCCTGTTCTGTGTGCTCAGAGTTTGATATCTTAGTATGGCACTTTCTGAGACTGGCTCTTTTTTCTCATCAGAACCTGGACTAGATCTCATCTCTTCATCAACCCAAATTCTGTCTCTTACTTATGTGTTCTAGAACTTTCCTTCAGTCCAGGTCTAGACATTGGGATTTTTTTTTAAATTGGATCATCGTACAATTATTAAATTAAAGGGAAAAAGGAAACCAAAGCAAACAAAGAAAAAGGAGAGAAGCTTGGGTTTCATTCTGGAGACCCCGACAGCAATATCTCTGCATACCCCATTGGCTGCAATTGCTGCATCCCCACCGGAAACAGAGCTGGTATGGCAGAGAACTACTTCCGCTTGCTGTTCCCCGCAGTGACACAGCTAAGGTATGAAATCAACTTTGTATGCATGAGCAGCGCGGGGGACAAGAAGCATGGCAGGCCCTGAATACCAAGAGACGATGATCTTTGGATATTATTTTTGTATTTGCATATTATGAAATTATCATAACATGGTGCTGTCATATCCAGACCAGACATTTCACAGTGCCTCTCCACATCCTCTGGCACTTCCACTTTTCCGGCCCCTCTTCAGTGAGTTTCTGGAGCCTTGGAGGACAGATATTGATGTTTCAGGCTAAGGCTGAAAACTCATGGGCTCTTATTCTCAGTACCTGCACACTAATGCATCTCTGCCCTAACCCCCAACCACCACGATAAGGAACCTCACTAAGGCTGGGGGCAGGAAAAAAAGAGTCTATGAATACAGACATAAATATCTAGAAGGCTGTTTGATATTGTGAGCATTTCAAAAATTGTACCAATAGGTATTCTGCACATTTGGGTGACTACAGTGAGAAGCAGGGGGCTGTAGTTTTCACCTTGAGGACTGATTAATATTTGAAATAATCAATATGCAAACTATCTCATTTCATCCTTTTAGAGTATATACATCCCAAAATATCAAATGTACCATACACATTTGTAAAATTGTTATTTTATCTGTTAAAATACAGGAAATAATTACATAACTTCTTTCAAATGAGAAACAAATGATCCTGGAACAATTGTTCAGTAATATTAGAGGTAAGAAATTTTTTCAGTTGAAAGCCACATTTGAAGAAGTCCAGAGATAAACACAAATCAGGTAGAAAATACTCAACATACACTGGGTAAGTGATTGTGTGTTAGACTCTTCATGGCTCAACAAACATCTGAGTGAGAAACATCTAAAGGAAGAAAGATGAATTTTGGTTCCAACACTCAGAGGTCTCAGCCTACAGTGCGCTGGCTCCATTGCTTCTGGGCCTGTGGCAAGAAAAATGCTCTAGGTTGAAGGGTGTGGTGAAGAAAAGCTAATCACTTCATGACAACCAGGAAGCAAAGAGAAACCAGAAGAGACCAGGGACAAGATGCACCCATCAGAGGATGCACTAAATGACCCACTTCTTCCAATCAGCCCCTTGTCCTAAGAGTTCATTCAATACAGACTCATAAATGTGTTTACAAAATAATGAAACCAATCCTTTGTTATTTAGTCACCACAAGCTAAGGACAAGTCTTCAACACGTGTCCCTTTTTGTAAGTGAGACATTCCATGTGCAAACCACAACAGACAATAATTAGTAGTCCCTACTCAATAAGAATAAAACAGGCCAACCCAAATTGGAAAATGCTGCCAAATCATATGTATAAACAACAGAAGAAACTATGAATGACAGAGAGTAGAAAGAGATTAATGTTAGTATATTATATGAGTAAATAATTGAAAGAGTTGATCATTAGTAATCAGAAAAATAATGTCTATGATAGCCATAAAGTGCTACTCTTGTTACCTATACAGTACACAAGCAAACATGTAAGATAACCATTGGGATGGGGAGTTAAGACAATGGGACAGTCGGTCTTATGACTATAACCCAACAATCCCTTCATATCCACTCAGAACATTTGGAATATTTGCACAGGAAACATGTTCATTGACTCTTTGTCTAAATACAGTAACACACACACACACACACACACACATACACACTTTTTGCAGCACTGGGGACCATGGATATACTGGGCAAAGATTCTACTATATGGTGAAATTCCAGCCTCTCAATAGTAATTTCAACAGTGAAGTGCTATTTTAATTTCTTATAGCTGGATCTTTAAGTCATTTTTAATTTTCTTGCTGATAAAATATAAAAACAGAAAGGCTCAAAATGTGGCAATGTGGCCTTTAATGTTTTCGTGAATCAGCCATTGAACTCAGAAGCAGAATTATATTTCATCTTCCTCAGTATATTTCTTCAGATCCCACGGTCTTCCTGCTGAGTTCCCGACTCAGTAATTTTTAGCTCTCTCAATAGACTGTTTCCTAATATCTATAGCCAGAGATGGTTCAGGCTGCAGTAACAGCTTCATGGCTGATGTTTAATGACTCAGGATTGAGACAGCATGTGTAAGTTACATCAAATACTCTGAATTCTTACCTTTCAAAATAAATAAGGCCAATGAGGAACACTAAGAACTATAGTAAGGCAAAAACACAGGACTGGCAGAATGAAATTTCAGTAAAATTATTTTCTAATTTGCCATGCCTGACTAGAAAGATGAGAGGAAAAAAAGTTTTCATTGACTCTTTACTACAGACCTCAACCTTTGCTTTTAATGCTTCATTTAAGCCTCACAACAGTGAAGAGTAGACATCACTTTATCTCATTTACCAAAACAAGATAAAGTATGTGTGTGTGTATGTATATATGTACATATATGCTATAAACTTCTATATATCTATCTGTATCTATATCATATATATAATAAATGTAAAACAGCCACCAGGACTTGCAGCCTCCCTGCAGAGAACTGAGCACCCAGAGGAGACACAGGAGCACTCTCCCTCCTGAGCCCACGGGTGAGCCCACACTCTCCACAGATTATCTGGGGAGAGACCTCCGGGAACTCTCAGGGCACAGGTATCACAGTACCGCTTGGGTCTGTGCCCTTCAGGCCTCCATCTGCACCCAGAGCTAGAGCCAACCATCACCACTGGAACTCACAGCCTGCCCATAGAGAGCTGAGCACCCAGGACCAATCTCCCTCTGGAACCCTTACCCCGACTAAGAAAGGATGTAGAGATTATTCAAATTAACAATATCAGTAATGAAAGGGAGACATAACAGAAGCGGAAGAAACACAAGAAGTCATCAGATCCTGCTACAAAAGCCTATACAAAACTGAAAAATCTAGAGAAAATGCATAATTTGCAATGGAAGGTGGAAGGGAATGGGATTGGAAGAAAGAGGATAACATCTGAAATGTAAATACAGAGAATATCCAATAAAAAATAAACGCATAGTAGTAAAATATATTTTATGCATATGTAGCAGAATGCGATTTTATTTCATTCGTAGTAAGATTCTCCTTTCAACCATTTGGTGTTTACCTTTAAACGACCGACATAAGATACAATTGTCACATTGACCTCAACATCAAATGTTGAAATGAAAAAAAGCTAAAAAAGAGAGTAGCATAGGTGTGGCGGGGGTGGGGGGGCAGTTACACAGCCTTTAGGCATGATTTCACAGGAATGGAGCTGCCTCTCCGAGGACCAGTGGGACAGCCATGCTGAAGCTAATTGCAGGGGCTGAGCATTGCTGTGGGAACCGGAAAGATGAGCCCTTCTGTCATGAGAACAGATGTCATGTGCCAGGGCTAGAAAAGAGCAAGCACGCTGGCAGAAAACCAAGAGTAGAAAGACGTGTCAGGAGAGGTCAAGAAAGACTCAGGGAAGTCACGTGAGCGCCTTCCGGGTCTGTGATACCCTAGGAAGGAAGAGTAAAGGCCAAGAAAACTCGGAGAGAGCATTTACATCAGAAATGAGCTAGCTTGTCCCAAAACAAGTGGATAGTCACCTGGAACAAATTGCCATAAAACCAATCGTGCAGTTTCCCTCACTGAAGGTGTTCTGTCACCAAAAGGATGAAGGCTCAGGAATAAGGTGAATTCAGTTACAGCAACATGGCTGCATGCCCACAAACATGGTTTAAATCTGTATGTAAAACTGATACTGTGAGAATTATTATCCTGTTCAATATTGAAGAAGTTGGAACTCTGAGCAATCAGTTTCTATGACTGTGGGGCCACCAAATGGCAAAATACACAAGGAGATACTTAAGTACCCATCTGCCACAGAGGTCATTTTTTATCTTCTACTGTGAGACATAACATTAATGGGAAAATAGGAAAGTGGCCTTCTGATTCTAGAGGTTGGTGTCGGATGCTCTAGGTACATACTGATTTGTCTCCATGTGATTCCGTAGGAGAACCCTGTTGGCAGGGTCACAGCGGCAAGGCTAGCATTGCTGAATTTTAATTCTTTTTTTTTTAAACAACTTTATTTTACAAAACAAATATAAATGTACAGATTTTAAACATTTTTTTGCTTAAAATTATACATTTTTGTCAGTACTTTTTTTCAGATTTTAACATAATTTTTACATAAAACTATATGAATATATTTTTAGTCAGTACTTGATTTTTTTTCAAGGTTTGATAGTATGCCTTGAAAACTTAATAGTTACAATGAGCATAAAGTACATGTAAAACAAAATGTAACATGGAAATAGTTAAAGTTTTCTTGTTTTGTAAATTTTTTGTGTTTTGTTTTGTTTTCTTTATTTCTTGGACTTCATACAGTCTGTGAGTTGTTTCTGAAGGAGTGCAAGCCTCTGGGGTTAGCATCCCACTATCAGTGACTGCATATTATGTCTGTTCTTTTGTGACTGGGTTATCTCACTCAGGATGATATTCTCTAGATGCAGCCATTTTCTTAAGAATTTGGTTAAGTCATTGTTTCTGGTGGCTGAGTAGTATTCCATTGTGTATATGTACCACAATATTTGTATCCATTCGTCTTCTGAAGGACATCTGGGTTCCTACCAGCTTCTGGCTATTATAAATAGAGCCGCTATGAACATTGTGGTACATATATCTTTGTTGTGTATTAAAGTGTCTCTGGGGTATATGCCCAGAAGTGGAATAGCTGGGTCTTCAGGTAGTACTATATCCAATTTTCTGAGGTATCGCCAGACAGATTTCCAGAGTGGTTGTATTAGCTTGCAACCCCACCAACAGTGGAGAAGTGTTCCTCTTTCTCCGCAGCCTCGCCAGCATCTGCTGTCATCTGAGTTTTGGATCTTGGCCAATCTGACTGGTGTGAGGTGGAATCTCAGGGTTGTTTTGATTTGCATTTCCCTGATGGCTAAGGATGTCAAGCACTTCCTCAGATGTTTTTCGGCCATTCGGTGTTCCTCAACTGAAAACATTTTGTTTAGCTCCGTAGACCGTTTTTAATAGGGTTATTAGATTCTCTGGTGTCTAGCTTTTTGAGTTCCTTGTACACCTTGGATATTAGGCCTCTATCTGATGTGGTGTTGGTAAAGATCTTTTCCCATTTTGTTGGTTGCCGTTTTGTTTTCTTGACGATGTCCTTAGTCTTACAGAAACTTTGCAATCTCATTAAGTCACATTTGTTAATCTTTGACCTTAGAGCTTGAGCCATTGGTGTTTTGTTCAGGAAATTTTCTCCTGTGCCTATGTGTTCTAAGGTTTCCCCTACTTTCTCATCTAATAGTTTCAGTGTATCTGGTTTAATGTGGAGATCTTTGATCCACTTGCACTTGAGCTTTGTACAAGGAGATAAGAAAGGGTCTATTTTCATTCTTTTGCATGCTGAGTGCCAGTTGGACCAGCACCATTTGTTGAATAGGCTGTCCTTTTTCCATTGAATGTTTACTGCTCCTTTGTCAAAAATCAGGTGACCATATATATGAGGGCTCATTTTTGGATCTTCTATTCTATTCCATTGATCCACATGCCTATTTCTCTACCAGTACCATGCAATTTTCAGCACAATTACCTTGTAATATAGCTTGAGGTCAGGGATAGTGATTCCCGCAGATGTTTTTTTGTTGTTGAGGATGGATTTCGCTATTCTAGGTCTTTTGTTATTCCATATGAAATTGCACATTGATCTTTCCAATTCCATGAAGAACTGGGTTGGAATTTTGATGGGGATTGCATTGAATCTGTAGATTGCTTTTGGTAGGATGGCCATTTTTAAAATGTTGATTTTTCTAATCCATGAGCATGGGAGATCTTTCCATTTTCTGAGATCCTCCTCAATTTCTTTCTTTAGAGGTTTGAAGTTCTTGTCACACAGGTCCTTCACTTGCTTAGTTAGAGTCACACCAAGGTATTTCATAGTTTTTGTGACAATTGTGAAGGGTACCTTTTCCCTAATTTCTTTCTCCACATGTTTGTCCTTTGAGTATAGGAAGGCTACTCATTTGTTTGAGTTAATTTTGTATCCAGCCACTTTGCTGAACTTGTTTATCAGCTGTAGGTGTTCTCTGGTGGAATTTTTGGGGTCACTCAAGTACACTATCATGTCATCGGCAAAGAGTGATGTTTTTATCTCTTCCTTTCTGATTTGTAACCCCTTGATCTCCTTTTGCTGTCTAATTGCTCCAGCCAGGACTTCCAGTACTATTTTGAATAGGTAGGGGGAGAGTGGGCAGCCTTGTCGAGTCCCTGATTTTAGTGGGATTGCTTCAAGTTTCCCACCATTAAGTTTGATGTTGGCTGTTGGTTTGCTGTATATTGCTTTTATTATGTTTAAGTATAGACCTTGGATTCCTGTTCTTTCCAGGACTTTTAACATGAAGGGGTGTTGGATTTTGTCAAATGCTTTCTCAGCGTCTAGTGAGATGACCATGTGATTTTGATCTTTGAGTTTGTTTATATGGTGGATTACGTTGATGGATTTCCTTATGTTAAACCATCCCTGCATCCCAAAGATGAAGCCTACTTGGTCATGATGAATGATCGTTTTGATGTGTTCTTGGATTAGGTTTGCAAGGATTTTGTTGAGTATTTTTGCATCAATGTTCATAAGTGAGATTGGTCTGAAGTTCTCTTTCCTTGTAGGGTCTTTGTGTAGTTTAGGTACGAGGGTTATTGTAGCCTCAAAAAATGAGTTGGGTAATATTCCATTTGATTTTATCTTTTGGAATAGTTTGGAGAGTATTGGTGTTATATCCCCAATAAATGTCTGATAAAATTCTGCACTGAACCCGTCTGTACCTGGGCTTTTTTTGGTTGGGAGGCTTTTGATGACTTCTTCTATTTCTTTAGGTGTTATAGGGTTATTTAGATGGCTTACTTGGTCCTGGTTTAACTTTGGGATCTTGTATCTGTCTAGGAATTCGTCCATTTCCTCCAGATTTTCCAATTTTGTGGAGTATAAGTTTTTGTAGTAGGATCTGATGATTTCTTGAATTTCCTCAGTTTCAGTTGTTATGTCGCCACTTTCCTTTCTGATTTTGTTAATTTGGATACTCTCTCTTTGCCCTCTAGTTAGTCTGGCTAAGGGTTTATCAATCTTGTTGATTTTCTCAAAGAACCAACTCTTGGTTTTGTTGATGTTTTCAATGGTTTTTTTTTGTTTCTATTTGGTCTATTTCTGCCCTAATTTTGATTATTTCTTGCCGTCTACTCTTTTTGGGTATATCTGCTTCCTTTTGTTCTAGGGCTTTTAGCTGTGCTGTCAGGTTGCTGATGTAGGCTCTCTCCAGTTTCTTTTTGGAAGCACTTAGGGCTATGAGTTTTCCTCTCAATCCTGCTTTCATTGCATCCCATAATTTTGGGTATGTTGTGTTTTCGTTTTCGTTGAATTCTAGAAAATCCTTAATTTCTTTCTTTATTTCTTCTTTGACCCTGCTATAGTTTAACAGAGCATTGTTTAGTTTCCATGTGTATGTGGGCATTTTGTTGTCTTTGTTGTTGTTAAAGACCAGCCGTAGACCATGGTGATCTGAGAGGATGCATGGGAGTATTTCAATCTTCTTATATCGATGGAGGCTCGTTCTGTGTCCAATTATGTGGTCAATTTTCGAGAAGGTGCCATGGGGTGGTGAGAAGAAGGTGTATTCTTTTACTTTAGGATAATATGTTCTGTATATATCTATTAATTCTAGTTGGTTCAAAGTCTCTGCTAGTTTTGCAGTGTCCTTGTTCAGTTTCTGTTTCCATGATCTGTCCATTGGTGAGAGTGGGGTATTAAAGTCTCCCACTATTATTGTGTGGGGTGAGATGTATTTTTTGAGCTTTAGTAGGGTTTCTTTTATGAATATAAGTGCTTTTTTATTTGGAGCATATATGTTAAGGATTGAGAGTTCCTCCTGACAGATTTCTCCGGTAATGAGTAAAAAGTGTCCTTCCTTATCTTTTTTGATAACTTTTGGTTGGAAATTTACTTTATTCGATATTAGAATAGCCACTCCAGCTTGCTTCTTGGAGTGTTTTCTTGGAAGATTTTTTCCCACCCTTTTACTCTGAGATAGTGTCTGTCTCTGTCTCTGAGATGATTTTCCTGTATGCAGCACAAGGCTGGATTTTGTTTATGTATCCAGTCTGATAGTCTATGTCTCTTTATCGGGGAGTTGACTCCATTTATGTTAATAGATATCAAGGAATAGTTGTTTCTGTTTCCTGCCATTATTACTTTTTTTGGGTTGAGTTGTGTCTGTGTTTTTTTCTTCTTTTCGTTTTCTTGTTTAGGAGTTTTCTTGTTTTTACTAGGCTGTATTTTCCCTCATTGTATTGGGCTTTCCACCTATAATTCGTTGTAGTGCTGGGTTTGTGGTCAGATATTGTGTGAATTTTGATTTGTCTTGAAATATCTTCGTCTCTCCATCGATGGTGATTGATAGTTTTGAACAACCAGAAAGCTGATACCCACTTACTGTCAGTCCACTGTAATGCACCCTAAAAATAATGAGATATTTCCAACAACCCAAGGCCAAGAGAACAGACCCTCGAGATAGGAGAAAGTTTTCAACGAACACAGGCAGCACTGAGATGCTCCTACAAAAATCACCAAAATCCCACTTCTCCATTCATCTCTTGCTTTCATCTCAATGACAATCCAAGAAAGTCTCTAATATTTCTATCCCCCTAACAAGATTACTGAGCTAGCCAATCACCATATTAGAACAGCCTACTCAGAACTGAGCCTTGATTCACTAATAATTCTATCAGAACCATCCACCAAGTATCCAAACTCCAAGAACCATCTATCCTCCAAGTGGTCCTTCCTAAGACATTCTTGAGGTTTCCTCATATGTGGTCTCAAACGATCCATTGTTAATAAACCTGACTCATCAATAAGTCAATGAATCCAGGTATATTCTTGTTGGATTTCAGGTAATGGAATTTGACTTTATCTTCATAAGCACTCTAGTAATCCTTTTAAGATTACACTTGCCCATGATGGTGAAGGAGCACAGCAAGAAAAATGCTTGCCTTGCATTTTTGACCAGATGAGTTTGAATCTAAAGACAGCACATGAATGCTGGTGACCTGTCTGTGAGACAGAAAGGAGACTGCCTAGTGACCTCTGGGGTGAACTGCCTATCAAGACGTCTGGATTCAGCTGAGAGGCTCTGCCGTGGTACATACAACAGAGTGTGACTGACGAAGACTCTTGATGTCTACTCACACGTGAATCCACACATCCTACATACACATGAAAAAACCAAAAGATGCCTTCTAAGAAGACCCTTACCTTTAGTACAGCTTACCCGAGATCATATAACTTTGTGAGCTTATTTCCAGAAAATGACCCCCAGCACCTCAAGTTTTCAGAAATATATTTATTATCCTTAAACCCTTGATTTCTTCAACTTCCTTTCCTATCCCACAGTCACCAACCAGGCCAAACAATCCATGAGAAAGGAACCGAGGGTTAAAAGAGCCCATACAGGTGTCCAGAACATTCCAGAGGACACAGTAATAAAACTAGGTTCTTCAGTTTCACAGTAAAATGCCCATGGTGGACTCTCCTGAGAGTCCTCAGTTCTGCTCACATTAAAAGTGTTAGGAGTTCAGAGACACTTCTCAGGTTTCCTAGGAGATTGTGTTCTTTGGAAGTGTTCTTGCTACCACGATAGGGTTTTGGCAAATGGAAGACATTCTGGTTCAGTTCTGGTGGCCAAAAAAGGTCTGAATTGACATTATTGGTCTTCCTGGCAGACAGACAAGAGGGCCATGGTGCATGGTTTACAGAGTGTTTTGAACTGACCTCACTGTATCTTATAATCCATTTTAATGCTATCAGTGGATGGAATTATTGTTGACAGGTTTCTTCAATGTCTACAAGGTACTGATTCATTGAAACTGGCGGTAGCTTTTGTTCTACTCCCTTGGGGCTTGCAATGATTTCTTTTTAAAGTGTTTGGTCTCGACTCCCACAAATACCAACAGAGGTTCTGACTTTCTGACCCACTTGCTAGACAGTGAGATAGGGTCAGACAATCAAACTCTGCCTATATTTCTGACTAGCTTTGTGTCCAGAGGCTGTCTCCTTGCTACCTTAGTTTGTGATTGTCTGAAAACAAGAGGGGAGGAACAGGGTACAGAGGCTAGACTAGATGACCACCACTCAAAACCATATTAAACCTCCACTCGATAGCCCAGGCTGGCCTCAGCCTCATGGCAGTTCTGAGTACCAGGATTGAAGTTATAAGCCACCACACACAACCATTAGAGAGACTCTCAAATATAAAACAGGGTAAACCAAATTATTTGATAGAGATTAAATAAAATATATAAGCAACAAGAAAAAGGAATAATATAAATTTCATGGTCATTCTTGCAGAATTCAGTCCCTCATAGATTCTTGAAATGGCTTATGGATAATAGCAAATAGTTGGTTGTATATCCCTGGTTTCACCTGTGAGTAGTGTGACAATTTGCAAATGTCAGTGTTTTTAATGAGGATGAAAAGGTGTCTATCGAGATTCTTCACACACAGGAGAGAGAATCAGCTGCCAACTAAACACTGTGCCCAATCATCAAGCTTCTCAGAACTACTTTCGGGAGTATTCACCTGGCACTTCTGACATGAATTTCAATGGGCCCTGCTCACACCTGCTCATGAAAGAAAGGTTGCTCCAAACAGATTCAAAATGCAAAAGCCTCTCTTCCAAGAGTCAAAGGCTTGGCTAGATTCATGCATATTAATATCTGTTTTATCCCAGTGATTGGATTCTGGATAAGCTCTTCTCTTTATTTTTTTCTTACAACTTTATTTTTTAAAAAGAGAGATACATATACAGATTTTAAAAAGCATTTTTGCATAAAACTATATGAATTTATTTTTGTTGGTACTTGATTTTTTAAAGGTTTGATAGTATGTATTGAAATCTTATTAGTTATAATAAGCATAAAGTACATGTAAAACAAAATATAACATGGAAATAGTCAAAGTTTTCTTGGTGTGTATTGATTAGACATAATGATTTTTAAATACCAAAAATTGCCACAAGGCTATATTCTTAGCTCTTGAGTTATTAATGATTTACAGTTTAGGTGTACCCCACTCTGAATGGGTGCTATACACTTGTTGTTGTTTTTTGGTTTTCCCCCTATGGACTGAGGCTTCGACTTCTTAGACTTTCTTTTTTGAGCTTCATATGATCTGTGACTTGTTTCTTGGGTGTTCAGAGCTTTCTGGGGTTAGTATCCAATTATCACTGACTGCATATTATGTCTGTTCTTTTGTGACTGGGTTACCTCACTCAAGATAATATTCTCTAGATACATCCATTTTCCTAGGAATTTCATAAAGTCATTGTTTCTAATAGCTGAGTAGTACTCCATTGTGTAAATAGACCACAATTTCTGTATCCATTCCTCTACTGAAGGGCATCTGGGTTCTTTCCAGCTTCTGGCTATTGTAAATAAGGCTACTATGAACATGGCTGAGCATAGTCCTTATTGTATTTTGGATCATCTTTGGGGTATATGCCCAGAAGTGGAATAACTGGGTTTTCAGGTAGGACTATGCCAAATTTTCTGAGGAACCACCAGACTGATTTCCAGAGTGGTTGTACTAGCTTACAGCCCCACCAACAGTGGAGGAGTGTTCCTCTTTCTCCACATCCTCGCCAGCATCTGCTGTCATCTGAGTGTTTGATCTTAGCCATTCACAGTAGTCACAAACAATATGAAATATCTTGGTATGACTCTAACTAAGCAAGTGAAGGACCTGTGTGACAAAAACTTCAAATCTCTGAAGAAGGAAATTGAACAAGATCTCAGAAGATGGAAAGATCTCCCATGCTCATGGATTAGAACGATCAACATTGTAAAAATGGCCATCTTACCAGAAGTAATCTACAGATTCAATGCAATCCCCATCAAAATTTCAACTCAATTCTTCATAGAGTTGGAAAGAGCAATTTGCAAATTCATCTGGAATAACAAAAAATGTAAAATATTGTTGGGAGCCGTTTGTGCCGCACCCAAAGATGGCACCGGCTTCCCGCCGATGACTCAGCAAACAGAGCTGTTGTCCAGCCCGAGGGACGCAGTGCACATGTGCCACACACGTCACAGCCCGCTCTCGGGGCATGCTAATGAGTTACTGGAGGGCACACCAATCAGGTAGCAACACGAGTCTCCTGGGCATTTATAAACAGTGCATTTTTCTTCCACGGGGTCCCCTGTTCAAGAGTAAAGTACAATAAAGGTTGTTCACAGAAGAATCCTGTTGTCACACGCCATTCTTGCCGGCGAGACATGGGGCACGAGACAAAATATAGAAATCTATCCTCAACAAGAAAACATCTGTGGGAATCACCATTCCTCAAGCTATATTACAAGGCAATTGTTAAAAACTGCGTGGTACTGGTACAGAGATAGGCAGGTAGATCAGCCGAACAGAATAGAAGATTCAGAAATGAACTCTCACACATATGGTCACTTGATTTTTGGCAAAGGAGCCGTAAACATTCAATGGCAAAAGGACAACCTCTTCAACAAATAGTGTTGGCTCAACTGGCACTCAGCATGCAGAAGAATGAAAATAGACCCTTTCTTATCTTCTTGTACAAAGCTCAAGTGCAAGTGGATTAAAGATCTCTACATTAAACGAAGCACACTGAATCTATTAGAAGATAAAGTGGGGAAAACCTTAGAACACATAGGCACAGGGGAAATTTTCCTGAACAGAACACCAATGGCCTGTGCTCTAAGACCAAGGATTGAGAAATGTGACCTAGTGAGATTGCAAAGTTTCTGTAAGGCTAAGGACACTGTCAAGAAAACAAAATGGCAATCAACAGAGTGGGAAAAAATCTTTACCAACCCCACATCAGATAGAGGCCTAATATTTAGTATATACAAAGGACTCAAGAAGTAAGATGCCAGAGACTCAAACAATCCTGTAAAAAAATGGAGCTAAACAAAGAATTCTCAACTGAGGAATATCAAATGGCTGAGAAGCATCTCCGGAAGTGCTTGACATCCCTAGTCATCAGGGAAATGCAAATCAAAACAACCCTGAGATTCTTCATCTTAATACTGTTCTGTAGCTGGAGCCTCTGTGCACTGTGTCCCTTGGACCCCTGGGAACCCAAGGCACAGTGGCTCCTGTACCATGGCTGTTCTGCTGTCTGATCCCCTGCCTCAGCAGATCTCTGGATTCTGCTGCAAGCCACCACCTCAAAGCTCAAGTATCCTTGTGCTGACTGAGTAGCTTTGGGCCATACAGTACTTAGAGCTTGGTTTCTCTTTGGGGCTCTTTGTCTTTACCTACATAACCATGTGTTTGCTCTCTGGCCTGCACACTGCATATGTGATTCTGTCCAGCAGTTTAGCTCTGTTCCCAGTCCTGAACCCATTCCTCTGTGTGCTTTGTCGTAGCTCAAAAAATTAGGGCTGATCTCAGTGGGGCGAAAAGTGACATAAGAACACCAGATTTGTGAGAGATGAAGGTGAAGGACTCTAACTTAGTTGCTTTTCACTCCATGGTGTATAATCTACCCTAACTTGAGCATTTCATGTGACGTTTATCTCCTCATAAAGGAGTTCCATTCTTCGTCCTTTAAAATAGATGATTGGGGCAATGACATGGCTCAGGGGGAAAAGGTGCTTTCTGCCAAACCTCCGAGGACATGAGTTCAACCCCCTGCCCAGGAGTCACACAATGGAAGGAGAGAACTGTCCTGCAAGCAACCTTCTGACTTCCACACAGGTCTCAAGCATTATTACAAAGAATTGTAACAAAAACCGCTAGTTCTAAAAGGGGGTATACATTAGCATGTCAGTGCGATAGAGGTCACATCTCTCCCAATCACCCAGTACTCTTGTCTCTGTACAGTAGAAAGCAGCAACCAGACCTTTTTAGGCTCTCAGATTTCAACGACCCTCAAAAAATCAAAAGGCCATGGATGGAGAAGGTTGGCTTTTGTCACACGGTCACGCGGTGTTGACGCAGCTAGAACACTTCATTGCACCTACTCTGCACTCGTCCTGCAACTCTTTGTCTTCACAGCTCTGCTGGCTGATGGCAGAGCTTTGGAGAGTAGGAAGCAGGGACAGGTCAGTGCTGTGCTGCCCAAGCCTCCCACTCTCTGACTGATTGTTCACAACCAAAGGAGAACACGTATAACACGGCTCAGGCCGATGAAGTGAGTACCCTATAGCTCTGTGAACTGTGGATGCTAGTCTTCGCACTACAGAAATCAATAGCAAGGCTCTCAAAAGCCAAGTGTGCATTTACTGTTCCTTGGTATTTACCGCTCCTCAGTCCAGCTCCTCAGCATTTACCTTAAAGATCCCAAACCACCACACTGTGGATGGTGGAAAAAGCCTAGCTGTCCAGCAGTTGAGGAATACACAAAGAAGAGGCAGCATAGAAGGTCACACGGTGAATCATCTTTTCAGGATAAAGATGAAGTCACAGCATTTGCAGGAAAGTATTTGCCACTGAGGGTCATGGTATTAGGCGATTTAAGATAGCCATGCAAAGGTAAGTGCTACACATTTTCTCTGCCCCTTAGCTCCTGGATATTACAGAGGTGCATAGAATCATGACTGAAAGTAGGAGTGAAATGGGGAGCAAAACAAATTGACAGGAGTGGGGGAGGGGCAAGAGGGGAAGGTAGGAAAGATTGGGAAGGAAGATCAGTGATATATATATATATATATATATATATATATATATATATATATATATATATACATATACATATACATATATATATATATGCATATATATATACATATACATATATATATATATATATATATATATATATATATATATATATTCATATGTGAGTGTGATGCTTTGAAAATGTTTGGCCCAGAGATTAGCACCATTAGAAGGTGTGGCTCTATTGGAGTAGGTGTGTCACTGTGGGTGTGGGCTTTAAGACCTCATCTTAGCTGCCTGGAACCCAGTAATCTGTTAGCAGCCTTCAGATGAAAATGTAATACTCTCAGCTCCTGCACCATGCCTGTTGAATGCTACCATGTTCCCACCTTGATGATAATGGACTGAACCTCTGAACCTAAAAGCCAGTCCCAGTTAAATGTTGTTCTTATAAGAGTTGCCTTGGTCATGGTGTCTATTCACAGCAGTAAAACCCTAAATAAGACACTGTGTGTAATATGTATATGTACATGTGTATATATATATATATATATATGTATATATATATATATGTATGTATAATGTGTGTGTCTGTGTGTGCATGAAAAACTTTACAGAAACTATAGAAGCATGAGATTTCTGTTCTATTTTGGTAGGAGTAGATCTGAATTCAGAGAATGTCCCTTGCATTAAGGTAACTCCTCAAGGAGAAAGCACTCCCAAATTTTCAAGAAAATAGCTAAGAAGAAGCAAATAGCATTTCACTGAACTGATCAGAATAAAACATGGGGATTAGAGTTAGATGGAACTGCCAGCAGGCTTTTGCTCTGCCTTGCTTCTTCTTCTTAGCTAAGAACTCTTTATACACCATTTAACATCTCTCTGCCTTTCTTTCCTTGTCAGCAAAATGAAGAAAACTATCTGTGTTCATAGGATCCCTGTGGGACAAAACAATCCGAACAGGGTCCCAAGAGCTTGGAGAAGTAACAACTCACTAATGGTTCCTTTCACACCCATCACTGTGTGTGGTGTCTGCAGGAATACCACGGGCAGCCGGAACTGTGTTATGATTGAGGGGCGTGGATACCTGCAACGGATGCACACCTGGGATCCCAGGAGCCACAGGGTGGAAGCAAACTTCCTGATTTTAAGGTCAACCTGGGCTACATGGCAAGAGTTGGAGTAGGGGCTGGAGGGATAGGGAGAAGAAAATGGGAGAGGCAGGAAAAAGGGGGAGAATGATGAGAAACAGGAAGAGGAGGAAGAAGAGGAAGAGGAGGGAGAAGTAATTAAGTCTGGCTTCACAGAAAAGGAAAACCTTATGTGTAACAGAAGAGCCCAGGCACATATCCAGGCACATGTTCTTTCTATTCTCTGCCCAAATAATCAGAGGTCATAAGACTGACCCCTGAACACATACACAGCCAAGTATTCCTGTCTCACAGGACACAGCACAACAGGAACAGTTGCTATAGAAACATATAGACATTCCAGCACTTTCTTAATGGAAACAGTCTTCATAAAACTTAGATGTGTCTTTGTTAAATGTCAGTGGTCTTTTCAGAACCCTATCAGCTTTCCCTCCCTTCTGTTCAGACTCTGTCTGTGTTGTGGCTGAGAATTTGAGAGAAGGGGGAGGCACATTTGGTAGCCGATGCTTCTCTTTATGATCAAATAATTCTTCCTTCAGTCTTCCTGGTTTGGCCACTGGCATCTGTTGGCAGGAATTCTGCAAGGTCAGCCGAAGAAGACGGAGAGCAAAGAAAATCATGAAGAGACACTGAATCCTCATAGTACTGGGCACCCTGTCTTCATTCTGAGGTCAGTAAACATACCCTTGGAAGACAAAGGTGTTTTTTTTTTTTTTTTTTTTTTGAAGAACCCAGGATCCAGGCACAAGATTTTATCTGTACCATCTCCAGGAGATGTGAAAGCAACCATAAAGGTCAGGTCTGTCAATGTGCAACTGAAATGAAGCTCTTCCTACCTGGTGCCTGGATACTGTCTCTCCTCTGAACAAAACACAAGAAGACTTTAAGGGAGGAAAAGACAGGGGGAAAGATTGTAATTAAATTATAGTTTCTAAAATAAAACTCCGAAAATATGAATTGTCCCAACATAAACTAACCATTTATCACGCTTACCCAGAGAGTCCTGTGTACACATGTTTTTCTCCAGTTACATACTAGTTATATGATGTGCATCATCATGCTTATTTCATATGGCTTTTGAGCTGATCACATGAGAATAGTGTGTGAATGTTGAGCCCATAAATGAGAAAGTGGATAAAGAATGTCGTTGAGAAAGTACATAAATGATGTCATTGAGAAAGTGCATAAATGATGTCATTGAGAAAGTGCATAAATGATGTCACTGAGAAAGGGCATAAATGATGTCATTGAGAAAGTGCATAAATGATGTCATTGAGAAAGTACATAAATGATGTCATTGAGAAAGCACATGAATGATGTTGTTGATGGTTCTCAGTCTTTTGTGACACTTAAGGACATGTAAAGGGAACAAACTTCTGTTGCCACTGTTTCTCTTTTGCTTGGGACTAGTAGAGAGGAAGGAACCCTCATTGACTAATGTGATAAGTGGAACCTCCTAGTCTTGTTGAATATAAAATGGATTTGGTTTGTTTACACAGAATGAACTGCAAGCCAACCAGCAACTGATGAGTATTCTTCACAGGCCTACCGAGATAATTATAACCAGAAGTAAACTGGCCTGGTTTGTTCATTGTAACCATACATTAAGTAGACCTCAGAATAAATGATTAGAAATAATTGAACCTTACAAAAGAAAATTGATGTTGCTGAATTTTAAGGTATGTTTTGGCACATGAGGCCTAGCCACTCTGAGTGAGAGACTACTAAGGACCAATGAGTGTCAGGCGGCAGAACGGAAGAGCTCTCTTCCCTTGGAAATCGCTGGGGAATAGGTGAGCCAAACTGTAGAGACAATTAGGTTTCCATGTTTCCACAGAGAACAGAATAGTGTACGGCATGTATTAAGCACCATGGTTACAGCTAAGTTTGTTTGTTTGGATGGTTTCGTATTGCTCTAGATAAACAAAGCAGCAGGCAAACATGACTCAGCCAACAGGCATGCCCTGAGTGTCCACAGGGAGCAGGGGTTGAGAACACAAACATTCCTAGAAATAAGAGGTGACTTTCTCTTGCTTTCAAACAGAAATGCTTATTATATATTTGGAATGCAAAAACCACACTCTAAGCCAGAAATACATTGGGACCTATGTTTATGGGGATAGAAAATGTGCATACACACATTATAGAATAAAATACAATCAGAGGAACTGGAGAGATGGCTCAGTGGTTAAGAACACTTGCTGCTCTTGCAAAAGACCAGAATCTGGTTCTCAGCACCACAATGGCAGTTCACAAATGTCTATAACTCCAGCTCCAGAAGATCTAATGCGCTCTCCTGGCCTTCCTGAATACCTGCAGAGATGTCCATGTGTGTGTGTTTGTGTGTATGTGTGTGTGCATGTGCATGGGTATGTGGGTGCTTGTGTGTGTGTGTTTGAGTTTGTGCATGCATAGACACACAAAATAAAAGTAAAATCATTTTAAAAGAATCTGAGGGTATTCTGAGTAGTGAACATCCCAGACATTGTTTGTATTTCATGCATGCACATGCATGTGTGTGCACATGTATGTATGTATGTATATATATATATATACAAATATGTATCATGACCCACATATGGAGTTCAGAGAATAATCTGTAGTCTTTATCTTCTCTTTTCATTCTGTTTGAAAGTCCCTTCTGTTGATTGCCACCACATAGGCCAGACTCATTGGTCTGCAAGCTTTGTAAGATGCTATTGCCTCTGCCTCCCCATCTTTCCTGAGAACACAGGAGTTACAGATGTGTGCCACCATACTCAGTTTTTTTGTAGGTCCATGGGACTAAAGCCCAAGTCCTCACACTTGTGTGTCAAGCTTTTTGCCCACTGACTCATTCTACAAGCTCTGAATTTCTTTCTGTCTGAGTAATATTCAATAATGAAGATGTGTTTTCTGTAAAGTTTAAAGAACTGTTTTTAGACAGGAAAAAGAGTGAAACTCTTCTACAAACCTGCAAGCAGGGGTCTGGTGAATTTCACTGTAGTGGGCTGTGCTAGTGTTACTGATTGATAAGGAGGCTACGGGCAGTAAGCATAAACTGGGAGCCAACGCATCTGGGTTTAAATACACAGTAAGTTCATTGTCATTTCCTGCCTACAAAAATGCAAACGGTTTTTTAAATTTAAAACAGTACTCACACAAAGGACATTTGAATAAAATAGTGCCCCTGGTTGAACCAAAATGACAGGACTGTGGGAAATGTGATTTTGTTCATCAGTGACTTGGCTGAGAGGCTAAATAAAACAAGCCTTAATATCCCAAGTGTCAAATACACAAGCAGGAACTTGAGGGAATTTTTAATAAGCTCAACACTACGGTGATGAAATCTTTTAGTCCAGATGGTAATGACATACAGCTTCATTTAAGGGCTGGTCACAAGGCTGAGAGGAGCTAGCTACTCTGCTCAGAGGTGAATGCTAGTATGATTACAGACAGACACCCTACAAAAGGCAAAATACCGCATGCTATGATCTTTTCTGTTGACTGACTATGAGCAAGGAAGGGGTCCTGGATAACTGTATAATCTGAGCCCTAAGACTGATTAGGGACTGGTGGGGTGAGGGCGCAGAGAAAGGGCTTGGGGGATGAGAGAATACTGCATGTGTTATGAGAGCTAAAACGGAAAGGTGGGTCTGAGGATGCAGGGGGGAGAAAGGGATGTTTATCGGCTTGTGACACAGTTCCATGTGACCATGACAATGCAAAAAGCAGAGGAAGTCAACTAGGAAATAAATCGAAAAGGATTACCAGAAGATTAAAGTCTGTTTGTGATGTGACTCGTATTTGATCAATAGAACTCAGTAAGTCAGCATAAATAAAGCACAGACGCATCTCCTAGTATACATGTACACTCTGCAACCTTGACAGTTCTTGTTGGCCAGAATCTCAGGCCAAGTGACTGGAGGCTCTGTCTACTTCTCTATTTAATCAAGAGCATAAGGATGACCCAATCCAAAACCCCTCATTCAGCTCCTCAGAAATCAGGGAATAAGGGCTGTGACTGGTCAGGTCACAGACATCATTCTGTGTCACTGACAAGAAATGGTGCTGTACTGCACTGTCCTCTCTGCTGAGGCTGGCTTGGGATGGTACAATGTGCTCTAGCCTCAGGTATACCAGGCCTCAGGCATGCCCAGACTCAAATGTGTTTGGACCCAAGGTGCGATCAGGCCTAAGATGGGCTCTGAGCTATCCCTGGTCTAATGGTTATGGGTTCTAACAGAAAGCAGGGTGAGTAAGCAAGCCATGGGGAGCAAGCTAGTAAGCAGCACCCCTCCATGCCCTCTGCATCAGCTCCTGCCTCCAGGTTCCTGCCCTGCTTGAGTTCCTGTCCTGACTTCAGTGATGTACTACACTGTAGGGTAACTTTATCCATATAGTTGCTTTATGGACAGCATAGTATACTTTCACCAGGCATGTTTAATCATAGTTATAAATATTGTTGTTTAGACTTATTATTATTCTACTTGTGATATTTAGAATGACAACTTTTTTATTTCTTCTCATCGTCCTTGATAGGAACACATCTGTAAAGAGAAAAACCCTAGAGTCACTGTGGGAAAGACACAATAAAGGTTGAATCCTTTCCATTCACCATTTTAATGAAAACTGTGTTGATTACTTAACATCCTCAAAAGGTGATGAGTACTTTTCCTGAAATATGATCACATATCTGTGAATGTAAACATCTCCTCTGAATTTCAGCCTGCTGAAGTTATGATCTATTGATGATCAAATTATTCAATCTGTGGCCAAACTGGCTCCTGATTTCTTGACTTGCCCTAGTTGGTAATTGCTTCCTGCTCTAATAAAAATATGTTATGTGCATCTCATGAATTTCTTGCTTCTGAGATGAAGTCATCAATTTCTTCCAGAGCACTAGGTAATTTACTTTACATCCCTTTCACTGCTTCTCTCAGTCACCTTCCCACAATGCTTCCCCTCCCCCTCCCCTTCTCCCCTGAGAGGGTGAGACCCCCCTGTGTGTATCCCACTGTGGCACATCAAGTCTTTGTGAGGCTAGAAGAATCTTCTCTTGCCTAGGCCAGACAAAGCAGCCCAGCTAGACAATCACATCCCCCAGACATTTTAAAATAGGTATTTTGGTGTAACAACCTGCCACTGGAGCCTCATTTCCATGAGATTAGTCATTATTTCTGGCCCATTTCTGTGAACACTGAGAATCTTCCTTTCTTAATTAAAAAAATTATATCATGGGTTAATTTATTCATAGTCCAAATTCAACTCTAGAGCAATTTATTTACCTTGCCTTCAGTGAATTTACAACAGAACTTCCTCCCTTTCGTGCTTAAATTGTTTTTGACAGCCATGGTAACATAATTATTCATTGACTTCATGCCACACAACACACAAAATGAGTTTGGAATAATGTCACCAACAATATAAGGATAATTAAAAAGTTAATAATTTAGTTTGCCCTCACTCAGATTAAGGTCTATGGACAATGCGAATTAAACTTACTATACATTAAACATAAGTCACCTGAAAAAGTCCCTATCTGGAGTTATACCAGTAACTGGACAATTAATTCCACGTTTTATTGGATTTCATTTTTTAGGAGCTACTTTTCTAAGTCAAATGTTTTCTATGATATAAGTCAGAATTGTATGCAGAACACATCTTAAAAATCCTCATCGTTTCCCATCTCCCCAGTGTGATGCATTTACCCATGGATAGAGTGTTTGCTGCTGAGGTGGAGAAAGTCTATTTTCTCCAGGAATGTGCCCCTACTTCTACAGTCAGCCCTGCACTTGAGTTCATACGGGCAACATGAATCCAGACATACCAGCACATGGTATCAGGTATCAAATTATCCAAGAATTTAAAAATTAGTGTTTGCATCCCAGGCTGGCCTTGAGCTCCAGATTCTCCTGCCACCATGAGTATTGCAGGTAAATGGATGGAACTAGAAAATATTATCCAGAGAGAAATAACACAGACCCAAAAGGACATGAATGGTGTGTACTCACTGATAAGTGGACATTAGCCCCAAAAGTACAGAATACTCAGGATACAATCAATCCATGGAACTCAGGAAGGTTAACAAGCCGAAGAGCACAAGTGAGGACGCTTCCATCCCATTTGGGAGGGAAAAGAAAGTAATCACAGAGGGAAGAGAGAGGGGGGCACATGGGAGAGAATGGGGAGGTAGAGGGGGAAATGGGAACATGATTGGGTATGGGGGAGACAGGAGTGAAGAAGCCCTGAGGGTCAGGAGAATGAATGCAAACATGCAACCTCAGAAGACTGGAGGTGGGGAGACCCTCTAGAATGTCCCAGAGATCTGGGAGGTGAGAAAGTCACAGGATTCAAAGGGAGGGACCTTCCATGAAATGCCCATCAATGGGGAGAGGAAAATTGTAGAGCCCACCTCTAGTAGAAAGACAAGGCATCGAGTAGAGGGACAGGGTTGCCATCCCACAGTCAAAAATTTTGACCCAGAATTATTTCTGTCTAAAAAGAACTGCAGGAATAAAAATAGAGAAGAGACTGGGGGAAAGGAGGTCCAGTGACTGGGCCAACTTGGAATCCATCTCAAGGGGAAGCTTCAAGGCCTGACACTATTACTGATGTTACAATGTGCTTACAGACAAGAGCCTGGATGGCTGTCCTCAGAGAGGTCCAACAAGCAGCTGAATGAGTCAGATGTAGATACTTACACCCAACCAATGGACAGAAGTCCGGGACCCCTGTGGATGAATTAGGGAAAGGCTAGAAGAAGTTGAGGAGAAGAATGAGAAACCCCATTGGAAGACCAGCAGTCTCAACTAACCTGGACCCCTGAGATCTCACAGAAACTGAGCCACCCACCAGGTAGCATTCACTAGTTGGTCCAAGGCCTCTGACACATACAGCAGAGGACTGCCTGGTTTGACCTCAATGTGCCTAACCCTTGAGAGACTTGAGGCCCCAGGCAATGGGAGATCTGGTGTTGTGGGGGGCATGGGGACATCCTCTTGGAGATGGTAGGGTGTTGGAGGAATGGGATGAGGAACTGTCGGAGGGCAGAATGGGAGGGGTGACAACTGAACTATAAAAAAGGATTAAAGATAATAAAGAAATCACATTAGTGGTTCATTAGGAGCACATTCACTAACAGCAGTCATTCTTTATGACTGCTGGCTTTTGAAGTTACATAAGCCCGGTCACAGGTGAGTTCATTCACACAGCACCCAGTGAGGGGTGGATTACAAGGAGTTTCTCACTAAAGGGTAAGGCTAGAGAGATGACTGTCACTTCCTACAGGTCCCATGCACACCAAACAACAGAAAGCTGCATGAAACAGGACTGTCAACCATTTCATTGGGGCACAAAATAGCCAACCACGGGGATGAATCCGTCTTCAGGCATAGACAGAGCCTCTGTGTACTCCAGTGTTTGTTTTTGTAGTTATCCATTTACAAGAGACCATGGTATCATTACTTCATTACTATGTGTTAAATAGACCAGCAGAGGCCTCTCTTGGAATCTGTAGCTGACAGTACATCTGGAGACATCTAGCATTTCTGTTTTGTGTTTCCACTCATTAAGCAGCCAAGAGAACTGAGTCCCTGTGTTGTTTCGGGCATACACAGATGATCTTAAGAAAGAGTGCTAACAATAACCTAAAGGTTTCCTATTATTTCAGAGCTAAAACCATTTTTATGTACCAAATAGATAAGATACCACCCTGAGAGACTACACAAGATCCCAACAGTATATGGCCTCTTAAGAGAAATCCTGTGACAGGAAGCATTTAGTGAGTTGGTATTGAAATGAACATTAAACCATGTTGTTACATAGATTATCAGACACATTTGATCAAACTGTATTAAGATAGCTTTTTAATGAAAGAGCTGCTGGTTACCCAAAGTCAAAGACCAAACCACAAATAACTCTATAAAGTTCCACTATATATTTTGAGGCAAGAGCCAGGGCATTGAAATGGTTCAAAAGGAATCTGGCAACATTTTCAGTCTGTTGCAACTACTTTACAAAATATCCATATAAGTAATATGTTCATGTCATAGTCAAGTAAGCCCCATTGCCCAATCTTGAGCCTCAAGCTGGAATAACAGAAAGTAGAGGGAAATACTTCATCTGTATTTGTTGCACAGATATTTCCCCCAGAAAGAACAGCCATCAGAGGAGTTGAGTTATTTCAGACACTATTTCAAAAGTTTATTGGTCTTTCCGAGCAAACTACATGCTGACCCAGAAAACCCAATATATCTTAATCCCATGGGGAGAAATTGCATGTTTATTGTATCTGTTAATCACAGTTTGAGAAAATATAATCACCATTTTTTCCAAAGCAAATAGAGGTCACTGGAGTAAATCAAGCAAAATGTATACATGTTTGGATAACTTAGGGTTTGGTGTGAGAGAAATGATATCAAACACCAATCTCCACTTGTGCCAAACTGAGACGTCGCTTCTGCCCTGCAGCTTTCCCATGTGCAAGAATGTGAGCAAGTGACTCTGCCGTCTCTGGGGAGCAGTGTGCTGCTTTTTTCATGTCAACACTAAAATCAAGACCATTCCTTCTGGCGTGTGCTTAGGAATCCAAGAGGCTTTACCAGAGAGCTAAAATGCCCATTTCATCATTCCCAGACAGCCAGAGCAAGTAAGCTGATTGGAGACCTTCTGTGTGGTGCCACCTTCTCTTGTTTTACTGAGAAACAAAAGAAGTCATGGTTTATACAAAAGAAGTCATGCATAGGACTGAGTCTCAGCAGAAATAAATGTCAGCCTGCGAGGGCAGGATAACACCAACATCCAAGGGAAAGTAGGCAGGCTAACATTTCACATTTAGCCATTTTTTTCCAAAGCTGTTATGTTTTAAATTTGAACCTAGAATTGTGACATCTCATACTATATTAGGCTAACCAGTGCAAATGAAGCAAACATTTTTGGACCCTCTCTAATGCCAATCACTGTGCCAGGCTTGGAAAAGTAGTTTTGAAACTATGCCACAGCCCAAAAGATGGCTAACATACAGTGCTAGCCCATGAAGAACTCAAAGCATGCAAGAGTACAACATTTAACATTACAGCATCTAACAAGGACAACTCTGGAAGCACATGGGAGTTTGCAAGGACCGAGGCAGGGGATGGGGAGATATTGGTAAAATAGTAGAACTCTTAAGTTGTAGGCTGATTATAAACTAAAGTTGAGGAGACCCAGTGGTCGTCATGGTGACGGCTAACACTCTGTGGTTAGGGTGGGTGTTCTTGAGCTCTGCTCCTGCCATGCTAGAGGCTGACTGGCTGCATCGTGTTCAATGCAGGCACACTGCAGCCACTGTACTTTAATGACTGCAATGGTCTCATCATACCCACAATACACTGCTTCAGGGCTGTTCTTTCCATCCTCTGGCTTTCACAACCCTCTGTCCACCTCTTCCATGATGTGGATATAAAAATTGTATCTGTCAGTCATACCCCAAAAAACCTGAACAGGAGGATTCAAAGATTTCTATGAATTTTGTCATAGCACAGGGCTTGTTTAGGGACTGTTTTTGTTTGTTTGTTTGTTTTAATTGTGTGTGTGTGTGTGTGTGTGTGTGTGTGTGTTATTTTACCTGTTAGGAAGACGAAGAAGCTATAGAAACCCATTATTCTCCTGAGCTAAGATTGAAAAGTTCCCTCCTTTGGAAATTCCAGGAACACCTTTCTCCATATCTTTCTTCCCTTCGATGCTCTATAGTTTTGCAGCACAGTATACTACTGTATGTTTGTCCATTGGCTTGCATTTCATAAACAGTATAGCATAATGCTAGGCAAAATTTACAGTGTAAACCTTGACATGCCTCCCTCTAGAGAAACCCCCAACTTCCATTAAAGTTTAGGGCTGAGACAAGGACATTCCCCACTCCTGTCATCTCTGTAATTGCCTGGACCTATGAAGATGTTGCTAAGGGGGGTACATCATTATTACATGGCATCAGTCATGTGCAGAAGCAAAGAGCTCAGCTATCTGATGTACAGAGCCTTTTCTTCCTGTTGCTTCCATTAGTCTACACCTATGACTTCATCTATTTTGATTATTCAGATTCACTTTCAGTAAACCACTGGCTGGCCACACTGTCAGCATGTGGGTACACAGAACACAGCACCCCTTAGCTATATAGAAGCCTAGTCTTTTACGTTTTAAGAATTGTATTAAGTCCTGGAGACACTCATACATGTGTGTAAGGTATTTTGATCACGCCCACTCCTGCCAGATCCAGTCATCACCACCCAAGCCCCCTTCCAACTCCATGCTCTTTTGTATCTTGTTCCATTTTGTTTATTCACTGTATGCCACCTGGCTTAACTTTGTGCTGCCCAGAAACTCAAGGGTGTAGAGTCATCCACTTGAGCATGGTTAACCTATCAGGGGCCACGCCCACACAGAACCTGACTCTTCCTCCCCCAACAGGCATCAACTGTTCCTCCTTCTTTACTTATGGCTTATGACCACCACCCCCATGCCTCAGTGCCAGAAGGTCAACTGGTTTGATCTTGTGGAAGCCACCATAGCTGCTGAATGCCTAGCTTCTGTCACATCAATCCTTGATAGACACCTAATCTAATCTCTACTGGGCATAAAATATGTAATATTTATCTATATATTATACCTTTTAATTTTGATGGTTTTATGCAGAAAGTAAATAAGATGTTTTTAGAAAGTAACCAGATAAAACCTGAGTAGAACTTGGAGACTCTCCTAAAACTTTTCACTTATCTGTCAAATAATAAAAGAAACACTGCACACCACGAAACCCTCCTTGGTGCTAAAACTGTCGGGAAAAAACGATTCTCTGGCAATTTGATACCAGATTTGCTTCACAGCAAGTACCTTTAAATTCTGCTTTAACAACCAGATGTAACTCGGGATACGTTTGTGCCTTACAAAATGACCCTCTTACAAGAGACTGAGGTAGAAGAGATGCTAATGATAGGTAACATGGTCTCCTGAGGTTTGGTCTTTACTCCCGCGTGATTAGTGTTGTGGTAAATATTAAAAGGATGGCTTATCCTTTTACCTACCCCTGCGGTCTCAGTCCATGGACGCTGCTCCAGTGTGGAGCCAAACACACACTTTTGGTCCCCACAGCACTTGGCGCTCCAGGCCGCCTCTAAGAATTCAGGTGCAAATCACTCCACCGCCTCTGTAGCTTCCATCCTGGGTGGATACGACCATCCTGACACGTTCTCACACAATTCCCTTTGGTGAGTTGTCACCAGACCTTTCACACACACCCCAACTTCGTGGCGGGCTTAATGTGTCCTGCCCGTACAGCCTTTGAACTCAAGTTGCCACATCAAAGAACACACCAAAACACTCTGATCCAGTTGATATGATATAATTTGCCCACCTAGATAAATCAAATGATCTTGTACCATTCCATTCCTTATAAAATATTCATAATCTCATTTATGAAGAGATGCGCCAAGAGACACATAAGCGTCGCCTCATCTTCTCCAGCAACCTCCTCCCCTCCCCCTCCTCTTCTGTTCCTCCCTCTGCTCTCCTACCTCTCTGTCCAATCATGTACCACCTTAACAGAAACCTACAGATCAGAAGGTTTTCAAGGTGCTCCTTCGCCACAGTTATTTCCGTGGCTGGTACCAGCTGGCCTCTGGCACTGTGGAGCCATGGGAACTCTCAGAGAGAACATATAATTAACCTTTGCTTTATCAAACTTTTAAACGTTTGGTTCGGGATGAGTTTCTTCAAAATTATTTACAAGTCTTTGGTGATCAGCACTGTCACTCTCTACCTGAGCTTTTGGCCTTAAAGTTTCACCTTTCCACACACAACAGTTGTACACACACACACACACACACACACACACACACACACACACACACACGCACCCTCACACACCTAACTGGTGCTAATATATTTATGTGTCACAGGAGACAGGCCCAGAGGAGTCTTACTCTAGGTCATTTTTGATGAGGAAGGCAACTTGCAGCTTGCTCTGCATAGAAATATTTTGAGAGGCACTCTTACAGTCTGAGATATCTGAAACTGTGTCTTCAATAGCACCTTATAAGCAACTTTAAAATGTCTTCTGATCGATCGGTGTTTGTTATTTAATTGTGCTGTTTCCTAACCCACCACTCTAGTTTTGCTTCATTTACTGTGATAAAACACTGTCTGTACACACACACACACACACACACACACACACACACACACACACACACACACACACACACAGATACACACACACACATACATACACACACACACACACACATACACACACACACATACACACACACACATACACACACACACATACACACACACATACACACACACACATACACACACACACATACACACACACACACACACACACACACACACCCTCTCATTGCTTTCTCCCTCTCTTTGTTTTCTCTGATTCATTGATTGTGTACAGTAAGAGATTTTTAGATCGTTTTGAATGGAAAATAAGAAAAAACAAGGCTTAGTTAAATCACTTCATAAGAATATTTGATCCTGGAGTTCCTTTATACCATGGATAATTTCAGAAAGCAAAGAGAACTAAAAGTATAAAAATGCTTGCAGTTCATTTAGGGACAAGGGTAATATCAACATCATAAACATACTACATTTTAGTATGATGTGTGCTGAGAAGATATATTTGTAGCACACAACTTTTCAATGGGTGGGGTTCCAAAAGCTTGTTTGAAAATTGTTTTTCTGGATCTAAAAAGCTTTTTCTCTATAAACAACATTCAAAATTAGTAGTTCTTAGAGTAGTTGTGTGTGTGTGTGTGTGTGTGTGTGTGTTATGAATCCTTTGGAGAGTCCATTATAATCTGTGGACACTCTCAGATAGAAGAATTTTTACATGCAAATATGTTCCACCTTTTCACAAGTGTTCAGTGCTTTGTGAGTCCTTTCTCCAATACTAGACTAGTTCAAATGCTCTGCATTGTGGACAGTTGAAGGCATTAAAACAAAACAAAACAAAACAAAACAAAACAAACCCTGCTCTCCAATGAGGTCCTCCTTTGGGGGACTGGATGCCATGCAAGGTTGCTTTGATGATTGCTGCTGATACACAAACTCACTAAAATAAACAGAAATCTATGATAACAGTTGCCTTTGTAATTGTATCTTTGAACTTGTTTTGCATGTGGAATCCCAGGGACAACACGGAATGCATGTGAACAGAAGAGAGGTTTACAAGTGTCCACCACTGCCTGCCACTCCATTTCCATCTAGGATTCATGATACCTGAGAACAGAAGTTCAGGTGGGTTCACGATTCCTGGGAGTAGATAGATGAGAGCATACATATGTACCTTATATGTATTGTGTTTTTCTACAACATAAATGCATCTCTAATGTAAATGGTTTTCAGGATAAGGGAACAGACAGACTCTGTTCCTCTTTGATGTGAGCATTTTCTACCTCCTGTACCTCCATCCCTGCCTCCTCTAATAAAAAGAAGTCATTCAACAGGGGAACTCTTACACACCGACTTTGGAAGTACAAAATTATATAGAAGCATTTGTGGAAGCTTGAGGTGGCTTCTTAGAAAACACATCAAGTTTATGACCCAGAGCAGCTACTTCCAGGTGTTAGCCTAAAAGAAATGGATACTCATGGCACAAAAGCATCTGTTCAAGAATGTTCGTAGCAGATTATTCTAAATAGTTATAACCAGGAAAGGCTTGAGAAACAGTAAACATGCCATAGTGGATTAGGATACTGAAGTGCTGTATAGCAAAAAAAAAAAAAAAAAAAAAACAACCAAGTGCCAATATCAATGATTTAACTGAATCTCAAAATGGCACATCCCACAAATGCATACTTAGCAAAAACATGTGCTTACTCTCTGGGAACTAGTGTATGAAGTCCACGCATTTGCAATACTAAATTAAGATGAACCGAAGCCAGAGTAGGCATGGTCTCCTGGGTGCTACAAAAGAAGAGACTACAAATGAGCCTGACACCTTGGTGTGGAGCAAACGTCCTGTATCTCTAGAGTGGTGTGACTCCCATAGACATGTGCACTTGTCAAAACCCAGTTTGCAAAAGTTCACTGAGTCCAAGGAAGTGTTACTTTGAAAAGAACAAATTTTAAAAGTTCTAGTTAATTGTGTTTTCAGGCTGTGTGTCCAGTGGGCTCATGTTGACATGACCTAAAGATGTGATAATTACAATGAAGATTTGTGTCAGGGGTTTAACTACTGAGGAGGCTGAAACAGGAGGGCACAAGTTAAAGGCCAGCCTGAGCAGCCCATAAAGAAATGGATGGAAATAGTGACTATCCTCCTGAGTGAGGTAACCCAGTCACAAAAGAACACACATGGTATACACTCACTGATAGGCAGATACTAGCCCCAGAAAGCTCAGAATACCCAAGAAACAATTCACAGAACTTATGAAACTCAAAAATAAGGAAGGCCAAAATGGGGATGTCTCTGTCCTTCTTAGAAGGGAGAACAAAGCAATCACAGAAGAAAATACAAGGTCAAATAGAGGAGCAGGGATGGAAGAAAAAATCGTCCAGAGACTGCCCATATGCAGTCACCAAACCCAAGCACTATTGCTGATGACAAGAAGTACTTACTGGCAGGAGCCAGATAGAGATGCCTCCCCAGAGGCTCTGCTGGTGTCATTCTGATACAGCTGAGCATGCTTGCAGCTAATCATCATATTGAACACAGGGACCCCAATGAAAGAGCTAGAGAAAGGACTGAAGGAGCTGAAAGGGTTTGCAACCTCATGGAAAGAACAACATTATCAACCAACCAAACTCTCCACAACTCCCACAGACTAAAACACCAACCACTGTGCATACATTGAGAGACCCACAGCTCCAGTTGCATATGTAGCTGAAGATAGCAGTGTCTGGCATCAGTGGGAGAAGAGGCCTTTGGTCCAGGGAGAGCACATTTTCCCAATGTAGGGGAATGTCAAGACACTGAGGTGGAGAGGGTGATTAGGAGCTAGTGCACCTTCATGAAGACAAGTGGAGGGGGAGGCTGATGGAAGCTGGGTATGGGAAGGGGAAAACATTTCAAATGTAAATACAGAGATTAATAAAAAAGAAAAAAAATAATTAAAGTACGTGTGATAAAATGAAATAAAACAGTTAACAGTTACAAATAGAAGTTCAGAACATATGGATAATCATGATACAATTAAAGTTTTCTTAGGCTTAAAATTTTTTTTTGTATTACGAGTTTGAAGACAAACCTAAGAGAATTAACACACAGAGAGAAAGAAAGGCACCAATGTGCATATTAGACACACACACAGCAACAGAAAACCAGGACAATTTCATTTACAGTCCTGACAAACAGTGTTTCAGACCAACTCTATAGCTAAGAACAAGTGAAGAATCTATAGATTTTGTAAATCTAGCTAAAAACCCCAGAGTCCTGATAACAGCGAAGGAAGGAACCTCTATTATATGAAAGAACTCCTGATATTAAAAACATTCATCAATATGGCAGAGTTTGTTGGGACTCTTTGAAGTGGAAAAGAATTTTCTCTTACCTTCTCCCAAGCTGTGATGTAGCATGTAGCTCACTCAGCATGGGGATCCATCAAGTGCGGGCTCTGAAAAGTCAATGAAGCCCATGTTAGACTCACATCAACTGGGCCGAGATGAAGTAGGATTTCTTCTACCACTTTGAAAGGAGAAAGCATATCAAATTCAGATACGTTATGCGATCACACACACACACACACACACACACACACACACACCTGCTTCTATTAAGCTAAAATTAAATAGGTATATGTTTTTGCCCAAAGCTGTGTTAATAGAGAGTAGATTTATTTTTTGTGAAACAACCAAAAACGAGGTGGGACAAATCTATGACATCACAATTTCCCAATTCTTTTTTCCCTGCTCTGCCATCCCCAGGCTCCACCCATCTAGTCTACATCTTAATTAACTAGTACAGCTGATGCACATGAGAGGGAGTGTCACCTGATAAACCTATCAGCTCAGGCTGAATTAATGACCTACATGTAAACCCTAAAGCTATGAACCATGGGTAAACCTGTCCAAATAGAAGCAGGCTCCTTCCAAGCATCAGTGTGAACGATAATCCTAAAGCAGACAGAACAGAAGGAGACAGGCATATGGGACTAGATGACATTTTAACTGTTTCTTTGTTTCTTTTTAATTTATCTATTTACTTTATGTATATGAGTACACTGTCGCTCTTTTCAGACTCACCAGAATAAGGCATCAGATCTCATTACAGATGGTTGTGAGCCACCATGTGGTTGCTGGGAATTGAACTCAGGACCTTTGGAAGAGCAGCCAGTGCTCTTAACCACTGAGCCATTTCTCCAGCCCTAGCTGCTTCTTAAAAATTATTTTTAACAACAACAACAACAACAAAAGGGAACACTAAGATGTCATCTAATCCTGTATGTCTTTGCCTTCGTTGTGTCTGCCTTAGGAGTTTTATTTTAAAAGATCATTGCTCACGTGGATGCTTTGAGCCCAGTTACATCTTTAATAACAATTGTTTTGGGCAGCAAGACCTTCAAAGTCTCTTGCTAAGAATTTTTGTTTAATCTTACTGAGACTATTTGATCATGACGTTCTTTTCTATTTCTCCAATTAAGATAAATACTCTGTACTTAGATTATGGTACCTTCCTTCTGGGTGACATTGTCACCCATGCTTTGGGTTACATTAAGAACATATTGGAGGTTAGGTATTTTATGAACTGAAGGGTTTATTTGGCACTGGCCTCTGGGGTTTGGGTGTGTGGTCCAAACAGTGTGGGACTGACACACTGGTGGGGCCTGCTGGTGACCTCACAGCTTGGTGGAGTCTAAACTGGAACTGGTCACACTCAGTGAAAGCCAGGTTTACTCTCTAAAAATGGCAGAGTCTCCTGAGAACTGCATTAAACCTCTCAGGGCAGGACTTTCCATAGCTCACTGCCTAGAAACCCCACCATCTCTCCATATTACCATCCTGAGGACCAAGCATCCAGTTCAAACATTTGACCAACAGACTGAAACTCTATCCAAAGGATGGCGCTCACCCTGCTGAACCAACAAGTCTTCACCGTCTCCTCTGCTGAGGAGAGAGACTCTGGTCTGGCAGAGGTGAGACAGGATTCCGTGTGAAGGAGTCAGCGTTACCGGTGGGGGCAGACTAGCAATCCTATAGAGGCTCGCAGTAGAAAGGGAGCCCTGCTTTATTTTGATTGCATTTTACCATAATGGAGAAGAGAGATTGCAATGGCTGCTCCCAGAGGATCTCATGGGAAAGGTGTGGCTGACACTTCCTTGCTGGGCCTCCTTCCTAATGTCACACCTTAACCCCAATCATTCAGTAAGCCTTTCCAGTCCCTTCCCCTGGAAGTCTGGGAAACTCAGCACCTGGGTGCTTTCCTCTTGAATTTGCTCATCAACAAATTTCATTTGTACCAGGGATCAGAAAATTAGGGCTGTGACATTTACTGCAGTAATAACTACTTCCAAAATAAGTGTGCCCTTGTCAACTCTTTTATTTAACAGTCATTTAGATTTATCTGGGTGCAGGGACCTCTGATGGAGTCAGTTCCCTGGACCCTGACATCTCAAAATGCAACAAACATGCAAGCCTCGTTGTCTCCATGCTCACTTTACTATTCATGTAAAAATCTAAAAATTTTAAACAACGTGAAAAAAAATCCGACAGTTAATCTGGAGATATTTAGTAGCTGATGGCAATCTGAATTTAAAACTGAATATTTTGTGTTCATGACAGCTGGATTCATTTAACTTCCCCTGAATATTTATTTTTTTTGCATCTAATATTCCAAAATTGCGACAGTCCCTAGAGAAATTAGACTAAACGCAGTGGTTTTATTAATATGGTCCCACAAAACCTAAAAATGAATTCTCTTGACACTCAGTAGCTACAAATAAGACTGAAATTCATTGCAGCTTCCAAAATTTCATCTATTTACAAGTCCCTGGAGGAGAGTTGTCTTTGTATGAGCGTTGTTTAGAAGATCTCCAGCAGGGACATGCAGATGTAACTAAGTTATATCTAAAGAAAACACCTGACCCCATTTTTTTTCAAATTTAGCCAGTGTCCAATAAATGTCTAATAAAACTACTATCTATGACACATAATGTTTCAACTACAAAGGAAATATAATTTATTCAATTTACTTGGACTAACAATTCATCTATAACTATGAGGGAATGATTTATTAAGTTTTTAAAAGAACTTTCTATATTTTATGTATATGAGTACACTGTAGCTGTCTTCAGACACAGCAGAAGAGGGCATTGGATCCTATTACAGATGACTGAGTCATGATGTGGTTGCTGGGAACTGGTCTCGGGACCACTGGAAGACAGTCAGTGTTCTTAACTACTGAGCCATCTCTCTAGCCCCTGGAGGTTTTGGTTTAATTTTGTTTGAATGTTTGTCTTTATGTTGCCACATTCTATCAAATTCTGCTGAGGTGATTTATGATGTCACTCCTAAAGAACGCTCCTACAAGTCAAAGAAGAATGTGTTTTTTGTGTGGAGGAGGAATGATGTTCAAATACTATTATTTTGTGACACTGAACAATTTGTTGATCTTTCTTATGTCTTGATTTCTTTGTCTAGTAAAATATAAATAGCAACTCTAAGGTATTTTGTGTGTAGCATAAGGTGGTTTGTATGTTATCATTTGAAATCAGATGTTGAAAGAATATCACACAAAAAGCTATAAGATATGGTCATGGAATGTTAGAGTAATTGTTACAGAAGTTAACTTTCTTATGTTTTTGTAAGATTCTACATTTAATATTTAAAACAGCAACATGTGCTTCCCTTGATGGAAACAGATCCATAGAACATGGTCAGATCCAGACAGGTGTAGAAAAATAAGTAAACATGAATTATAACTAAGCCATCTTATGGTGGAAAACTTGCCTCTAAAAGACCCCATGTCCATCCCAAGTTCTGATGAAATGCAGCATGCTCAGGGCTTGCAGGGATTTCCCAGCCTTCATGGGAATGAGTAACCAGACACACGTAAAAGCTGATGCTTTTAAAACCAACTACCTCTTTCTGGGCACAAAGCAGACAAAATGTAAGAGACAGACAACATGTGTTCATTACCTTACTGTGTCTCTGAAGATTTGATGTTACCTTTAATAGGGAGGCAGTGATATGCTAAAAGACAACTATCAGATACTTGTCTTATTCAGAGTTTCTATTCCTGCACAAACATCATGACCAAGAAGCAAGTTGGGGAGGAAAGGGTTTATTCAGCTCACACTTCCACATTGTTGTTTATCACCAAAGGAAGTCAGGACTGGAACTCAAGCAGGTCAGGAAGCAGGAGCTGATGCAGAGGCCATGGAGGGATGTCACTTACTGGCTTGCTTCCCATGGCTTGCCCAGCCTGCTTTCTTATCGAACCCAGGTCTACCAGCCCAGTATGGCACCACTCACAGTGGGTTGGGTCGGGCTCCCCCACCTTCATCACTAGTTGAGAAAATGCCTTACAGCTGGATCTCATGGAAGCATTTCCTCAACAGACGCTCCCTTTGCTGTGATAACTCCAGCTTGTGTCAAGTTGACACAAAACCAACTTGTTGCCCACCTAGTTGTTCAAGGCTCTGAGATCATGGGTTTATAAAAAGTGCCAAAGAAATGAAGATTTGTCATGCTGAGATGACTGAAATACAGCAGCCCTATCAGGACTTGGGCATATGCTTTCAGTTTGGACATTTCAGAACTCCTGATATATGTGGATGTGAGTGCTGCCTACTGGCCTGGGAAAGCCTTCCGTTGTTTTACTTTTTAGCTGTTGTGTTATTTTTTTAAAGTGTTTTTTTTTTCAATTATATTTCACTGTTGTATGTTCACAATGCTTCTGATTAGTGTTCATCCAGAAAGAAAAACTCTACTATGGGAGATATTCTATAAAACTGGTAGAAACAACAGGCTTACCTGACACACACATACCAGTATACAGACAGTAGAAATGTGACAGAGAAAATGCCAAATGATGTTATCAAGAGAATGTAAAATTTTCCTTGGATCAGAGCTCAAAGAAAGTAAGCTGACAAGAAGCCTGAACAGCAATTTACAATTAGACTCTGAAGAAAATTGTGATATCTGACAGCTCGATACAAATTAAGAAAACAATCCATCATCTTAATGAGAAAGTCAGCAAAGAGATAAAGAGAATTTTAAGAGCTTCTGGTGCAAATCCTGCAGCTGGAAACCTTGATAAGTCAAATAAGACAACACAGTTGAAAGACTCAAGAACAAATTAGAGGAAACAGAAGGTTTTTGGTACTTAAAAGATGTTTTGAAATACCCAGTCAAACAATTAAGTAAAAACAAAAGAATATAGATATCATTTGATACTTATGGGATATAAATGAGGAGAGAAAAGTTCTAGTGATTGGGTGCTCCAGTAGAAAAAAGAAAGGTAAATCTCACAGAAGAAGCTTCATTGAAATAATAGTTGAAAGGTTTCCAATCTTAGGAAGATATGGACATGTAGACCAAAGAAGTTGAAATAACCCCAAATGTATTTGGCCAAAAGGTTTTTCTTGGTATATTTAAGCTCCCAGAAAAAGGGCAGAATTTTTAAAACAGGAAGAAAACAAAATCAAGTGGTCCTTAAACCAATCTCATTGGACTAACAGTAGATTTCTTGAGCAGAATTTTATAGGCCACAAGATGATAGAATCACATATTCAGAGTCCTATGAGAGAAAAGACCATTTTTAGAGCAAAAAAGGTTCGTAAAGCCAGCCTTCAGAAATAATAAAGAAATGAGTTAATTGAAGAAGCCATTTGAGTTCATCAACATGACACTGGCCTTAAACTGGGGTAGCTAAGTGAATTCAGAACCTAGAAGGGAAAGAGCAATGACTACCAATGGAAAAGCACTCAAGAGTGAGAGACATAGTCATAAAGGAGATTCACAGGAGAAAGGAAAGCCAAATAGTGTCCATGCAGAAAACCACCAAGCTGTGAAGATAAACAAAATGAGAGGAAGAAAGAAGATAGGGATTTATGAAATAGCCATAGAAATGGTGTGTGTGTGTGTGTGTGTGTGTGTGTGTGTGTGTGTATGTGTGTGTGCCAGGACTGCAATGAGGTTTCAGCTGGAACTATTACTCCATCATAGGTCACCACCCAGAGTGATGTGGAGAGCAAGCCTCAGTCTTCAAATGAAGAACTAACAAAAATGCTACTTACCAAAAGAATGAAATAAACTATTGACAGAAAGTAGAAAGTAAAAAAAAAAAAAAAAAAAAAAAAAAAAAAAAAAAAAAAAAAAAAAAAAAAAACAATTGGATGCCCGAATTAAATTGATAGCTCCAGAGACATGGTGAAAGGAAAGAGGATTCTGGGATCTAGAGACCTCAGGGAACTCAATATGATCCTGTAGGTATAACGATTGATTATAGGATAAAGACTTATTTGGAATCCACTGTAATAGATTTGGATCTGCTGTAAATGATGTGGTTATAGTTGATTTTAGCCCTAGCCCCAGCCTCAGGTTGTATAAAGAACTTTAGGTAGTCAGACTCCTAAGAATGGCATGAATTCTGATAGCTTTGGCTTTGTTAAGCCTTTTTATTTTTCTTTTATAGCTGGGTCTTGCTATGTCACCTTGGTGATCTTAGACTAGCTTTGGACTTGCTGTAATCTACCTCTGCCTTCTACATGCTGGGGCTGTAGGTGTGAACCACCATTCCTGCCTCCTGTTCATCCATTTTAATGTCTGCCTCTGGTTTAATTGTTTTGCTTTCAGTCAACTGAGATAATCTGCAAGCCAGATGTTCGACTTTCATTTCTGTTGTGATAATAGGATATCCTGACAAACTCAGGGACAACTTACTGGGAGAAAGCTGTTACACTCCACCATTGTGGGGAACTCAAGACTGGGCCAGTACTCACTACTCACCCACTGGCAAGAGCAAAGATGCTCATTTGCTTGTCTGTGCTCAGCTCATTTCTCTTTGTTTATACAAGGCTAGTCTCCCCTGCCTAGGGAATTGTGCTGCTCACGGTTGACAGGGTATTCCTACCTTTTTAAACTTAAATATGACAATCACCCCTGTGGTGTCCAAAGGCCAATCCAAGCCCTCCTCGAGAATCACTTCCCACTGATTTTTAGATTGAATGAAGTTGACAACCGAGGTTAATCATTATGCCTTTCTTTGAGGGCATCTTTATTTTGTGAATTCTTCCTTGTAATTTATAAAAATAAAAACTGCGGGCTGGGGGAAAACAACTAATAGCAGTTTTAAAAAGTGCTTTTAAGAACCAATCTCTGCATCTTTTTCTCCTTGCTTCTCTTAAAAACAAAATGCTGTTCCTATCCAAGGAGTTCTGTTTCAAAAGCCTGACTATGTCCATAGTTGTTGCTTATCAACCACTGCATATTGCTTTGAGGTGATTTTCTAGAATCCACCTGATATTTTCTATGACAACATATATTTAATTTAAAAAATTCATAATTTGAAAATAATAATCTAAAATATCTGATTGTTAAAGCTGTATTGTCTTGGCCTCAGCTGGGATCCTTCTAGCTAAACTATGCTTTGTCTATCAGAAGCTAAAAGGGCATAAGGTTTATAGAGTAGTACATGTGACAAGGTTTATTCTAAGATGGGCTATTCTAAGAGAATAAAAATTACAGAGAAATATCCAATAAAAAAACAGTAGTCTTTTACTTTACATTTAGGTAGATAGATAGGTAGATGATAGGTAGATAGGTAGATAGATAGATAGATAGATAGATAGATAGATAGATAGATAGATAGATAGATAGAGGTAGAGATAGATAGGATAATAGATACAGATAAATAAATGGTAGATAGATATAGACCTATGGACAAGATAGATAGATAGACAGACAGAAGATAGGTAGATGATAGATAGATGGATGATAGATGATGAACAAGTAGTAGATAGATAATGAACTTATAAATGAGAGATAGATAGATGGACAGACAGACAGATAAATAGATAGATAGATAATAGGTGAAGTGTTGCTGCACTGTAGTGTTCATTACTCTTAAAGGCCTTGGACTCATTCTAACAGATTACATACAATAGGAACAGAATATGAGCCCTGAGCCTAAAGCTTCAAAAGCATCATGTACTTTCACCCATCCCCTGTGGCAGGGAGTAAATATTCATGTTGTTATATTTATATTCTTACAAATATATATATATATATATATATATATGCAGTTGTATGCTAATGGAGGCCAGAGGTTGATTGCTCTTTAGACAGGCTCTCCCACTGACCCTGGAGATTGTCAGTTTGGCAGACTAGCTTTTAGCACCACCTGACCCCCCTCCTCCAGCTCTAGGATTGCAGGTGTGTGCTGCAGACCAACTTTCGTATGGAGGTACTAGGGGTCAAACAGAAGTCCTCATGCATTTGCTGGAGGGAGTGTGTCAGTTCAGAAGAAGTATCTTATACAATAACACGTTTTGTAGTTTTCACCTTTGCATTGCCATCTTGACACATTTTGGATTAGCGTGTGCAAAACAGAATGAAGGAGTCTGTCTGCTGGCCATCCTCCTGACTACTTTGTATGTCCACTAGTCCTTCATGTTTCACTACAGATGGGGGATAGCACATTATAGAGAGTCTGAAATGATTGTCCTTCTTTAGTTAGTGCAGGTTATTTTCAGGGCAAGCAGTTAAGCCACCGACTGCTCCATTTGTTCAGAATTCACTTATTTATTTGTGTTAGTACACGTGTACACGGTTTGCCTTCGGGCTTACAGAATGACCCTAATCCTCGTGTGTAAACTTTCTTGGATTTCAGTATAATATGAAAGGTATCTCCCTACTTCCATCACACGAGGCAAGCCAGTGTGTCCCCACTTATGTCCCCAACACTGGTCTCCATCAGAGCCTTCAGTGGTCAGACCTCTGTGGGTGTGCATTTCTGCTTAGATAAGGACCTTCAGGGAACTTCCATATAGATTTGTGTCCCCCTTCTCTGTAAGTCCCTTTTCCTCATTCTTCCCTGGAAATTCAAGTTTCTTTGTTCTCCCATTTCTGCCTACTGAGCTCAGCAAGGCCACGTTGTTCTGCGTTGACTCCATGTTTTGTCTGGACAGAATGTCCTGAAAGCCAAATGTACCTCCAAGGGTCTCAGCTCCAGATAAGAACTGAATAGGTAACGTGTTAGATTTTGCCTCATTTTTGTGTTGATCTGGATTGAGAGGTTGACTCATGTGCTCCATTCAAATTTATGTTCTGAAGTTCTAACTCCAGTGCTGAATAGTATGACCTTACTTGGAAAGAGGATTATTGTGGAGTAGATTATCTAAAGTCATACTGAAATGAGGTAGACCTTTGTTCAATATGACCAATGTCCTTACAGAACAGGCATAACTGGAGACAGACTATCACACAGAGAAAACAACATGTATAGATAAAGACAGAAATCTATAAACTAAGAAGTTCAAAGATTGCTTATAAACCCTCAGGTCCACTAGAGAGGCCTGAATAGATCCCTCAAAATCCTCATAGGAACCAACCTTTATGGCTACCTGATTTTGAATTTCTGGCCTGCAGGGCATACAACACCAACACAGCTGTCCCTCACTAACCATACAAAGGTTAGTTCTAGAATCCCCTATGGTCCCAAAATCTACAGATGCCCAATTTCTTCATATAGAGGCATAGTGTTTGCACCAAGCTTCTGTGTATGTTCTAATACATACTATAACATACAAATCATCTCCAGAATACTTACAATACCAGAGAAAATGCAAATGGCTGTCATCACTTATTTTGGGGTAATCAGTGACAAGGAAAAAAACGGTATATGTTCAGTATACATGCATTATTCTCTAATGTTAATTTTCCAACCCAAAGCTAGTTGAGCCCATAGATTAACAGCTCTGGGGTGTGGGTATCCATCATCATTTGTATAGTTGAAGCTACTTACTTCATGGTATTTTGCTGTAAGAACTCAGATAAACAATACACCATGCAGTGAGTCGGGGAGCAGAAAGTCTGCCAGTCTTGAGAATCACTACTCCTTTTAGACTCCTTCTGAGGCACTCAGAATTTAGCTGGGGTCCTGCACCCCAATGTTCCCCATATTTAGCCAAGTCTTCAGGATCCTTAACACTTCCTATAGCAGCTAGTTGTCCCATGGGGCACTAGAGGACCATTAACTCTACCATGGCTCCATTTCCAGAGACTCTGTCCAAGTCACTTGGTAGTGGTCCTGAGACTAGCTTCTAGCCATACTTCCCTGGGCTGCCCTAAAAGGACAATTTCAGATGTCAATTTCTAAGCTGGATTAGCATCAAACTTAGCCATAGGATGATTTCCCTGGTAGATAAAATATATCTGTTCTAAGAGCCTCCATAAAATAATGTGTTGGAAACCTATATAAGAAAGGGCCTATCAGCACTTTGTCATGAACTGAGAGATGGTCATGAAGCCTCACCCAACCCTGGGGAGGTATCCTCAGCTAGTGCTCGCTGAGGGAGGGATTCTTCTTCAGTGGTCTTGCCATACATGAGTTGTCCTTGCTCCAATACCTAATACTTGCATAAAAATGAGAGGGGGACTTCTTGGGAAAAAGAAAGGGTTCAGAAGGAATGGGATGGGGATAAGGGAAGGCAAGTGGGGTGAATAGAATAAACATACATTTTATATGTATGTAACTGTCAAACATAAATAAAAATAGAATAATGTGTTATCCAATAAAACATGAGCTGAAACAAAAGTTTTAATCAAAGAAAGGATGCCAACATAGCACAGAGAACCACTATCCTTCTCTCCTCCTGCTGTAGGAATAGTTTTATACACATTGTGGAAGCAGATGAGACAACCTCTGCATGGTAGGCAGAGGTGGGAAAGTGTATGCTGAGCTACTAAGAGCTGTAAAGACAAGGAAAATGGAATGGTTTGCAGACATATGACATCAGTCAGCAGTCAAGACTGTTCTCCCCAGACCAACTGACCCAGACAAGGTGACTCTCAACCTTCCCTGTCATACATGTTGTGGTGACCCCCCAACCATAAAATTATCTTTGCCGTTACTTCATAATTGTAATTTTGCTACTGTTGTGAATAGTACTGTCAACATTTGACATGCAGGATGTCTGATGTGCTAGCTCTGTGAAAGGGTCATTTGACCCTTAGAAGTGGACCCGACCTGCTTGAGGCTGCCTCCAGTTGACAATTAAAATGACCAGCACAGGTGACATAATGGGAAACGTTGAACAAGTGCAGGAAGCACATCGAGAAACATAAAAGGTCAGTGTCTGACACTTAGGCACTTAAGCTTATGTACTTATGTGCACTTATGCTCTGTCTGAAATGATGGGTGACACAGGGGACTCTGCGGATGGAATCAAGGCTCTGAACCCACTGGGAGAAAGGCATTCTGGGTAATACAGCTGGTCCCTGTGCAAGCACATGAGCCATTACGAGCAGACTTTCTCTCTTTGATAGGTGTGAAAAAGATGGAGGAGAAAGGAATGTTAAAGTGATGGACAGTTTGAGATGGGGAAGGATATAAGAAATGCAGGGTCCATAAAAGAAAACTTGGTCCCGAGCTTGCAAAAGACTCGATGGAGCTTAGAGGAAATTCCCTGCCCCAAAACCTCTACATAAGGGGCCAGACTGCCCTCTTAATCTCTCACTACCTTGTGAGAAGCAAGAGAGAGATGGTCAGACTCACTCATCTCAGATCTAATACATGGAATAGAGAGACAAAAAAGGTTGTGTTGTTTCAGGAAGCTTCCTGTCTTATGGTATCAGTGGAAAACTAATGTGGCCAGGCATAAAGTTGGTCATGCCTTTACACTTCGTTTTTTATAACTAGGAAAGTGCAGAGTTAGTGACAGTACACACTGACCTAGCCACAGTACTGAGTTAGCAACTGTACATACTGACTTACCCACAGTACTGAGTTAGCAACAGTACATACTGACTTACCCACAGTACTGAGTTAGCAACAGTACATACTGACTTAGCCACAGTACTAAGTTAGCAACAGAACATACTGACTTAGCCACAGTACCGAGTTATGGGCAGTTCAGACTAAGTTAGCCACAGTACTGAGTTAGCAATGGTACAGACTAACTTAGCCAATGTACTGAGTTAGTGAAAGCACATATTGACTTAGCCACAGTACTGAGTTGGTGACAGCACATACTGACTTAGCCGCAGTACTGAATTAGTGATAGTACATATTGAATTAGCCACAGAAGTATCTTTCTTCATCAACAACAGTCAAAAGCAACCAAGCCATGCTGCTCCCTTAGGTCAGGTGTGCTGTTTCTGTGTATAATTTTTTCCACCTTTTTAATCATAAAGCAATGTTCATGCTTGCTCGACACCGGGTCAGTTTGTCTAGGAATTTACAATAGCAGACTGAAAACTCTTAGGTAAATATTCAGTGCACTTCATTATAAAAAGAATAAAAGACAATTTTCTTATACCAGTAGGAATGTTTGTGGCAGGTGCTGTTCTCGTTTATCACTGAAATTAAATTGATATAAAGATGAGAAGCTTTGGAATATACACATAATTTTATATAACCATGTGTCTTATTTGATGCTGATATTATTTTGATGTCTCATCATCTTTACTGTGTAACAAAGACAAATTCTGAAGCTAAAATTAATCCTTTTCTGACTTATTAAGGTCATAAATTTTCATAAAAATATACCTGGAAAATCAGTTAACCACTCAATTGAAGATATCTCAATGTGTCAAGGAAAAAAAAAAAACACTTTCTCCAATGAAAATTCCATTCTGTGACACATTATCTTTTCGTTTCCTTCTCTTGAGACCATAGCCATACTTTTTTCTTGGGAATCAAAATTTAGAAACCTGCCCAGTGTCTTATAAATATTGCCGAACCTAAGTTGCCTGACAGAGATTTACAGAAAGTGAAGGAAGGCTATAAACAGTGAACAGTTTACATTTCAACCACAGACGGGCATGATTGTCTTTATACCTGGATGCCCGAAGAAGAGGGAACACAGGGAAGAAAGTCATGGTGAGGACTCCTAATCATGATCCAAGAGAAACTCTAGCAGTCAGGTGGAGATAGTCAACAGACTTATATAAAACAAGTCTGAAGCCAGGACCTGACTGCTCTGATGTTGAAAGAACCAACCAAGAGACTCATCCAAAAGCCACTGATAAGAGTGTTCGAAAAAAGCTGTGTGGCGATATTTGGAGAATGAGAAAAAAAGTTAATTTTTCCAGCTGACATTTTTAGAACCCTGGAATCCACAAGGTTATATTAGGCCGCCAGTATCTGATTGATTTTAAAGAGCCAGAGACACATATGTTGTATTGGTGTTTTATTTTTTCCCCTGTAAATATCTTTCAGGTGGCAGGTGCCTATGAAAACATTGGGGACACAGTGACAAGTGAGGTCAAGCCCTTAACTTTGTGGAATTTGTTAATAGGTTAATCAACACTTGAGATCATTCAGGGGCAGTGATTAATATGGGGAGACTGAGTTACAGTGCTGAGCCAGAAAGAGTCTGGAAGGTGAAAGGATCAGGTTCAGCCAGGGACCAGACAGGTTCTGAGGAAGATCAACTCTCAGCAGGGACCTGTCATGGAAAGGAAGCAGTCCTACAGAGTGTGAGGTGGTATATTCAGAAGAGCAGTGGCCAAAGATCCTATGGTTAGACTGCACATGGCGTTTTCAAAGGGCGATTGCCTGCCCTTTGTATACTCACCTGAGGATAAGGTGAGAATGCCTGGGCATTAGGTTCTTGAGGCTGGAAACAAATAATGGGAAGCAGAGCATCATGGGATGTCAGAGAGGAGAGCAGGATTCTTACAAAGGACTGCGAGAATTGCTGCACAGAGAATAGATAGTAGGGGTATGGTAAGAAATAAAATGCAAGGAAGTAAAATTTCACACCATTCAAGGAAGAAATTATGATGCCACAGCCTGAGGTGACTGGTAAATTACCCCAAATTAGCATATTTTGTTCTGCTTCCGCATCTGGTAAAAATCCATTCATAGAATCAAAAATTCTCCTCTTCCTCTGCCTGAATAGTTAAGGTCCTCTAGCCAAACCATCCTCCTTCTCCAGAAGATAAATTGTACTTTCTGCTTATCACTGAGTAAGAAGTTTTGCTTTCTGCTTTAATGCTTACATCTGTGGGGGAGAGAGGCTCGGAGAGAAGAATTGATAAAAATATCGTTTCTGGGTTTGCCTGTTGAATGCTTTTTTGAGAGTGATTGACACTTGGATCAGTAGACCTACAAGAGCAGCTCCTACCTTCACAGGGTGGATGGCCAAAGGCCAATCAAGTGATGATCTCAGTGCAAGACTCTCTTGTTATATATGGTCCTCATAATTTAGGCAGTTTAGATTAGGCAAAATTTATGGGACACCAAACAGGTTTTAAATACCTAACTATTGGTTGGGGTTCTTGGGAGAAACTTGTCTGATCCACCTCATGATTATTTCAACAAGGCAATAATATCATCCCATTGAAAACAGGATTCACACCACATTCTTGCTTCTACAAAGTCAGCTTCCTCGGCCTCTCCTCTTTTACTCTCTGCTCAAGAACACTCCTGCCTCCCTGTGCTGTTCCATGGGATGAGGGCATATGTTACTAATAACACACCATTGAGGTCCTGGTTGACCATTCATCCATCCTAAGTCCCTCTTTATAACTCCTGTCATCATTGGGGTGAAGCCAAAGGTGATAGAACACTGATTACATTGGACATGAAGCCAAGTGAACATGAGTAGTGATCACAGTGGTTTCTAGATTAAGATGGCAACATCAACACAGAAATTCATATTGACTCTTGGGTTTTTCATCTAATGCATGGTCATATAGTATACAAGAAAAGAGAAGACAAGGCAGGAATGAACGTATCAGGGAAAATACATCCTGTTAAGGCATGCTGGGTTTGAGATGGTTAATGAATATTTGAAGTTATCTAAGTGAAGGAATCAGGGGCTGATGTATATTTAGTTCTGAGGCTTGAGTGCTTTATAGATCTGTTCATTTTACAGCTCCTGCAGCAGCATGGACACTGGGCAGACCAATTAAGACTTGATGAGGATGACAGCTTAAGCTATCATATTCCAGATCAGTGTTCCTCCTGACAGAAGCATGAAGACCAGAGCCGGAGAGCTCGCTCAGTGGTGAGGAGCACTAGTTTTTATATACATGAAAATCTGTGAATCACTGGCAAGCAGTTCACCAACAATGGCTCATCTTGGCCTTGTGCTCTGTGTAAGGTATCCATTACTTATATCCACTCATTTTATCCTTAACAGCATCGAAGATGAGCTGGCTCCACACCCCCATTTTTTAGATAATAAAAAACACAGAGTCATAATATACCTTACTAAAGGATCAGAATGTTGGCATCATTGTTTAATGTTTTATTGGGTTCTTCATTTTATAAATGTTCTTACCACCTGGATTTCATCTTCTTTCCATTCAAGAAAATTAAATCGGTTACTGAGAACACATGATAAGAGGACACACAAGCTTCATTCCCATCTGTTTTTTATCTGATACTGTTATTCAATTTTGATATTGCATAGGGTGTGCCAACAACCATTTTATAACCAAATTGTGACCTTGCTTGGATGACGCTTTCAATGGTGAAACTCATTAAGTCACAATAGTAACTGGCAGTTTAACAACACCAAGGCTTTTGAAGACAGTGGCTTCTCCACCCAAGCAACCATAAATAAATTCCAAATGGAACTTGGCACCACCCTGAATTCTAACTTCACACTGCTGGGGGAGAACTTTACCCAGATGGCTTCAGAGTAGACTAACTTTACACAGCACATTTAAAAAAAGACATTTATTCAGCATCATGATCAGACTATTACATTTAGCAATCCACAGCATGAGTGGAAAAGGTCTATAGTAAACCCCTTTGTTGGAATGCTTTACATTTTCCACAGAGCAGAAACTGAAATAACATGTTATACGTCATAAATACAGTCCTGGAGTTTTTGCCCCCACACATGACTATTGTCGAAAACATGTCTTCTTTGTAGCATCTGGGCCCTGCCACTACTGTGCTTGGCTAATTCACAAATCTGTTGTAACCTGTATCTTCCCTGTGGCTTCTCAGGCTCTGCTCTCCTGCTGAGCTTTGTTTCCTGGCTGTGATCAGAGCCTCCTGCTGCTGCTACAGCTACTGGAACAGCCACAGCCACCTTGGCTTCCTGGGTTAGCAAAGTCATGGCCTCCACCACCATAAGGGCCAGAGCTCGTGCCTTCAAAGTTTCCTCCCTTCATCGGCCCAAAATTTAAAGACTGGTTGTTGTAATGGCCAACGTCATTGTAGCTTCCACTACCTCCAAACTTGCTACCATCATTACCAAATCCATTATAGTCATCCAGTGCCACCATATCCACCACCACGGCTGCCACCAAATTCCTGACCACTGAAGTTCTCTCCTCAACCAAAACTGTCACTGCCACCAAATCCACCTCCACGACCACCATCAGAGTTTCCAGAACCACGTCGACCTCTCTGGCTGGATGAAGCACAAGACATCTCTTACTTCAACAGGGCCTTTCTTGCTTCACAGTTGTGGCTGTTCACAGTATGGTATTTCTGAATAACATCTTATCCACAGAGTCATGGTCATCAAAGGTAATAAAAGCAAAGCTCCTCTTTTTTCCATTGCCTCTGTCAGTCATAGTTTCTATCATGTCAATTTTCCACACTGCTCAAAATAATCCCATAGGTGATATACTTCAGGGTCTTTAATACTGCAAGTAAAGATCTTCCTCACAGGTAAGTGGGCACCTGGTCTCTGAGCATCTTCTCTTGACACAGCTCTCTTGGGTTCCACAACTCTTCCATCCACCGTGTGTGGTCATGCATTCACGGCAGCATCCACTTCCTCCACAGTGACGTATGTGACAAACCCAAAGCCCCTGGATCTCTTGGTGTTTGAATCTCTCATTACTACACTGTCAGTGAGTGTTCCCCCATTGTTCAAAATGGCTCCTCAGACTCTGTTGTTTCGAAGCTCGGCCCTCCAATGAAGAGCTTTCCCAGCTGTTCCTCTCCTTGGGACACTCTGACTTAGACAAGATGTCAGGGTGACGAGAGCCTTCAGTGATGCTTCCTCAGCAGTGTCAATGGGCAGAAAGGAATAAGAAAAGGAACATCCCCATCTCCACCCCCTTATTTGATCATAATCTCTTCCAACCCCTTAACACTACATAGGGGAGAAAGAAGGTTAGAGGGGAAGAGGGTGTAGACCGTTATGGGCCACTTCCTGCTGATTGGGGTCCTTGAGGCACGTCCAGTCTGTGTCATCAGAATACCCAGCAATCTAGCAATAGCAAATGCAGCAGCAGCTAGGGCAGCAGCAGGGGGAATAGCAGGTGACACAGGCCTTCTGTGGCTCTCAAATTTACACCCTCTCTCCAGAGTCCCCAGAATTAAACTATGTGTAGCTGGCAAAAATCATGCCTTCTAGAGCATGAGACACAATATACTTAAAACCTGTGGACACACTGAAGCAGCCCCATATCCCAAACCATGAGTGTAACATGTTTGTGTTTTAAATCCCAAGTAACATGGATTTTTTTTTTTTAAGGAACCAAAATTCTCACTACAGCAGTGCATTTTGTCCTAAGTCATCTGATGCCAGGATTTATACTCTTAGTCACAGGGCTCTATAGTAATGCCAGGATGGACGTTTCCCACTGTTCTGTATGATTTAGAAATCTCAGGAAGCAAACACTTTAGACCATACCTCATAGGCACTCTGTGTGGACATGATTCTGGCCAGTCCAGAGGGGAAAATGTCTTAAAAAATATCAAAAGTCAGACCCCTGCACAAGACCCCCACTCTAAGCTGTCCCAAAGTGGTGCCTCACTTTGACTTGCCAGTGAGCCAGGAATAGCAATGGAAAGAATTTAGGTTTATTAGATTATTCTCGTGTGTGAACTGTCCATTGAGACATTTATCCTTATCCACCGGTTCAGATTTCAGCTAAATTCGGCCTTTATGACAGTCTATCAGCCTTTACGACATTCGCCTTTTTCTACCAGCCTTTATGACAGTTGCCTTTATCTACCCGAGGAGGTGTCTGTTACATAGTTTCGTCTTGAGGCTTAATAGGTTCATCTATGTTTTGATTAGTAGATCAGATTTTTGAGCAGCCTGGATACTTCCACAAAACAAATGCAATCTTGGCAGTGCCACTCAAATATGACCAATGGTTCACATACATGGAATCCCTGTGCGCAGACTCAAGTTGAGGTCCCTAGGTTCAAATCCCAGTTGGGACACTTTATTGGCAGCCATGAAGCACATTGAGAGACTCCTTAATTGTTCTGTGGACCATCTAGAAAGGACCAGCTCCAAGAAGTGTCTATAATGCCATATGTTGGGTGAAACAGCCTATGTGGATTGTTCCTCCGACCATTACAACTCCACAAGGATGTGCTAAGAGCTTCAATATAAAGATGAGGAAACTTGAGGTGCAACTCGGTCATCTACCTCTGAAAGAACAAAGTAAAAATCAGTGATTGGGTCTTGGTTTCTCTGCTGCAGATGGATGTGTGGATGACTGATGATATTTAGAGCACTGTAAAAGCGCCATGTTTATTAGGTAACCTTACTAATGTGATTGCAAGGGAAAGGTCATTGATCTTGAATAAATGCATTTATTTATTTCTATCAATCATATCATCATTATCAAATTAGCCACCATTTGAAACTATTTGTTTGCTCAAAGAATGTTTAGTGCCCTTAGGCAAGAGATTTCTAGAACTGCTTGGAGAAATCCCTGAAATGACTTTGCTCATCAGTTATAAAGAAGTGAGCAGACTCCTACAATCATAGTTTATTTTGAAACAAATGATTGTAAAATAAGTAAGCAGTGAGGGCCCACTCTAAGACTCAAACATAAGTGAGCGAGTGTGGGCTCACTGAACCCAAGCATTTTCAAAAGGTAATCTTTCTCAGCACTTTGAGTAACCAGAGCCTAGCAATGCAGAAGAGACTCACAGAAGGCGCTGTAGGCAGTTGTGCAGTGATTATGCTTGGATTTCGTTCTGGGTTTCACTGAAAAGTGTTGAGAGCAGATGTCACCTATTTAACTAGTTCTATCAGCATAGCACTGGCTGAAATGCATTTGGGAGGGACTTGTTAAAATGCATTCGACTGTATATTTCTATAGGCAATGCTTTATTACCACCACATCTTTTTATCTTTAGGCTAGAAAGAAAACAAACAAAACTCAAGGTTAATGTATTGACTGCATCAAACAGTAATATCAGGTGCTCTGCCTGCCTGAGCTCCTTGGAAACTCTGAGACACACCAATGGGGCCCTGGGAACCTGAAAATATCCCAGCAATAAGATGCTAGCTCTTGGGACAACAGACAGGGATGCAAAGATGCAGTAAGGGCACAAGTGTGACTACATTGTCGCTGTCTGACATGCTAGAAAAGGTAATGCCATCCTAGACCCGTTAGAGGTTCTCTAATCTTTCATCTTCTCCACAAGGTTTGGAAAGCCAAGTGTCTATTTCTATAACTCCTCTTAGTTCTCAGAGAATGGTGGGGAGACAATGTGTACAAGTCATTCTGCGAATCTCACATGGAATTTAAGATCCCCCCTCCCAGAATCTATCCAAGGATGCTTTCTTGGTACTGATGGCACTGTTGCTACCATTTGCTTCTACAAAAAGGTTTACTTATAGTTTCAGGGTGTACAGTGCTTCCCCTCATAACCAAGGGCCAATATCCTTCTTGTATAATGCAAAAAGGCAATGAATCATTCCAGAGTCAAGATGCAAAGATGTGGTCGGCAGGGAGGGGAGGAAAGGGAGAGGTGGTCACGAGTGTTTCTAGACTCTGTCATTTTCTGACACACTGGGGAAGATGACCCCCATCTTACATGCATTAAAGGTTTTTATTATCTTTAATCTCCTTGGCACAGTTTGGAGATCCAAATATCTATTTCTCCACTTCCTCCCTCTAGATAATTATGTTTTCTGGATCGTAGAACTTTTCCCCCTTTGAGCTGCATAGATACCTTCATATAGTTCATGGGATGAAGGATGGACCCAGAGGTTCACACACATTAGTGTGTATATCACAGTCTGGCGAAAACCATTCTTGTGACTAACTCAATCCCTTGTGCACAACAAAACACACCTACATCTCTCTGAGGCATAAAGTAAACTATACACAGATCAGATGTAAACACATTAAAACTCTAAGGTACATGTGACACCTTCTATAAAACCAGGTTCTATAAACTGACTAAGAGAAACACATTTATGATAAAGGTCTGGAGGAGGGTCTGGTACAACAAAGTCTTTGTCCACACAGATTGCTCAAACTTCACCAGATGAGAAGGCACATCCACTCCAGTCTTCTGGGTGGAAAGCAGGTGTGGTTAACAGTCCAGGTCCCCCCTCTCCCCTCACCTCCCGAGCATGTCAGTGAGCAAAAGGACCTTCCCCATCCCTCACAAACTAATACATATCTAAAACACTGCTATTTTGAACGATTTATTCATTCTTATTTCCTGTGCATTGGTGTTTTGCCTGTTTGCATGTCTGTGTTTGCAGTTGTAAGATCCCCTGGAACTAGAGTTAAACAGAGTTGTCAGCTGCCATGTGGGTGCTGGGAAGTGAACTATGGTTGGTCCTCTGGAAGGACAGTCAGTGCTTTTTACCACTGAGCCATCTCTCCAGCCTTCAACATTCTAAAAACAAAACAAATAAAACAAACAAAACAAAAACATGGTGGCTGGCCTTAAACACCATGTGCATTCAAGAACAACCTTGAATTTCAGACCTAAGCCTTAGCACTGTAGTCATAGACCTCCATGCCCTGTTAAGTGGTGCTGGCATCAAAACCCAGGGCTTTTACATCAAAACCCAGTGGTTGGGCTATAGTACCAGCCCCACACATGACTGTTCTAATTTGTTAAACAATATACAAATTACCAGTATATGTAGGCATACATTTCTTGCAACCTGCTTTTAATAAGGGTTCAAGCTCTCCTCTGCCCACCGTTCAGCAGAGGTAGAGGAAGAGAACAGGGTATAGGGGAAGTGCACTGTTCAACAATAGTTCTCGGGGTTGGGAGCAGCTCAAGCTTCTTTGGCAGCAGTTTGGTCCTGCAGCAGGCACCAAATATGACTCTGCAGCTGCAGACCAGCCCTCTAGGCAGGCAGACACCAGGCCAGAACCAGCTGCTATAGTTCAGTCCTGAAGAGGCTGCCTGGCTCACCAATGAGCCTGAGTCAAGTCCTCGGAAGTGGCGAGCTGCCACAGGACCCTCACAAGCAGTTCTTTGTTGAGCTTCTCTCAATGGCAGCACAAGTCTAGCTCAGCGGTGCTGTGTGGCTATGAAGGTGAGCCAATAAACGTGTGTCGTTAGTGAAGAATCTCGGGCGGAGCAAACCAAACCAATGCTCAGTGCTGGTCTCCCACTGTCTGTGGGGTCAGATTTATACTCCTTTATCACGCGTCCCTTCACGTGTCTGCTGTAGCAAAACATGCTTTCGCCTGTGTCTGCTTCAGGAACACATTCTATTCCATGCCTGCTTTAACAAGACAGCCTCTCACCTGTGTGTCCCGGTGAACCATCATTTGACACAGCTAACTTTCCAAAGAAACTAGAAGTTTCTGCTACAAGTACATTTTACATTTTTTTTTCCTACACAAAGGCTCAGAAGCCTGGTGTGTATTTCTATCCTCATGAGGTATTTCAGCCACAGTTCAAATGCTCAATAGCCATAGGTTTCTACTGAAAACTGTACTGAATGGAAAAAAAATTAAGAATGTAGTGTGCTCAGATTTTATTTATGTGTGTGCTCATAAATGTTTATGTGCACACATGTGTTCAGGTATCAGAAATGACATCATATGGCCTGGCGATGGAATTATAGACAGCTGTGAGCCACCTGACGTGGACACAGGGAACAAAAGTAGCAAGTGCTACAACCAGAAGCTAACCCATCTCTGCAGGGCCCCAGGGCACACTGTAGGACCCTAGGGCACACTCAGGACACTGTGTCTGTCATTGGCATGAACAGTGGTGCTATAAATTAGAAAAGTATGAAACAAAGTTGAATTGTTTTGTTGTTGTTGTTGTTGTTGGTTTAGTTTTGAGTTTTCTGTTTGGTTTTGCAGTATCTACTAGGATTTTGAAGACATCCATGATGCTAAGAGCTTCTTGTTTGTTCGATTGAAGACAGTTTTCTTTCGGAGCTTGTACCAGGCCTTGTGATCCATGTGTGATATGTCCCAGGAATTTAGGCACAGACTGAGTTTTCAGAAGTCAGTGTGAGTTCAAACATCTCATTCTGTTGCTCCCTTAAGTGAGGTATCAGAGTTGGACTTTGAACCACCCCAAATGCACTACTTGTCTAGGATTTTGTCCTTTCCCCACCTTGAATCCACATTTTCAGGCATGCAGATGTTCCAACTCCCACAGTTTTGTAGCTTCCCAGGCCACACCTCAAACTTCTATCACTTTGTTTTCTGTGTTTCCCTATTCTCCCCCAGGGATCCCCTAGAGATGCCACAATGAAGAGCTACATCCTAAGTAGCATGAACACCTGGAAGGCATCGTTCCGAGGCTGTGGAGGCTGGAGGTGTGAGATTCACATGTGAGCAGGGCTGGTTCCTTCTGACCCATATGTGAGGCGTGTCTGTTCTATGCCTCTTCCTTTAGCACCTGGTGAACTGCTGACAACCTTCAGCATTTCTTTGGTTTTAAAAGCATTTCCAAAATTTCTGCCTTTGTGCACATACAGCATCGCTCCAGGCTGCAAGCCTGTGTCAAAAGTCCCCCACCCCTTAGTAGATGAACATCCTCCTTCCCAGTCCTCTAGAGTACACTCTCTTCTTGACAAATTACAATTGCACTGACTGTATTTCCGTGGGGAGGTCACATCCTGAGGTCCTGGTTACGGCTTCAATGTGCCAGGGAAGGCAAGAAAGTTCAGGCCGTGATGACATGCAGCAAATGCACTCAGCAAACATGTGCGAGTGTTTGGCAGATGCTAAGACACGTTCCTACAAACAATGTTTTTAAAAACCTGAGCAGCCTTTTCCTCGAGCTCCATCCTTCGCTATATCCACCCCACTAGTCCCGTAGAGGCTTTCTGGAAGCTTTCCCAACCAGAGCTGTCACAGCTCCTGGAGAGCCGTCCTTGTCCGTGGAATTCATTTCCCATTGCTGGTATAACAAACTGCCACACAGGCTCCTGATGACACAAACTCAACTGTTTTATCATTCAGGAAATCATAACGGAGCCTGGCACACTAAAATAAGGATGCTGGCAGAGCCAGGCACACTGAAGTGAGGATGCTGGCAGAGCTGGCACACTGAAGTGAGGATGCTGGCAGAGCCAGGCACACTGAAGTGAGGATGCTGGCAGAGCTCTCTTCTTTTTGGAGCCAGAGGAGAAATCTCTTCCTTACCTGGTTCAGCTCTTGGAAGCCACTTGCATTCCTTGACTATAGTACCTGTCCCCACTTTCAGGGTTGGCAGCTCCTAGTTTCCCTCACCTGTGCCTCTGTCATCTGATCTTCTGTGTCTCTGCTCCTTCTATAGGCAGCTCTTGACAACTCTGTGACTAGCACAGGCCTATCTGGATAACCCAGAAAATCCCTATTCCAAGATCATGAACTCAGATCTACAAAGCATATATTTTCCGTCTCAGGTGATGTAATAAGGAAAGGGTACACGGGTGCCCCAGAGAGAACAGGACTTTGAATTGAAAAGGCGTATGACCATCCCCACTAAGACATCACATGACCAGGCTCCTCACTTTTCAAGATCATATCAAGAATTCCTTTTTAAGAAGAGTCTCTCATCTTCTGCTTGAAGACACTCTCCTCTGCTGAAGCCTTGGAACATTTTTTTTCTGCCCCTGCCTCCACCATGTGTGGATCAGAGTTTGCCATTTTGTTTTGCTTTGCTCCTCTTGTCTAATCTTTCCCACCAGCCACAAGCTCAACACCAGTGGTTCTCAACCTTCCTAATGCTGTGACCTTTAACACAGTTCTTCATGCTGCAGGGACCCCAACTATGAAATAAATTATTGTTGTTACTACTTCATAGCTATAGTCTTGCTAGTGTTATGAATAATGGTGTAAATTTGGAGAGGGAATCTAAAATGTTCTAAATCCTGTTGGTTGTGATGGTAGCTAGCCTACTATATGTGTTTGACTGAGTTCATTAACATAAATTTAAAACACTGAATATATGAGACACAGCAAAGAATGTAAAAGACCAGGGCAAAGTGGGAGAGAATTGATCAGAGAAATAAAAGAAGGAAATAAAAAACCCAAAATAAAAAACAAAACAAAAAAAAACTAGGAAGAGTGCCCTCCTTTGTAGTTAAGGTTACACAGAAAGACTGTTTCAGAAGAAAGAAAGAGGGTAGAGGAAGAAAAGTAAAAAAAGAGAAAGAGATAAAAAATAAGAAGGAATTGGGGAAGAAGGAAATAATGAGGAAGAAAGAAAGAAGGAAGGCATGAAGGAGGAAAGAAGAAGGAAGGAAGAATGTAGGAAAGAAAAGGAAGGAAAGAAGAAAGGGAGGGAGGAAGTAGAAGGAAAGAAGGAAACAGAGGAAAGAAAGGAGGAAGAAAGTGGGAAAGATGAAGGAATGAAAAGGAAAAAAGGAAAGAAAGAAGGAAGGTAGGAAGAAAGAAGGATGGAAGGAAAAAGAAAAAAGAAAGAAGGAAAGGAGGGAGGAAGTAGGAAGAAAGAAGGAAAGAAGGAAGAAAGTGGGAAGAATGAAGAGAGGGAAAAGGAAGGAAGGAAAGAAAGTAGGAAGGTAGAAAGTAAAAAGAAAGGAAGGCAGGAAGAGGGAAAAAGGAGGAAGGAAGGGGGAGAAAGGAAAGGAGGAAGAGAAGGAAGAACCCAATTAAACAAAACCCAGCAATAACAAAAGAGCAAAGCAAAACAAAGCCAACCACTGTGGAGGGCACAGCTTGAGAAGTACAAACCTTTTTGGAATAATAAATTCACCTAAAAGCAGCAATTCAAGGGTGTGAAACTTACAGTGGATAGGGAGGGGAGGAAAGGGGAGACCAACAGATAACATCCCATCAGGTGTCAAATGTAAACTGTACGATCACTGCCAAGCCAATGACCTGAACAGCTGAAATGAACTCGAACAGAGTCCACGGAGTCACTGAAAATAAGAAAGTGTGAATAAGTCCCCAGGCTAAATTTCCTGGGAAGACATGTCCTCAGTCAGATTTCAGGAGAAGCAATCGATCACATTGGCAGTACCCTGCTGCAGCTGAGAGTGTCAGGGCCAGTAAGTGCAAGGAGCAGTTGCTCATTTCTCTCAGTACCTCCCTAGGTAGCGCTGAAGTCTAACACTCAGACTCTTCTTCTTGGGAGCCTCCCTTTTCTGCACATCCCTCGAGGAATGCTATACCTGCCTGGGAACTGTTCAATCTGTGCTTCACAGACTGGCAGCTTGGTGAGTTTCCTAACTATTCTAGTGCATTCAGAAAGAACCAGATGGGATTAAAAATTGATTTATAAAAAGTTCAATGTTACCTCCCAGGGAACTAATGACATACTGCAAATTCAGTAAAAGCATGCTCTTTTGCAGCAATAATTGGCTTGGGTTCACAGTAAACCCCAAGAAGGGCATTACTTTTGCAGATTCCCCTTAGCAAATGGTGGTCTGTCTGTCTGTCTCTCCCCTCTTTCTCTCTTAGTTCACCCTATCATTTTCTCTTAGTCTCTCCTCCCTCTCACACACAGACAGAAAACAGAGGGGGGGGGGGAGAAAGAGAGAAAGAAAGAGAGAGAGGTGGGGGAGGGAGAGGGAAGGAGGGAGGGAGACGGAGGGAGAGAGCATTCTCCAGAACACATGTACTTCTGACAAGGAATTGACTACACCAACACCAACACAGCATTAAAAGCACATTGATACACAAATGGAATTGAGATGGGGTGTGGGGAGATTCCAAAATCCAAAGCTAGGGCCTTATGCCTTTCTCATTGTACAATCGTGCAATCGCTTTGATGGCAGGAAACAAATCTGTGTCGTGGGTCCAACTGGTGGCTACAAAGTAAACAGCATCCCATCATGCTCAGCGGGCCCTGGCTGATGTCATGCCAGGACTTCACGAATTGAATTTTCATTTGCCATAAAAGAGCCTGAGAAGTGGATCTGACCACAGCTAATCGCAGCCTTTGATGTTTCTCTTTGATGAGATTTCCTGGCTTATCTTTGTATTCCCATCCACTTGATCCACATTTCCTAGGAGTTTTGGGTTTGGAAGACCTGCTGGAACAAGACTTAATGATTCCACGGGAGTCATTTTTACCACTGCACTAGCTTTCTCCTTTGGAACAGACAATGGCCCTGGAATACAATAGGCTTATTCTGCAACTGTTTCCTTCCCCTTAGTATTTCCTGCTGCTAATTGGTTTGCTGGGACTTAACTTCCCACTTCTGTGAAGGAACATGTGGAGACATTCTTCTCAATAAAAGACTTTCTGCACCACACTCCAGAGCAGTCTACATTCCCCAAGAATAAATGTTTTAGTGATCACAACCTGCTCCCACAAATACACCCAGTAATGTTAATCAAAGAGAAAAATCTGTTGGATACTTTCAATATTGCTCTGCCTTTGACTCTTTGATGCAAGATCATCACTTGTGAATGGGGATGTTTTACTCTGTTTACCATTTGTTTTTGTAACAGTTGATCTTCCATCTGTAAGATTGACTACATCTAGAAACAAAGAAAACACAAGTCAGCAGCACTCCTGAGTGTGATCAAGAATTTTCTGGATCCAGCTGACTGAGGTGGGAAGATACATCTTAAATGTGAAAGGCACTGCCTGGAGACAGCCCAGAGGGATGGGTACCACCTGACTGTCTTGCCTGCTTTCTCTCACACTCTCTAGCAAGTTCATCCATCCTGTTGTTGCAACTTCTTTTCCCAATATTAGAACCAATCTTTTTAGGTTTCTGACAAAATAGTGAAGACTAGCAGCTCTCTAAGAATCCCATGAGCCTTCAGAACCAGACGGGGAGAACCAGATTGGGACCACCGAGACAGCCAGTCCTGTGGACTGAGAACTACCAGCCTCTCAGCCTCTCTGGTATAAGGCAGTCACAGTGAGACTAACCAGACCATATGTGTAAACTCAGCTGATCTGGTTTTTCAGTAGCTATACATGTACATACACACACATACTCTCCCAGTTCTGTGCCTCTAGAGAGCCCTGACTACTACTGATTCCTGCCCATATGATCTAGAAAAGCATACCTAATATCGAATATGTGTACATACGGAAACAGGCCTTCCAATAATGCTTCCATGGCTACTTTACACACATGACATTTCTTCAGCCTCTCGCGATTGCCATGGATTACCTATTGCTAGGGATTAATAAATGGATAGAAGAGAAAATATCAAAAGTGGAACTGGAAGAGGGAGACTGGCTCTCTGTGCCCATTTCCTCTCTTCACAACAGGTGAGAACTTATGTTAGTGACTCTCTACCCATCCAGCCAAGTATAGACGGCAGGCTCAAGAACACTTGGAGAATTCATCCCAATGGGTACTTGAAAGCATTCATTTTTATTTTTAAAGCTTTTAAAATTTTATTCATTTATTTATTTTATATGTAAGTGCTTTGCCTCTGTGCAAATGTGTGTACCTCACGTGTGGCTGAACTGGGATTACATGTGGTTGAGAGCCAGCGCATGGGGACTGAGAAGTAAACCCAGGTCCTCTGCAAGAACTACAAGTGTTTAAAACCAATGAGGCATCTCCACAGCTCCAGCATTTTAAAAGCTTCTTCATGATAACTAGGGGAATGTTCACACTCGGACGGTACATCGAAAGACATCCCTTCCTAGATCACTGAGTACTGTCCCATGAGCATTCCTCCATGAAGTTCATAATCTCAATGTCATCAATTAAAAGGAATTTAGGGACAATAAATTCATCCTTCTATCTTGGAGGTTCTGTGATGGCTTATCGTGATAGTCAACCTAAAAAGGATCTTTAAACTATAACTTCAGAAGAAGGTGTGCGCGAGTGAACTGAGTGGAAAAACTCTGCATGAAGGGGCGGAGCAGCATCCCACTGCATGGGCTCCGTGTGGTGGGATGAAGGGGCGGAGCAGCATCCCACTGCATGGGCTCCGTGTGATGGGATGAAGGGGCGGAGCAGCATCCCACTGCAAGGGCTCCGTGTGGTGGGATGAAGGGGCGGAGCAGCATCCCACTGCAAGGGCTCCGTGTGGTGGGATGAAGGGGCGGAGCAGCATCCCACTGCATGGGCTCCGTGTGATGGGATGAAGGGGCAGAGCAGCATCCTACTGCATGGACTCGGTGTGGATGGGATGAAGGGGCAGTCTTCGGAGTGCATAGCAGAGACAAGTGTTTATGCTCACGCTTGTGACTAGGGGTATGAAATTTTATCCCACTGCTGATGGACTCCCAACTCCAGGCTCCTGAGCCTTTGGGTGTGGCTCTGCAGCAGAGGCTCCTGTGCTGTGCCCTACCCTGCCTCCTCAGACTGCAGCTCCGCTGTGGCCTCTCTCTCAGGCTGGGGTTTTCAGCTTCTCTGGGGCAGCTATAAATTTCCCCGAATATGGCCACAGTGGGATGTCTCACCTCAGCGTATGTGGTTCAATCTAATAAATCCCCCTTATAAATATTTATGTGCTACTTTTTATGTTTCTCTGGAGAATCTTGACTAATGCAAACAGAAAGTTGGGACCAGGAACATGTGGACAGGCTTGAGTAAATACAACGCCAGGAGTGGAGCCACATCCGCGCTCCTAAATTTTTGTTTTATTCTATAAGCCTTTCACTCACTCGACAACTATTTCTTTTGTCCATAAATCTTTTTAGAAACAGAAAATTAAATGAAGTGTCTGCAACATGTTTATTCACATCCCTACCCCATCACCATGAGCTCAAACCCTCTTTAAAAAATAAAAAGGTAGCTTTAATTTTAGTAAAATTTTATTTAAAACAAGCTCAAAAACAATATAATCTTAACATGGACAAAATGTAAATTATTATTTTACTTCACATTTTGAATGTCCTTTGAAGTCTCACGCATTATCATTGTGATTTTGAATTATAAGCAACACAGTGCTTAAGAACCAATTCTGGCCTTTCAGGGGACCCGAGTTTAGTTCCCAGCACTCACACTGGGAGGCTCCCAACTTGCAATTCAATTCCAAGGGATCTAAAATCCCTCTCCTGGGCTGCGAGGGCCTCAGTCATAAGCACAAACTCACACACGGGTGAACGCACATAATTAAAATTTGATATTTATATGTATCATTTTTCTAAGCATTAGCTGTATTCCAGGAACTCAGTGGAATGCTTTACACAGATTATTCTGAATGTGCTATAACTTACATAGAACTAGGTACTCTCACTTCCATATTGTTCATGTGAGGAAACCAAATGTTCCAAAAAACCCAAATTGGAGAAGGGGAACTGAACACAAAGCCCCAACTCTAACCAAAAACCTACTTGCAGTTGATAGCTTCTAGAAAGGGGGAGATCAGTTTGCTGCAGTGGGATGATACTGGGTATCTCAACCACGCTCCAGGGCTGGCCTCATGGTCAGGCTGAAGAGTAGGCTAACACAAAATGGATTCCGTGGTCTGTCCTCCTCCCCTCCCCTTCCCCTTCTCTCTCTCTCTGTCTCTGTCTCTCTCTGTCTCTCTCTCTCTGTCTCTCTCTCTCTGTCTCTCTCTGTCTCTCTCTGGTGTGTGTGTGTGTGTGTGTGTGTGTGTGTGTGTGTGCATGTTTTTTATTGCTTTGGTTTTTATTGCTTTGGTTTGCGTTTGATTGTTTTAAGAGAAAGAAGATGGCATTTGGGTAGGGTCAGGGTAAAAATCTGGGAGGAGTTGGGGACACTAAAGAATATGAACAAAATATATTGTATGAAAGTAAAAAATATCAAATAATGATAAAGAAAAAAATCCTGAATTAACTTTCTTACGTTCAAAGCTGAGACACAAATTCCCTTTGGATTACTTTTACACATTTACTTCTTTCTGTATTTATTTTGAGGAGGCTGGAACCCTGTGTGCACGAGGGTGCACATAGAGGTCAGGAGATGTCAGGGAGTCAGCTTTCTCCTTCTCCCACAGGATTCTGGGTATTAAGCAGGGTCGCCATGTTTCTCAACAAGCACCTTTACCCACTGAGCCATTTTTCCAGTCACCCTAAACTTTGTTTCTGAGACAGGGCTTTCCGCTTTGTCACACAGGTTACCTTATAATTTAGCTATTTAGCCCAGACTAACCTGCAACTCACAATGTAGCCCAAGCCTGAAATTCCCCTGCATTTGCCTCTTCTTCCTGGATGCTGGGTCTACAGATAAACTAGCACATCAGGCAATATATGTATTTTGTATGTAATTTGATGTGTAATTTTTACATGATATTGGATCCAGACAGTTCATAAAACCCATTAAATGCTTTACCAGCTTTCAAGTAGGATTCTTGGCCCTTGAATAAGGATCATGAGACTGGATCACCCTTACCTGTCACCATCCAGCTTAGTAAGTAAGGAGACAGTGTGAGCTCGACCACAGAATACGCCCAAAGGTGGATTAGGCAAATGCTCAAGTCACAGCCTTACACAAGAGGCAGCAGTGTGACAGTGTGACAATTCACTTTTAATCAGATTTGGTTGCTCAGTCTGAATTGCACAACATAAAATAGGCAAAGTTCTGAAAGAACGGAGCCAGACAGTCTCTCTGACACAACTTCAGTCTTCTGGGACATCTGGGTGGCATAAGTGTTCAATAACCATTCCACCCAAGTCCTCTGAGAAAGCTCTCTGAAGTCACCTTTCTGTCACAGTCCTCACAAAGTCTTTTCTTTCTTTTTCTTGTTTATGCTACAATTTCATGCAGTGTTTGTGGAAATCAGTGTGACTCCTGCCCAGATGCTTCTAGTATGTAGGTGTGGTTGACACAGACTGAGTTCTCCTTACCAGAGCACAAAATCCTTCCTTCAGGGCTCTCTGTGCAGCTACTCAGTTACGAAATGAACCGTGTCCATTCCAAAGCTTGTCTGGGGTAGAAGCAGTCCATAACTGGGGAGACCATAGGACATCTAGTAAAATTTAGTCCTAAAACAAGAGTGTGTTTGTGTGTGTGTGTGTGTTTGTGTGTGTGTGTGTGTGTGTGTGTGTGTTTGTAAGCATCATTTGTGATCTGTGCCATCTTGAAAACAATTTTAACTGTGCTATTTAAGTTTTCTATCTGACTTATTAAATACAAAAACCAAAGCAATTTAAATCTCAAATCTAATATTTTATAACGTCAGAGAATAACTCTACAGAACTTTTCCAAGGAAGAACAGTGAAGATAGCAAAGCAACGTGTTGTTGTCTCTGTAAACAGACAACCCTGACATAAATAGGGGAAGTCGCACTTCAGAAGAGCAGGAGAGAAAACCAAGACCACGTTCTGTAGAGACAGACACTAAAGGTGCTCCTTTCCTCTTACATTCTGGTTGTGTGAATTTCACATGCTTTAGTAAAATGCAAAGCATCTGTTTCCTATACGAATCACAGGACAGACCCACTTCCTTTTCCAAATGAAACTAAAATTCAACTTTGAAATACTGAACTAGAGAATCTGGAATACCATACAAGCTGGTGGTGAGATTTGATTCTGATTACAGACTGCTTTTTTGGTTCTTTCTCTTTACTCCAGAAGGGAGTGCATTGTCCACACACGCTAGACATAGAGCAAAGGCTCTGTAATTGCTTGTGAAACAGATAAGGGGAAAGGACAGTTGTAAATGGGAGGAACAGCTGAAAAATTGAACACTGTTCAAGGAAGACTCTGGCAAGTCAGATACCTCATCCTTTAGTGCTGTTCCCGAGGAGGCTGACCTGGGGATCATTTAGGTGCTGTAAGGATGAGGGAAATCATGCTAAGGGTTAGATATACAACCATGGGTGGGGACCTAGCGGGGCGCACAGACATTTCTCTCTTTCTCTCTTTCCTCTCTTTCTGCTTCCCTGGTAATTGATGCTAATCTTTTAAGAACCAGTAATCTTCGCCATTACATTGTTCTTTATTTTACTAACATATGAATTTTTACAAAGGAATGACATTCATGATGACATATTCACACTTTGATCATGCTTAACACCCCCAATACTCTCTTATAAACCGTGTCCTTTTCCACCTTTTACTTTAATGTCCCTTCATCCCCTTAAATCTCATATAAGAGAGAACTCATACATGTCTTTGTGAATCTTCCTGTTTTGCTTAACATAATTATCCAGTGCTCTATCCCCTTTGGGGCAAAAAAATGATATAATTTTGTCCATCATTATAGTTGAATTTCGCGTTATCTTTGTATACTGCATTTCCTTTATCCATTAAATGGATACTCAGAGTGATTCCATAACTTTACTGCAAATATCATGTACTCCAGAAACAGAGACTAGAGATCTCTGAGGTGGAACTGATCTGAATACCTCCACTCTGAGAACTAGTCTTCATGGTACCAATAAGATACCTTATACACACTTTCAAAGGAGAGTTTGTATCATCTTACCCAGTTATGACACCTATGAACAATATTAACAACCAGCAGGGCACAGTAGCCCTAAGCACACAGTAGTAGCATGCATACTGTGGCAAGCAACCAACAGCTTTCTAACTGGAGCTAAGAGCCACTCAACAAGAGAGATAATCACTCAGTGCAAATGAAGGCTTGGTTATTGGCAGAGAGCCTACAAAGACTACCTTGTTAAACTAGCATAATCCCTATCAAAAACCTAACTCTGTACTTAAACCCACAGGTAAGTATCATCTTCAGTCATCAAGAAAATGTCTCTTTGCCACAGGTGGATACCACCAGTACATGTAACCACAGCCAATCAGAATGCAGAATTGTGGTGTCCTGCCCCAACGAATACATTTGTAAAACACCCCCCCCCACACACACACAAAGGTTCAGAAAACAATGCAGAAGATGGAACAAAAAAGAAAAATTGTATAAAGAAGACTAGGGAGTTTGCAGTGAGATCTTATATTAATGTCAGAAGCTATACACATAAAATGTCACCAACACAACTACCCAAGTATGAGCTGAACAGAAACAACACCAATAGACATGCCAAAGAGAAAAATCCCATGAGAACTCAAGCCCACACAGAGGAATCCTCTGCTAACTAAAGAATGCTGAAGGGGGGAGGTAGTCTTCCCCAGGGAAAAGCACAGCAATTGGTTACCAAGTACCAAATGATCAACCCTAAAATTATACATATGAATAACGTCATATAGACTGTGCAGGTTATACGTAGGAATACATATGTTTATACATATATGCATTTGATAACAATAAATGAAAAAGAGGTCATAATTTGAAAGAGAGCAAGGAAGAGTGCATAGAAGGATTTGGAGGAGGAAAGGGAAGAAAGAAAAGTTGTGATTATATTACAATCTCAAGAAAAACTAGTTTTAAAGAGCTCAAATGTGTGCTGGTTATCTGTGGAGCATATGAAGTTTTCATAGCTGCTCTTGGGAGAACAAAAGCAGCCATTTGCAGACATGTTTGGTAGCATCTTATACTGTTGAACATGTCTTACACTAATGATCAAATGACTGGATAATCTAGAAATTCCACTCCTAAGCATCTTTCAAAGAGAAGTGAAAATAAATGTTCACAAAAACCGCTTGATTAATACCATAACAACTACAGTCAGAACAGTCAAAAGCTGGAAGCTATCCAAATGTTAATTAGAAGAGATTAAATAACCAATCTTTGGCTTGCTTCTCTATAACATATCCACACAATAAAAAGTAATCAACAAAAAAAAATAATGATTTTTATTGAGTATACCATGTGAGCCAATCTTGAGAGATTATATTGACCAAAATGAGGTAAGAGTAACTAAGTGTTGGAAATTATGTGTAATGAATTCTAGGATGGTAAAAATCTTGAGTAGTAATTATATCTAAAGAAGTATAGACAATATAAAGGATTTAAAAGAAATTTCCTAGATGAATAAATATTTTTAAATCCTAATACCAGTAATGGTTACTTAGGCAAAACATTTGCTAACATTTATTGGCTTAATACACTTGAGCTTTGTGTTATTTTAAATAAATATTCTTTTAGTAGTACAGATATAAAATGTAGCATAAATTATAGACAACAGCGTTCTGTTGTTTACTGATCAGATTTATACAAGTTAATTTATATCTATTATTGTACAGTATGAAGGACACAAAATGGTAGCTCTCACAGAGAAAGGAGGCTGTATTTATAGTGTTAACAGATATGTGGCTTGGTATACATGCTGGTCCTTCAACAACTGGAGTGGAGGATGTCCTTGACTCTGTTGCCTGCCTGTGGATCCTGTCCCTCTAACTGAGCCACCTTGTCTAGCTTCAATGGGAGAGGATGTGCTATATCTTGCAGTTGATTTGAGGTGCCCTTGTGGTACCCAGGGGGTGTACTTCACCCTTCTCGGTGGAGGAGGGGAGGATGAATGGGAATAGGGATTGTATGAAGGGGGCTGAGAGGAGAGGGGAAATGAAAAGTAAATACATAAATGGAGAAAACAAAAGAAAAAGAAATTTCTGAAAAGTTCAGTTTTTGTTAACTTTACTGTACAATCTCCTCCTATGTGTACCTTTCCTCTGCTTTTGTGACCCATTTGCTCTTCTGCTGACTCAGTTGAGCCCTACTGCTTTAGCAGACAGTAGAGGACAGAAGTTCAGAACTCAGACTTCTGATGAGAGCCTTCCTGTTCCACCAAGTACTAGATATGAGATCCTGGGTAGAAAAATGAAATTCCTGCAAGTGAATCTTCTATCCAAAAATTGGTGATTCTTCATTGACCTACTTAGACTGTTCAGAAATAGAAATGTAAAGAAATGTTTCACAGTCTGGCGAAGGCTACTGTGTCTTAGTTGCCAGTTATCAGGGTTCATCAAAGCTGAGGAGTAATGGGTCCTCCTGCTTCCAAGACGGAGAGACCTAAAGTCAACATTTTGGGCTCTGGAGGTTCCCAGAGCTATCTACATTTAATGATTAATCTGAACTTAATGATCAATTCTTAATAAATGCCTTTATAATATACAATGCCCACTACAGTAAAATTATACAGTTCATAGCTATTGAAATTATAAAGTGGCAGTTTTTTGATGTATTTAAGATATAATTAGGAATTTAATTAATGAGACAGTACATTACACTCAATTTTTAAATCCCTACTGATATTATCTGACAGCTTACAGTTGTCAAGAAAATGTCCATATTCTTCACAATAGTCAGTTTATTGTAACATCAGACATGGCTCAACTAAAATTCACAAGGTGCATAAACCACCATGTTTTTTTCTCTCATAGTCTTGTAGTTGGCAGGGTAGTTAGTCTATAGATCTTCTCTACTACCGTATATTATAAGCAAGCATACTTGAGCCATTGCTGTGTTCAGTGCTCTCGGTAGCCATGTCTGACCTAATTTGATCTCAGCCATGTAAAGCACACATAACGTAGTTGTGCCTTAGTTGAGTTGAGAAGAATTGAATCAAATGGAAATTGAATTTTTCCCCAAGGTCATAGGAAGGTGGTAGGGCAGACATGTTGAGTTTCTCAGGTTCTTCCACTAAACATATTTTCATAACATAGTCAGAACAGTCTCTGGTCAAATAATCACTCCTCATTTGAGAAGATAAAATAATAAAATTAGGACAGGGTGTAGTGGAGCATACCTTTAACCCTAGGCAGAGGCTTCTTGATCTCTGTGAGTTTTGAGGCAGCTTGAGCTACATAGTGTTTCAAGGCCAGCTAAGGGCTATATTGTGAGGCCCTATCTCAATAAGCAAAAATAATAATAATAATATAAAAAATATTGTTAATACATTATAATTGATTCTATATAGCATTACATTGTATATATTCTAATTAATAATAATAACAACAACAACACCTTTCCTGATTCCCCGTGGTCAAGTCTACCTTGTGAACATCGTAATCATTCCTCATGACAGTACATGAGTCAAAAGGAACCCGAGGACTCTTACGTCAGATAGTACACACACTTGTTTTTGTGTTGGGGACTGTGAGAATATTGGGGTTACACCTACTGCAGTCAAGGAAGCCTATCTGCTGAAGGATTACACACGCCACACACAGGAGGCAGGGCTAAGTTAACAGGTTGAATTCGAGTGTCCAGATCACACCCACTCAAGTCTACTCACCTCCTCCGTGATCACTCAGGCCACATTAGCTTCAGTAGAACTGGCTTTTATAAATGCTGGAAAGCGGTGTGTTCTTGGGAGGAGACTCCATCCAGGAAGCTATCAATTTATCCATCTTTCATCATGCCTGCGCTAGTCACCAAGGGTTAGTTCTTTGCTCTTTGCTCTGTGTTATTCTATCATTCCTATTGACCACCCTCTGTGCGCACCAAATATTCTACATGTCCTTACACCTATCTTCTTTACATAAATGTCAATACCATCATTTGTGAGCAACTGCCTTATGTACTGGACTAGAGACGCTGTTGTTATTGTTATTATTATTAGAGTAATATTCTTAACTTCACATTAAAAATGACACTGCTGGTATGTAAAGGGATCCACATTTTTAAGTAGGCAGACTGCCGACGACTCCGACTCCTAGTTTCAGTATTTGGCTCTTACTTGCTGTGAGAACATCAATGAACAGCTTAACCTCTCCAGCCTGCAGTTTCCCCATCTGAAAACACAGTGTTTTTAAACAGCCATCACTGAGGGCCAATCATGAGACTGTAGCATTTTTGCTGAGTACCCACCCAGTAATGAATGTATTGTAAGTGCTTAATATTACCCCTCAGCTGGAAAGCATTAGAATAGAAATTAAAACACAATCCAACCCCCTAATCCCTGTGTCTTGCGACTTCATTTTTCTTGCAGTCTTTTCTTAATTTCAGTTTTCACAATGATCTGTGATCTTTCTATTTCTTGCATGCTTCTGTTTTGCTTTAGTATGGTGAGTTTTGTATCAACGTGATTACCTATTTCAGTCCTTGATAATCAAGAAGGGCATAGATTGTTCAAGGTAAGATTTATCACCGTATCTTCTCGATCTCCTTACAGAAAATGAGTCGCCAGCTTTCTAAGGCTGCTAAGCAGTGACTAGGCTATATCATGCTGTTCCTTCTATGATAATACCACAAAACTGTTGTTCTAAATAGTCGGGATGTTTTAAACTGTGGTAAATGGAAATGCTTTGTGCTTTGTGAGAAAAATCACAGAAACATCAATCAGATATCAAAATTAATATTAAAGTTATCATCAAATTGCCTTAAAAGCCTGCCTGTATCTGGCAACACCATTTACTTCTAGCTAGACTCAAATGATGTTTTGTTTCAAATGATCAATAGGTTCTATAAAAGGCGCTTCATAAATTCAGACTTAACTCCCTTTGATGTTAGGGGCTCTTTACTGTAGGCTTGCAGAGCATGGAGCTGGATTTGAGAAGTATAATACCCACTTACTGTAATAGCCTTAAAATTGCACATTCCAAGAAAAAAAAAAGTGCACTGGAAGTAAGATGAAACTACAATGCAAAATGTACGCTGGAGCAGTTTGAGTATACAAACTCATGAGATTTAATGATTTATTGCATTTCCACATTTTAGACTCCTTAGGAAAAAGCAGCTTGTAAGAAAATGTCTTTTAAAACAAAGCCCCATGAACTCAACAGTCACATCCCAAGATATTCTCCAAATGTCCAATCTCAAGTTTGTTAAATGCTATATGAAATCCAGCTAACCAGGTGTTTTCCAAAATTAGAAGGAAGCAAAAGGAAGCAAAAAACTCCAGTGTTTTGTACAAGAGTGATAGGTTCCGTTATCACTGGTGCACATCATACAGAGGTGGTTTAGCCATTACCACCCAAGGCTCTGCCTTTCCCCCTTCACTTCTGCAACTTGGATTCTTTTCTTCTGCATATTTAGCTTCAGGTTTCACAGGAGAGGAAACATTGTTTCTCTTATTTCCTTACCTTTACACACTCTGTGGTTTCCTGATTAACTTCATTCCTCTGCTTCTCCACAATCCTACTGTGTGTGTGTGTGTGTGTGTGTGTGTGTGTGTGTGGTATTGAGATTCCACATATAAGATAAAACATGACATTATCTAAGAGTATGGCTTGGAGAGACAGGATGGAAAGTGAGGCACCCCAGTCTTCTGTGGCTTCTCGAAGAGTCCTAATCTACCCTATACAGTGTATGACGTGACATGGCTCCGGGCACACCAGTGAGACAGCACAAGGAATCTGAGATGAGTTAGTTGCTGCTTTCCGTCTTCACGGAAATCTCACCTGAGGATTTGACCCTTCCCCATTGTTCAGATTCTGCTAAACAATGCAGCTTGCCACCCCCATTTGCCTGTGAATACATAAACATACCCTAATTGGCTAAAAATATGTCTATAATCGTACTTAGCGAACAATAAAGTTAGATCTGCACTCTGATGTCAGTCTCCAGAGTCTGAATCCTAGGCATCTTTGTGGACTCCGCCTCCACCTTCCCCCCTCCCCCACTTCCAGGATGATCTCCGGGTCCTCTTTCTTTACAAATATCATGGTTTCATCCTTCTTTATGGTTGAACAAGCCTGTGTTTCTACACTGTAGTCTACATGCCTCTTTCAGGGTTTCATGAGAGTAATCTTGGTGTTGGACAGTCTTCAGGTAATCCCATTTCCCACTACTATTCAGAGAAGAGAAAGCAAACACCAATAAAAGCAACTGTTCAAAATCAACGTTTAAATGTATTATACGCACATACACACACGAAATATAGTTAAAATACTGAACTACATTCATAGTAATGCTACAAAAATGAGCTGAGATACTGACAATAGATAGTAGGAATTGTAGATTCCTTAAACAAAGTATTAGTTGCTAACCATAACAAGACTCTGTATGCAGAGAGAATAAGAGTGAGGAACAGCAGAGAGAGAAGGAAAACTGACCGGGGAAGGTGTGAGTTCTGATGGTGAGGCTGATCCAGTGAAACTGATGGAGTTATGCACCTTTCCCTTCCCAGAGTGCCAGGTCTGGGCTTACATTTGTTTGATGGAGACTATAGGTCCCCCATGTTCAGCGCTAGCTTTATCTAGTGCAAGAGAAAAATGTGCTTTGCGCGGTTTCATCTCTGATCTAAATGGGCTAGACCAAAAGTGTGGACCATCTGAGCCCCACCCTCTAGCAGGTCAGCAGCGCTGTTACAGGTGCTAAGCTAAATTCAGAGCCAGGCCCAGCAACATAGCAACTATGGTCCAATCTGCTCCAATCAATAACGTCTAAGCAATTCCAGTTGGATGTCCTCAATCTACCAGAGATCATACAGGAAATGCCTAGTAGTGACCGCAATGTCACCAAACGTCTCCAGAACTCTGAAAGCCCCCAAAGCATCACAATTCACTGTTGCTGATGAGTGAGACACTGGATGACCTTCCATGTCCTGTCCATACCTTTCTCAATTAGGTTTCATTCCTGTGAAGAGATGTCATGAAAGGCAGCTCTTACAAAGAATAACATTAATTGGGGCTGGCTTACAGTTTCTGAGGTTCAGTCCATTATTACCATAATGCTGGAGAAGGAGCTGAGAGTTTCACATCTTCAGCTGAAGGCAACCAAGAGAAGACTGTCTTCTTCAGGCAACCAGGGGGAGGCACCAACTCCACACTGGGCATAGCTTAAGCATAGTAACCTCAAAGGCCACCCCCACAGTGACACACTTCCTCCAACAAGGATACACTTCCTAAATGCATTATCCCCCAAGGGCAAAGAATTTAAACACATGAGTCTATGGGAGTAAAACTTCAAATCACTCCACTACCTTTCTCCATCTTAGCACTTACTTTCATATTCACACTCAACAGACATCTCCACACTTCCCAGGCGCAAGGTGTTTATGTCCTTTGGCTTCTGTCTACAACCCACTGTATATTTCCTACTCAAATAAAGCACAAATCAGAGTCTAAGGTATGACTGGTTTTTGTGTGTACATACTGTATACATACATTGTTAGGATGATACACCACTACATTTTCCCTTTTTGAATGTAACAGAATCATCTCATCACTATTTGGGGTTAGAGCATATTTTGGTTCAGTAGTCATGGCAACTAATTGAGCAGACCAATGCAGTGACACAAAGCTCTCTGGCAGACAAAAGGAAGAAACACTGAACCTTCAGCCAGGATTCCAGATATTGCACATTCCCTCTCTCTCCCATCTGCAAATGATGATAAAAAGTTGAAGGTTAACTGAAAAGGAGACTCCATATGCAGTTTCCATGAGGTCATCCATGGCCCATGGTAAAGTGGAGCTCTGTGTGTCTGTTGGGTCATCCATGCTCCTGTAAGCATTTGTGCCCTATCTGGAGTGAACAAATATTCGTTCATGATTTTTCAAGGAAAGCTAACCCAACAGGTATTTCATTTACTTAGCCAGTGGAGTGGAAGTGAGCTCTAGCGTTTGGGGATATAACCATGCTGGGGCCTAAAGACTTTTTTTATTATAAGACCCTCTCCAGCATCCATGAGCCATCTGAGAAATATAGGAGCTCCCTTTGTCAGCATTTGGTCGTTGCACACATTGTAGGTCTCCAGCCTTAGGCTGTTCTACAGGTTGTACACTTGTAGTAGTCACAGAGACCTTTCTTTTCCTTAAGAACACGCTGCTGAACAGGACCCTCCTGCTTTCTATACACTTGTCTCATTCCTTCTCTTGGGTCTATTGTTTAATATGTCTGGATTTCTTTTGGTCTCTATCAACTGTTCCTTGCAGCCTCCACATGCCTTTCCACTTCCCTCCTTTCCCTGCAGCTAACAACTGACAGCTTCTAATAGTTCTGTGGAAATATCTCGAGTGCTAGATATCTCTAACTCCCCATCTTCCTCTCTCAGGAAATGACATTTCAAAACAAACCTACAATGTTCTCTTTTGATTCCCTTATGTCAGAATGGCTACTTTTTAAGTACTTCTTATACACATTTATTTTAAAGAATATGAAAATGTTGGAGGTGACATGGTTTATACAGTAGTCTCAAATTATGGTTGCTTCCTCTCATGGCTAACAGAGGCTTTGGAGTTTCTACACTATGATAACAGTCATATAGATATTATTTTCTCTTACACGGTTTCACAAATGTATACAGATCAACAATGAGCAGCCCTTCACCTATGACACAGTAAGATAGAAAGGCCAACAGGTTACTTATTTACACATACGTATGGCCACCACAGTCCATTGTACAGTCTGCAGATGAGCTGAAACCAGTCACAGAGTGGGCATGGGGCTGGATGAAGAATGAGGGTAGACCCAAAGGGAGAATTATATCAAATCCTGGCAGTTACCCCAAATAAAAGTAATAGCTAAGAATCAAAGAGCTTGTGAGTTGCGGGAGATAAGGCATCCATATGAATAGAATTTAAAAGTTTTTAGAAACTGAGTGGTCACTCTTGGGAAGGTATCACGTGTAAGAGAAAGGAAGAAATCTTCTCTGGGGAAGGTCATCTTTGTACACTTATGTACGGAGAGCAGCAAAGTGGCCAGAGGTTATGCTAATGAAAAAAACGAGCGTCAGAGAGCCACAAGAACAGAAATAATCTTCCCCCTCCATAGTCATCACTTAGTAAAGAAACCACGTATTACTGACAGATACAACAATACACCACTCTTATGTCCCCCCACTAAGGGTAATGTAGAGGCACAGGACATTTCAGCCTCATACTCAAAAGCAATAAAGGCAACCTTTTAGTCTAAAGTCAACAGAAAATTACACAGACAAGCAAATTATAATTGATATCTAGTAGATAGAAAAGAACCAGACAAATTAGATATCAAAGAAGGTATGCAAATTGGACTTAGCAACCTGCTGACGCTCATGAATATAGGAACATGCTATACATTATATGTAAACCTGCTAGCCTCAGTGAAGCTCAAAGTCCACTTCTTTGTGTGCATCGATAAGAGCATATCCTGCCCTTTAGACCTTCATCCTGTCTAGGTCTACTGTGACACTTACCAAGGTAGAGGTAATGATGGCATGTCCCATGGAGCCTTTCAGCCAATAGCTCTACCTCCCAGGTACAATACAATGTTCTATTGTACTTCATGACCTGGCTAAAGATGCTCGGTGAGAGGAAGATGTCATGGAAATCGGAAATATACCTTGTTAAAACTGATACATTGGCCATATGAATAATCTCATTAGAAGAAATCTGTCAAGAAAAGCCAAGCAAAGATAACATCAGATATGGCTGCACATATGTCATTGCTAAGAAAGGAGTCTTATGTGGGGACTCTGAAGGCATCTGAGCATTTGAAGAAAGTTCTGTTCATCAGTGTCAAACTACCAGGGTCAAGTAAACCTGTAGTTTCAGGCAAGTCTTTATGAAGATAAGTGAACTTCATTCACGGAAGCTATAAGCAATTCACTGCTTAGTTCTTTCCATCAGGGTAAATCCTGAATACAAATGGAAATCCAAAAAGTAGGAATAAGATGTGTTCTCAAAAATGTTTAGAGTCAAGCTTGAAACTACCAAAATTACCTCACATGGATAAACACTATGTAAATTGTAGTGTGTGGCAAGATTTGGGAAACAAATTATCTTTCTTCCCCCTGCCACCCTTGATAAAGAGTTTGTTTGTTGTTGTCATGTTGCTAGCAACTCTGGAACTTGAAACATAAAAATTGGAGCATTGTGCAAGCTTTCCAAAGCTGAGATGATCCAGCCAAATGCAATTTTTTAACAATAGGATTGCTTTTTTTTTTTTTTTTAAATAAACTGCCAGTTTAAGGGAAAGTTTCCTGTAAGAACTCTCTGACGGTAATTTTTAGAGGCAAAGCATATTTCAAACCAGTTGATTTTTCTGTGATCTTTGGGTAAATTATATACACGGAATGACATTGTTCCTATTCTGGGTGAATCATCTCTTGACTCTTTCTTATTTCTATCTTTAATGGACTATCCTGAAACTATAACCTTACAGACTTACACATCAAGAAGGAGATCTTTGAATGGGACTTAATGAGATTGCAAAGTTTCTGTAAGGCTAAGGACATCGTCAAGAAAACAAAACGGCAACCAACAGAATGGGAAAAGATTTTTACCAACACCACATCAGATAGAGGCCTAATATCCAAGGTGTACAAGGAACTCAAAAAGCTAGACACCAGAGAATCAAATAACCCTATTAAAAAATGGGGTACAGAGCTAAACAAATCTTTTTCAGTTGAGGAACTCCGAATGGCCGAAAAACATCTGAGGAAGTGCTCCACATCCTTAGCCATCAGGGAAATGCAAATCAAAACAACCCTAAGATTCCACCTCACACCAGTCAGATTGGCCAAGATCCAAAACTCAGATGACAGCAGATGCTGGCGAGGCTGCGGAGAAAGAGGAACACTTCTCCACTGTTGGTGGGGTTGCAAGCTAATACAACCACTCTGGAAATCTGTCTGGCGATACCTCAGAAAATTGGATATAGTACTACCTGAAGACCCAGCTATTCCACTTCTGGGCATATACCCCAGAGACACTTTAATACACAACAAAGATATATGCACCACAATGTTCATAGCGGCTCTATTTATAATAGCCAGAAGCTGGAAGGAACCCAGATGTCCTTCAGAAGACGAATGGATACAAAAATTGTGGTACATATACACAATGGAATACTACTCAGCCACCAGAAACAATGACTTAACCAAATTCTTAAGAAAATGGCTGCATCTAGAGAAGATCATCCTGAGTGAGATAACCCAGTCACAAAAGAACAGACATAATATGCAGTCACTGATAGTGGGATGCTAACCCCAGAGGCTTACACTCCCCCAGAAACAACTCACAGACTGTATGAAGTCCAAGAAATAAAGAAAACAAAAAATATACATATATTCACAAAACAAGAAGACTTTGACTATTTCCATGTTGCGTTTTGTTTTGCATGTACTTTACGCTTATTGCAACTAGTACGTTTTCAATGCATACTGTCAAGCCCTTGAAAAAAATCAAGTACTGACTAAAAAACATATTCACATGGTTTTATGTAAAATTTATTTTAATGTCTGAAAAAACAGTACTGACAAAAATGTATAATTTTAAGCAAAAAATGTTTAAAATCTTTACATTTATCTTTGTTTTGCAAAATAAAGTCGTTTAAAAAAAAAAGAAAGAGTGGACATAATTGAAAAAAAAAAAGAAGGAGATCTTTGTGGAATAAAAAGTAATGGGTATGATAGGTGGTCTTGGCTGTCAACTTGACTGAATTGAGGGACACGAAGAAAGTTGGTAAATCATACCCTGGATCTTGAAGTTATTCTCAGAAGGCATTGGCATGAGTTGGTAAATTGACCTGAAGAAAAACTAAGCACCATTTGATGGGTTGGAGCCATAAATGGAGTAGAATGGGAGGAGATGCTCACACATGCTTACATGCACACACCCCATTCCTCATGATTTGAATAGGTATATATGTGTATGCTGCATATCAGACTCCAGATTCCTTAGCTACTGAATACAGGCTTCATCAAATGACTCAAGAGGATTTTGGGCCTCCAAGTTCAGTGCAGGATGACATCATTAAACACTCTTACCTGAGGCATCCAGCTTCTCAGAATGAGAAGCGAATGGTTTCTCCACTGGCCCTTCAGTGCCTCTACTGTGCATTCTTTCTCCCCCAACCCCTCTGTCACACACACACAGACACACACACACATACACACCACATGTTAGAGCAGTGGTTCTCAACTTTCCTATCACTACAACCCTTTAATATAGTTCCTCAGCATATGGTGGTGACCTTCAACCATGAAATCATTTTTGTTGCTACTTCATAACTATAAATTCCCTACTGTAATAAATCATAATGTAAGTATTTGTGTTTTCTGATAGTCCTAGGTGAATTCAATAAAAGAATTCTTCTACCCTCAGAGAGGTGGACAACCACAGGTAGACAATCCTTGGTTGGCAAGAGATCATTTGTTTCCTCTGGAGAACACTGACTACACACAATGTAGCTGACCTACTGTAGGAAGCAAAAGAAACAACACACAAGACAAGTTTCATGGGAAAATACTGACAATGACTATACTAATCTATTTAAGGACAATAAAGAAACAACGATTGTATATTGATAAGCACTGGTTGATCTTCATTATTTATTACTATACAATATTTCAAAACTGAGAATTGCAATGTGCCAGCACATCTTCAGAATAAGACATTGCTATCAGTTCAACATGCTTTAATCATCAATGCTGGATGAATCTTCTTACATTTTTCTCACATTTTGGCTAAGTCTCTTAAATTTGGCAGATCTAACAGGGTGGACTTTCAGGTGGAAATAAAGGGATAGCACCATAAATAATAAATGAAGATGAATTTTCCTTTTCAAGTCCTGTAGCTGCCGGTTGTGATTGCTGCATACTGGTAGGATTTGCTGAAGGAGGTGGAGGCCAAAGGATTGTGAGTTCAAGACCAGGCTGGACTACACATTTTAAAACCACGTGCTGTACTACCTAGAGGGCGCTCAGTCTTGCTGTGAGTGGGCTGAGCTCAACAGGATGGGTTACAGCATATATCCTGCATTTCTCAACAGTTCTGGGTTTAAGATGATTCTTAGAATATTCCTATTAAACATGTATAAATATATCAACAGAAATATTGTGACATTTTAGGAATATCCTGTTTTTAAATGATTAGTGGCCCATCTCCTACCTCTCCAATAACCACTATTTGACTCTGTTCCAATGAATTTGGCTTGTGTAATAGGTACTTTAAGACAAGTGTAAGACATCTTCAACATTTCTTTTATGAATATGTTTATCTTTGGAGACGGTATGGATATTTTTCCTAAGCAGATCTGTGGTCGTAAACATCCTCCTGGTTAGCCTTTTCATTTAATTTACAAAATTTGAATATGAATATGCATTTAGGTTGATATACAGTTTATCAATTTTATAATACAATTATACATTTTTTTTTATTAAACTACCTTTATTTCTTGTTTTCTTTCCCCTAAACGGTACTTGACTCTTGAGACTTTCCCTCTGTTATCTACAGTTTTTATAACTTGGATCTTCTCTTTCTTGAAGTTAGTTTGTCTGGCCATCTGCCAATCTTGCTCCCCCGCCCCCACAGAACCAACTATTAATCTGATTTTATGACTGTCTGATTCTGTGCACTGTGTTTTTGGACCAAGTTTTTCACTTCTTCTCTGATGTTTACTATTCTTCACTCACAGTGGCAGCAGGAATGGAGTGGCGACCTCCACAAGCCCTCTTGGGGTTCTTGGATTTATATGCTTCCCAGAGTCCTCAGAATTGCACTATTGCTGCTGGCAAAGCCACACCTCACCCACCCACCCAGAACACTCATATTTAACTGCAGTGGAGAAACCAAAGCTGCTTCATATCCCACACCTGGGATTAAAACAAAAGCATATTCTTATAACTGTATTTTTATAAAAAAAGAGACCAACAATCTCATTACCATTCTTGTTTCTTAAAATACTTTATTTCTAAATGCATATGCTAAATTCACCATGGAATTCCATTGAGCATCGGGTCTTGAGGAGTCATTGCTGTCGACTCTAATACTAAATACAACCAATCAGGCTGTTATAAAACTCCCATTGTTTCCTTCATTAACTAATTAATTTATTCACTTTATATCCTCATCGCTTCTTCCCTCCTCTTGCCCCCCCCCACAGTCCCAGCCCCACCCCATCCGCTTCTGCTCTGGAAGGGTCCCCCCCCCATATCCCTCTACCCTGTCCCATCAAGTCTCTGCAGGCCTAGGCTGATCCTCTCTCACTGAGGCCATCATTTGCAATTATAAGAAAGCTTGTAATTACGCACTCCTTTTTAGCAGTAAAATTATCAAAACGTAAGCAAAGTCAGTAAACGAGTAAATGCCAGCCCATGCAAAAACAAAGCAGCATTTGGGGATAGGAGAGAGACACAGCTGGGTCTGTAATTAGAGAAAATGGGTGACTCCAGGAGGAGGTGCATACAGTACCACGTGTAGGAAGTGCTGTACACACAGTTCTATGCATTAACGTGCCTGTTAGGGAGGACACATTGAGAGCGAAATAAATAGGTTTCCATGCAATTTCGGCTGTTGTCACTTTGTGGTTATTTTAAAATTAGTTTGTGCTTTGACAATAAATTGGTTTTAGCCCAGCACTTAATACACCCTGGAAGGAATTCTCTTCATGAACCCTTCCTGCCTTGATGGGGAGTTTTATATGGCTAAAGAGGATGGCAGGGTTCATAATGGAAAACAAAATTCTAAGGATATGAACTCAAGAGCTCAAATGTATCACATTGTTCTATTTTGATAACCCTGGTAACGACCTTAATTTTAGCATCCTGTGAGCTAGAACATGGTAATGTGAATACTACTGGCTGCATAATTTTAAGACTGTAATATTTTGTGCTTTCATTTCTGATTTTTTTATTGAAATAGATCTTGTTTTAACCTCACATAGTACATTCTGGTTAGGGTCTCCCCATCCTTCTCCCAGTTCCTCCCCACAGTTCCTCCCATAAGGATCGACTCCCTTTCTGTCTGCTGGTAGAAAATAAAGAAGCTCCAAAGGGACAATAATAAAATATAATATGAAGATAAAACAAGAACTCATACACTGGGGTTGGACAAGTCGAAGGAAGAAAAGCATTCCAAGGGCAGGCACAGCACTTGGAAGTACCCCTATCCACACACTTGGGCACCATCAAAATGGATCCCTAATAAATTATCTTAATTATATAATTACAGCTATGATAGAATAATTGTTTGCACAGAACCACATATTTTACAAAGGAGCCCATGCTAAGTGAAGTGAAACCTGACTCACAATGGGCTCAGCACTCTTGATGCCCCTGCCTCCGTCTGTCCATTCTATCTGCGTACACCCTCACAGCTGGGCATTTAGAGTTCCTACTACCCTAGAACACAGCCACATAGTAACAGTGGTCTTCACCATCACTAACATATCTCAGTTTTCAAATCAACGTTCTTAGACATTCTTTATTCATGATAATACTTCAAATTTGTACATACAACACATTCATAGTGTGTATTTGACAGAAAAAAATTACATAGTCAAGTCATAATATTAGATATAAGAAGTCAAAATATATCAACCAACTAAACCCTCCAAATTTCCCATGGACTAAAACCCCAACCTTTGAGCACACATTGAGAAACCCATGGCTCTAGTTGCATATGTAACTGAAGATATCAGTGTCTGACATCAATGTGAGTAGAGGCCTTTGGTCCAGGGCGGGCATGTTTTCCCAATGTAGGGGAATGACAAGGCAATGGGGTGGAGCAAGTGAACCTTTGTGAAGACAAGTGGAGGGGGACAGGGGATAAAAGTGGAGTGGGGAAGGGGATACCATTTCAAATGTAAATACAGAGAGTATCTAATAAAAAATGGAAAAACATAAATAGCTCATGAGCCAAAAAAAGAAATCAAAATATATATTTAATATGTTATTAAGTTATATTCCCTTTTCATATATAATCACAAAGCATTGATTTATTATACTTTTTACAAGTTTTTGCAAGTTTAGGTTTTTAATTATAAGAAACACAATATAATTTAAATTATAATATAATATAATTATCATAGCTATAGTAAAAAATCAAAAACATCTTATAATATTACTACATCATTGAAATGTTTTTTGTTGACAAGGAGAATTAAATATCAGAAACAGTTGCAGTATATGTCCCAAAGGCCACACACTGAGAATGATGCACCAGGAACCTCAATACCATCAAATTTAACCCCTTGAGCTACACAGCAACATTCATCTCTATGGTTTACGACTGCGGGTGCAATGTTCAGAGTCTCAGGCCTCTGCTTTCATTGTGAGACTTGGCTTGCTGTGTTAGCTGAAGGTGGGAGTGAGAGCATCCCTAAACCGTGGTACAATGGCCTCTCTCTAACTTACACTGCTTGAGGAGACACTTTAGTCCAACAAGGAGAAAGTAACTCACACACTCCTCTAAATGCTCCTTGGGATCACTGTGGTGTTCGGTTCTGACCTCGTACAAACATCTGTCTCTCTTTGTCTGTGATCCTGCTATCATGAGTCTCCACCCACACCCAGCAGGTCTCAGCATCCTTTGCATTCTCTTTGAAAGGACGAAAGCAAAGATACAGATGCGATTTGGGCCACTGGAACGTTATGGGTGTTCAGTCCTAAATCTGGACGATCCAAAGAGTAAGCTCCACGCAAAGGTTCTCAACCTTCAATACAGCTCCTTGTGTGGTGAGCCCCAAACATGCAGTTATTTTCAGTGCTACTTCGTAACTGTAACTCTGCTGCTTCTATGAATTGTAATATAAATCTCTGTGTTTTTCCAATGACCCATAGCTTTAAGGACACACATGTTGGAGCTCACGTAGTAGATTAGCCTCTGACCCCATGTTCTCAGTTTGAAAGATACTGCTTATTATAAAAACATTTTTGTTTTAGGAAGAAAGCATTGTAATCTACAATTAGCCCTAACAAATGATCTAATCCCTATCTGGCAGAAAAAAAAATTGGTATTTTTTTTTTCTAACTACACAGTAGGTAAAACGATACCAATCCTAGCTCACTAAGAGGAGACTCTTCCAGAGAAATGATATGTAAAAGGTCAAAGAAATGTTTCTGAACCCAAATGCAAACAACAAAAGAAAAGCAGGTGCCACGCTGATGTTAGAGATTCCTCTTAGGAATCGTGGTCTAATCTTGTGTGTCTTACTACACGAAGAAACACACTCTCACGACTGGAGGAAACAGTCATAAAAATGAAGTCATTTGAAGAGAAGCAGTATTTTATCCAGATCCTTATCTGGCACCAAAGGCATCCTTCACAGACACGATATGCCTTTAATGAGGTGCTAGTGAGATATCAAGTTTATTAAAGACCTCTTCCACCTCCTTCAATCTCCTCAAGTTGTATACGGCCTTTATTTGCAACTGGAAATTCAGAAACACTTCCAGAATCAGATGTGTGTTTCCTTGTGTTAACCAAGATGCCTCAACCCTCTTAAAACCTTAAGACAAGGAGACATGCGTTCTAGACCTGCGGTGCCTCGATTGTTCTTGTCCAGGTTGTTTTATGACTGGTTGATCTTATGAGAAGTTGTCTTCCCTGACCTTTTGAGTTATAAAGTTCTGGACATTATCTCTTCGTCATGTGTTCTTGAGTCTCACGGGACGTTCTCTCCCAAGCCAAGGTTAGCTCCTAAGTTCTCAATGTATGAAGGGCATTTTAAAGCAAGGAGTATCAGTCTGTCTGCTTTGGGTTAGTGTGTAAACTTCACTCAAAACGAGGAAGAAAAGCAAGGAATGGTGGCACACATCCCAGCATGTGGCAGATTGAAGCAGGAAGACCTGGAGCTCAAAGCTAGCACCAGCTATGCACCAGGCTTAAGGCCATCCTGGGCTACGCAAGGCTTTTCTCAAAAGCATTAGTATGAGAGGCAGAGACAGAGAGACAGACGGGCACAAAGAGAGGAAGGCACAGGCTCAGGGAGACAGAGGGAGATTTCTTGCTAGCAATAAAAAACAGTATCTGTAACTCTTTAAGTATTACATTCTTTATAACAATGGTGCTTTAAAATAAATAATGAATATTGTATGAACTAAATATGCTAGGGGTTCTGGTAAACAGTATTTTCTCTCAAGAATCCTTGCCCAGAGGGTCTAAGGCAGGAAAAGCCCTACAACCTTCTTGAAGGTGCTGGTGGTTAGGTGAGAAAATGTAGAGGCCATTCAGGAGACAGATACAGATAAAAGCTAGTCTATGAGCCTCCCTTCTGAATGTCTCACTGACCATACTGAGGCTTCGTGTCTGCTTTTCTGAGATATCATAAACACGTTTTTAATTTCTCTATTAGCTCTAGATAACGTGTACCAAAGACGGGAACAGAGGATCTGATCCTCCTGTGGCCATTAACAAGCTGGGTGGCCTCGGAGCTCAGTCTCTCCCTCTCCAAGGATAAATCTTCAATACCAGGGCTTCATAAGGCCAGAAGCCTGTGCCAAACTGTCTCCAAGGTCTTCCCAACTTGCTCAGTTTCCTTCTTTGTTTTTATTTTGTTTTTCTTATGACTGGCCTCACTGGGTAGCCCTGCTGGCCTTAAACTCTGGCCTTCCTGCTTCCTTTTCCTGAGTGATGGACTTGTAGGCGCGCACTGCCGCAGTTGCCTCTAATCTTTTAACCCAGACTTCTTTCTAATTTATTGAATCTCTGTGCAACTAAGCTCAGATTTTTTCCCCCAATTAGGATCTCTTTTTACCAGAACTGAAAACAGATGACATCAAATAGGTTCGTATCTATTTTTGTGCTGGCTGATAAATACCGAGCCCTCAAAATTCCATGCTGCTTCTGGCCTTCCGGTCATTTAGTGCGTCACAGCCAAGGTTTGCATTTCCACGTGCACCTGAGCAATCTGAACTACTGAGATTCTCCAGGCTCTCTAGATTTAGGCTGCCTCGCTCTCCCACCAACCCACCCTCCCTCCCTCCCACAAACCCACCCTCCCTCCCTCCCTTCCACCAACCCACCCTCCCTCCCTCCCTCCCACCAACCCACCCTCCCTCCCTCCTTCCCTCCCTCTCTCTCTCTTTCTCCTACAAACACAGGGAGCTGTTAGCATGTTAGCAGTTCTGTCTCCTTCTGAGAGGTTTATTTCCTGGACCCTACTCTGACACTGAAACCACAAACACTACCTTCTAGAGAAGAATAATCTCCCAGTTACAACCGCAGTGCCCGTATGACCTTTCACCCCACTCCCTTCCCTAGACATCCTAAAGATTTTCATAAGGAAGAATTCTAAATTTCCATCAATCTCAGTTACCGAGTCCAGGACACCGAGCCACTAGGGTAGAGGTTAACAACTGAACTGTTGCTTGTACCCGCTGGGAAATCACGGAAATTCAGGTTTCTCCAGTATAGTGACACTGGGTATAACAAACACTTCAGGAAAAGCAGGCCTCATGTTCAGGAGTAATTGCCCAATAATATATAATGGATCCTTGTGTGTGTGTGTATGTGTGTGTCCTTATTTGGTTAAAGTTTGGTCGTGGTTTTATTTTGTTTTGTTTGGTGGGGGGATTGTTGTATTGGGTTTTTTATTTTTATTTTTATTTTTTTGGGAAAGAACTTAATGTTGGGTGAGTAGAGAAAGGGGAAAGATTTGTAAGACTTGGGAAATTAAAAAATATAAATACATTTAAATTTTAAAATGTTTTAAACAAAAATATAAATATAAAACAGAATATAAAACAAAATATTAAAATATTAAAAATTAAAAAGAATATAATATAAATTACAAACCTCCTTCCTCCATTCATTTATTCCTTTTATTATTCCTTCCTTCCTCTTGTGTATGATCATTGTGTATGTTATAAGTAATGCATGTGTGGGTATTATAAGTCCTTCCACGTATACACACACACATATGCACGGCTATGGAGGCCTGGGGACCTTCCCCTGTTACCATCTACCTTACTTGAGACAGAATCTCTCCCTAATCCAGAGCTCATGAAACTCTTTCATCCTCAGTCACTCAGCAGATTTTAGTTACATGAAATAGAACACAAGAAAGACCTAGAAGATGAAAGTATTAGGGCAACCAGAGATAGAGAATAAGAAGAGAGAAAAGAGGCAAGGAGGTGGGGAGAGAGAGGTGGAGAGGAGGAGATTTAATAGCCTGTTGCTTTTAGTGTGGCCACATGGTGCTGGGGATTCAGAAATACCAAGCTCTAGTCTAAGGAAGAAGAGCACAGATACCTAAGTAGGCTGACAATTCATCTCCAGTAGAAAGCCCAAACATTGGTGGTGTGTAGACAGAAGCAAAGGCAGCCTCCTAGAGACCCATGCCCAGCAGAAAAGGATGCGTTTGTTCCAGCCAGGCTCTCAGCTCTTGGAGGAGAGCTGCCACATTCACTCCAGACAGAAATCTGTTCTCCACTGTAAATGCTAATATCAGCTAAACAGCTAAACTTGATGGGTCCGTGTCCCCAGCTCCTTGGGAGGCTAAAGCTGGAGATCATTAGCAAAGCATGTCTGAGCTACTGAGTAAGTCTGAGGATGGCCTAAAGGACTTAGTGAACTTTGACTGCAGCAGAGGAGAAAGGGGAGGAGTTGGAGTCAGAGGCAACATTCCATCCTTGGCATCTTGGCATCTGTATCCATTGCCATGAGCCACACCGGTCCCTAATAAAGCCACAGTTCTACTTAATGCGATAAAACCAGTTCCTTGTATAAGCAGAGAGGCATGAGAGAAGATACAAATGCCTTAGATGATGATCCCTTCTGTCCTTTGATCCCTCAATCCAGGAATCATACTAAGGGAGAATCGTACTAACTGCAGCACGCAGGACTCCCACTCAGAGCACATGCTCAGCTCTACACGGAAGTACATCATCCCCCACTTACTTGAATCATGAAGATTTTACTATTCAGTCAAACCAACTGCTTCAGTATGTAAGGGACATGGCAAGACTGTTGATATTGGAAACATGGTCTCATTGCCTCTGTTTTCTGTAGAGAGGTCTTCGTTTAATGTAGTACCCTTTTAATCTGATGGAAGGGGATTAAACCAATGCTACACGGGACACCATGACAGTTCTTTTAGTTCATAGATAGGGAGTCTTAGCAGAATAGCTGGGGAGAAAAATATATAGCCAAATAAATGGTTTTTTTTTTTTTTTTTCTTTTTCTTGGAAGAACAAACATTTGTAAAACTCATTGGGAAACACTTTAGCACTATCTTTTAAGGTTGACATGTATGCGTATTTCCACCCAATGATTTGACCCTTAAATAAGACAGATGGTCACACTGGTTCAGGATCTCAGCTCTAGCACTCTGGGTTCTGTGTTAGAAAGTAGAGAGGTATATACAGGCTATAAGAATATAGCTTTGTAAATCTTTGCCAATGGAACATGTGGGTCAAGAAACTGAGTTTTGTAAGCATCCCACTAGTCCACACCCCTGTTAATTCACTCTATTCTCATGGAGACTTGCTTCTGCCTCCTGGCATCTTCTGTTATCTGTGTCTGCACAGTTGCTGATGCCTGCTTGCTCTCGGTGGGTTTGAGTTTGCATTGCCGCCTGTGGTATGCCATAACCTGTGGTATTGATTTAGTGTCATTATAACTATTCTGCTCCCTCTCTTTATATTTTATCACCCAGCAGATGTGGGACAGATATTCAGAATTGCTGCTCTTCGCAGTTGTCCAAATGGAAAACACAATGAGAGATAGAACTATAGAAATTAAAAGACAAAAAGATGATGGACCATACTAAAACAGATCAGGGTGACAGTGTGCCATCCAACCAACATTCAAGTTGAATTTTTAAGTAGAATGTATGTGGATCTCCATGGAATGATTGTCGGCTGCACCAGATTTTGACTCTCCTTGGTGTTCAGCTTGCAGGCCCTCACTGAAGAGTTATAATCACAAGCCTTTCTAATCTCAGAACACAGCCTTCTATAATGAATATCTCTA